>NC_079159.1:120731811-121046393 GCF_947563725.1 Argiope bruennichi
TTATATCATACATTTTACAAATCCTATTCTGAAATTAAAATATAAAAACTAAAACATGTATCTAGCATATTTTCATACATAGGGATGAAGTTCTGAAATGAAAAAAAAAAATTCTTAAAAAGTTTGAAAAAAAAATGTCTACATGAACTGAAAAATCGACATCTTTAATACAAAGAATAACGAAATTTATTTTGCATGTTATTAATAAGATTTAAAAAAAGATTTTATTACTTTTTGTTTTTTGATTTGATCACTTTTGAAAACTTTGTTTCTATTTAATCAAATACTGAAATTTATTTTTTTTAATAATAAAATTAAATATCATTTAAAATTTAATATTAATGTAAAACAAGACTACTTTTTGATGCTTTTTTATTACAAGTGGCTAATTAAAATAACGATGTGCAGTATCTTATATTGTTGAGACATTTCCTTAACAGCGTTAAATTGTTGACAGAAAAAAATGAATTGTTACATAAACCTACGTAATATATTCAAGTAGAAAAATTGTGAATTTTGTTTAAATAGTGATCCCTTTCCTTTTCATTCCAATATATCTTGTAAAATAAATATAATCAAGTCAAACCAAGTGGAAAGTCTACAAGAAACAGGAATTCTAAAAGTAGAAATTCACAAAGAATAATTTTTGGAATATAAAAAAGTTAAAGATGATATCATAGGCGTATTTGCTCAAATCAAAACTTACGATGCAAAGGTAAAGCACAGAATATGGCTACATACCATTGATAAAATGAAATATTAATGAATGCCTTGATCTCCAAAAATTACACAGATATCAAAATGTTCTTAAATAGTTAAGTGCGATCCATGTGTATGCATGCCAATCTAAATCCTCATTTTGGCGCAGTTTATGTGTAATTTTTTATATAATAAAAATAAAATCCCATTTGCTTGAATAGAATTTTTGCAAAATTTATTAAATATATATGCGTCATCGCATGACTTTAAAAAGAGGAACTTGAGGGGTTTTAAAAATAAATTATGCAGTAAATTGGCTAAAGAAATATCTATCAATATTTGTAATCGTAATCGTGTTCATAAATTATTAGTTTTGTTTTTCAATCCTTTGATTAACACGTTTTCCATTTCCTGTCCTGTATGCTTTCAAGGAAAAAAAAGCCGAAATAAAATAAAAAATGTACATATATAAAATTTTGAATTGCATACAAGTTGATTTTGGGCACCATTTTTCATCTCGGGAAAAAATAAATGTTCGCTTCACTTATCAAATGATGGCTAAATTAGATAACAATATATTTCTCTTATTACCACATTTTTAGCAATTAATTGAAAAGGGCACAAGCTAATTATTCTGTAATTATTTCATTCATGAAAATCATAATTTATGGTTTTTGTTATTATTGTGCGAGTTTGTACACATTTTTTATTTTATAAAGAAAGAGAATAAATTTTGATTCGTGGAGTTCATCAAAAGGTACCATACGCATTTTCTCTTTCCTCTGCAATTTATAACTCAATAAAAACTAATTTAAATTAAAACTCCCGACAGCTATTTTGATTTTTTTTTGTTGTTTATAAGAAAAATTTTTGAATTTGCGCACAAATATCGACCGTCATAGCTGTCATTTGTTCTGGGAACAAAAAAAATAAGAGAGTAACTAAACAATTTATTGTAATAGACATCGGGAGATAGATTATGTTAAAATGAAATAAGTTTTAATTAAAACTAATCAAAATCTGGAAATATCCTTTCTTCGTCAGCATTCAAAATGCAAGAAAATAACAGCATTCGAAATTCGGCACTCTAGATCCAACAATCATTACTATAGAGCGATTTTTCTCAAACATGCAGAAAGCAATTTAAAGATCTCACAAACATAATCACGCTAAAAAAATTATATCGGTAGACAGCGGTAATTCTAAATATTTAATCTGAAGATAATGTAGATTTTAATACATATTTGCATTATAATGCCTTTTTGAAATCATTGTGATTGTATATAACCTATCCACCTTC
This sequence comes from Argiope bruennichi, assembly GCF_947563725.1. NCBI lineage: Eukaryota > Metazoa > Arthropoda > Arachnida > Araneae > Araneidae > Argiope > Argiope bruennichi. The sequence goes on from NC_079159.1 coordinate 120,733,811, forward strand.
AGAACACATTCCAGTACATATTTTATATTCATATATATATTGAAAAATACTAAAAATGCATTTTTCACTGCATTTGACCAGAGACGAGTTGCATTGAATTAATACTAAGTTAAAAAGAAAACTTTTACTTACTGAACCAACGGTTTACTCGAAATCGCCGATGATTCCAGCTAAATAAAAATTAGACGTCAGCAAAACTTGCTATATCTGGGTTAGTAAATTCTTTTTCTTTTGTTTTGAAAGCTCATCAAATTAATGCTTTAATGAGCTCTCAAATGTCGGTTGAGGAGGTCAGCTTTCCAATTCCAAATTTTAGATGAGGCACCAAAGCGGCAATTACATCAGTATATTATGTTTGTATTACAAAATTCAAATCAAGTAAGATATGATTCGTTTAGTCTTTATGGTATCCGAAACATTTGAAATAAAAACTGTTGAAGTTGCATCTTTTACGACCAGACTATACAGTGATTGCAACCGCTTTTATCAAAATCGCATCGTGTTATTACTCCATCACAAAGAATAACATTGAGATCTTTCGAGACAGATTTGAAAGCTCTTTTCGTACAAATAAGACCCATTAGGGTTGAAACAATTAACATAAATAAAGCAAAAAGTCTTCTGAAAATGAAATAGGGAATTTATAAACTTCTACTTTAGATCATCAGATCGAAAAGAGCATAAAAATATTATTTATTTTCCAGAAGCCTTATTTGTTATAGTTTGGTTCGAAGTCGAACGGCTAACCTAAAGCAAAATAGAGTATACTTCCCACAATTATTATTTTATCGTGAATAAAATTACTCCACAAAGTAACAGTTATTCGATAATGATATTTCGAAAACGGGAAAGGCATGATTAAATATTCAAAGGAATCATGCCATTAAATATTTTACCCCAGAAAAATATATAAGCAGAAAGGATGAATAAGAAAGAATTCGAACTTACATAATTTTAGAAAGAATTTGCAGATAGCAGCATTTTGATTTCGCCGGGAAATAAAAGCCTGCGCAACTTAAAATAACAGTGAAGATATATACATTCCAGTATATATCTTTCGAGCGATTAAAATATTATTTTTTAAGTGTAGCTTATTTGAAGTGTGTGTGTGTGTGTGTGTGTGTGTGTGTGTGTGTGTGTGTGTGTGTGTGTGTGTGTACTTGAAATATTTTATGTATAAATAAAACAATTATACTAAAAATAGGATACTTTTGTTCTTATTTTTTTTAATTATAAAGCAGCTAAGAAATTTTCAAAAATATCCGATTCCCTTACATATAATAGTTTGATGAAACAAATGCAACACCTATTACGCAAGTGCGTACTATAATGTAGCAAAATTATTTTTCACTGTTCGATTTGTTAAAAATCGCCCATTGTCTTTTTTTTTTTTTTAAGTATTTAAGCTCAATGGCTTTAGATGCGATTATTACAATTCCATTCAAGCATAGAAACCAGACGGGAAAGAAGATCCTGTTTTATTAAATGTTCCAAATTCTACTTTTTTCGTGATTTGCCTTAATGCTAGTATTGAAAAAAATAATAGGCTTAGAAAAAAATATTTTGCAATGATACTTATTTTCTTTCAGTATGCGATAACAAAACGATGTTCGTCCCATCATTATGCTATCATTACTTCAGTTAACCTTTCTGTTCTCACATAACGTTGGTCAGAATTGTCTAATATGTTTGTAAAACTATAATATTCAACAATATGGAAAGATAACAAATTTTCCATTTTGAAAAGGTAAACGTGGTATCTTTGAGCTATAAAATTATTTGATGAGGCCATTGAAGATTTTTTGAGAAATATTTACCGTATTCTGAAAATTATTTAAATTTTGAAAAGGAACTGAAATCGCTTTAAAATTGAAGAGTGATCATTAAGGAAATTTTTTAATGAGTAAAACATTGGAATAAATGTATAGAAGAACAGAATAAAGTTATTGTAAGAGTGCACAAAAATTATATGCTGATAAAATACACTCAGTAAAAGTACAAAAATTTGTTGAAAATTAGAAACTGCTCAATGCCAGATATAGTTCTATTTTTACGCTTGTTACGCTAAAGTTTTGTTACTATAGAAGAATATTATCACCCTGCTCTCTTCTAAAATCTACCCTGAATTAATATATCTAAATTCGACAATTTTATTATAAAGAATTCATTTCTTGTTACTAATCACTTAACTAAGCAATATTATGCTTATTATATAACAGATATGCTTAATTAAAATATTCACAGCAATGCGAAGGAATAAAGTGCAGGTTCTTGTTCTGTCGAATAGGACGTTAAATTCAATCAATATAGACCACTGAGTTTGCTTTCATTAAATGACATAAAAGAGAATAATTTTTTTCCCTTTTTCGTCAGGAATGGCATAAAGGTGAATACCTTTGAAAGAAAAGAAATTCATATTCAAATATAAAGACGGAAACTTCTCATATTATCAACTAGTTAGACCGCAGCTGCTCTGATGAAATCCACACTTAGTATCTGTATTCTAATTTTCTAACATCAGGTTTCTTACAAATATGTTCCAGTTCGAACCTGCGATTTCCATTACTGCGACAAAAATAATCGAAGTAAATACTATCCTATTAACCAACTATTATCCCCTTTGTTAGACAACTTGAATTGAAATTTAGTAAATAAGTTCTCTGGTTTACATTATCTTAATTGGCATATTTGAGAAAGTAGTATATAATATTTGAAACAAACAGATACGCAAAATATTTCCAAACAATGTGAGTGTATTTAATAATTATAAATGGACATTACTTTTAATCCTGAATTCAAAATTTTGATTTACAAATCCAAGACAAATGTTTGTAAAATATATTTTATTTTCATTTGTAAATAGAAATGTGTTCACTATTTTTATTTGAACTATCAAAGGTATTTCAAATATTTCAATACACGATTGAAATTTCATTTTGAAAATATTTATAAACAAACATTATTTGCATAACTAGGTACTGAGATTTTTTTTCACCTAATCTTTTTTTAACTACCATTAATTTTATGTGGTTTAGTAAAAAATATTTAATTCTGTGAAAAGTAAACTAATTCTATTTTATAAGAAAATTAACTATGAAAAATAAGAATATTAACCATACTTTGAATTTAAAATAACTATTCGATGTCGTGTTTTATAAAGTCAATCGACAAATACAATTAGAGATAAAAGGCAGCCTCTGAAATAACGGCTAATACGTGTTAGCTTTGAAATGTTACATTTTGTAAATAATTCGAAAACTATGCACAGAATTTTTTTTTAGCCTTTTCTAAATAATTTCAAATATGTAAACAATATTTGGATTCCAGTGTTTTAGCATTTCAACTTTGCTCTCTTTTAAAAATTTTTGCTGTTTCACATTTTTTTTTAATCATGTTGAAAAATGTCTAAAAAAAATAATCATTTTTTTTTGTAATAAGTATCCATTATTATTATTTTGTGCAACCAGATAAAGTTCTTTGAGTTAAAAAAAAATTGAAGAAATTATAAAATCTAAAATATTGCCCAAACTTATTAAATTCAGTTGAAATATTGCAAGTATCAAAACTCATCATATGTTTTTTACCATGAAAACGTTTTAAAATTTTTGAAGCTGATTTTATGAAGTGTATAATAAAACACTTTGAGATAACTTCATTAATTATGACATTATATCTCACACACACACACACACACACACACACACGGCAGCAAACAATTTATTGAAAACAAATAAAGAAGACGCACCGAATGTCGTCATTTTCTACCTATTAAAATATAAGAAAATAACTTTCAATATCAGAGAACATCAAATCATTAGTACAGAAGTTGCTCGAATTAGAAAGTGTTTAAGCAATACGGAACTGGTGATAAAACAACCAGAAAATCGATTTCGAAATCGGAAAATGTTAATGGAACAGAATCAAATATAAGTATCAAGTTACAAAAATATGATTATATCGACGGGATTAATTAAAGGATACCAATTTCAGGCGAAACAAGGAGTTCGCTCATAAAAACCTGGTTTAATGGATATGTAGCGGGTATAATTTGCAGCTGCTAATGCACGATTCGATACAATAGAGGCATTAAAAATTAGATACGTTGTACACAGCAGGTAATACATGGTCCAGTCACATTTCTGTGATCACCTGTCAAAATCCAAAATAACCACCTTTCGAAGAGCGGGCAACTGCGAGACGTACAGGACGAGAGTCAATTAGGGATGTTCGCTGGGATGTTGAGCCATGCCAACTCCAGTGCTATGGCCAGCTGTGCTAGGTTACGCGAGTGAGAATCCATAGTACGAACATTCCGATCAGGGTGGTCCTACAGATTCTCGATTGGGTTCAAATCCGGGGAATTTGCTGGGAAAGGGAGCACGGTAAACTCATCCTGGTGTTCTTCCAACCATGCACGTACAATGCGAGCTTTATGACACATCGCACTGTCCTGCTGCTGGATGCCATCACCCTGAGGAAAAACAATTCGCAGGTAGGGGTGAACATGGTACGCAAATATATACGCATACTTGTGTTGATTCATCTTGCCTTCCACAATGATGAGTGCACCCAGAGAATACCATGGAAACATTCCCCAGACTACTTCTCCCTCCTCCAGCTTGGACTCTTCCGGCAATTGTTGCAGAGTGTTTGCAGAAGTTTCACACCGTATACGCAAACGCCCATCTATCCAATGAAATGTAAAAGGAGATTCATCGTAAAAAGTCACCTGTCTCCACTCAGTGGAAGTCCAGTTGCGGTACTGGCTTGCAAATTCCAGCTTTCGTCGCCGATACGGAGACCCATACGCAGCAACGTTCTCTGAACCATCGTTGTGGAGACACTGTTGATAGCCCCTTGGTTCATCTGAGCCGTCAGTTGCTCAACGGTTGCACGCCTATTCGCCCGAACGCATCTCCGCAGCCGTCGTTCACCTCTACTATCTATGGCCCGTAGTGCACCACATTTGTCACTTCGCTTATTTTGGATAGTGCCATTTTGCCATGCACGATATACTTTCACCACCACGGCCCGCGAACAGTTTACAAAATTAGCCATTTCGGAAATGCTTCCCCCCTTGACCCGAAAGCCAATGATCATACCCTTTTGGACGTCGGATAAATCGCTCCATTTCTGCATAATTGCAAGAACTGAAATGTTTTCCCAATGCCTACAACACACTTTATATATCCACCCAATTTGCTGATAACACGTGCCTTCTGTGATTGGTTATTTAACTTTGATGTCAAAAGTTGGCGGTGGTCACATCAATATGACTGGATTGTGTACCATCTATTATTTGTGACAGTGGCCTTTTATTCTTGAACGATGAACCGAAATTGAAAAATTCAGCAAAAAAGATTCCTTCTAAACATTTCTCGTATTATAATGAACAAGTATTTCGTTTTAGGGTTTAAGAGGTTAACTTAGGATAATTGCATTGTGCCAAATTGTAAATGGCATCTATTAAAATTTGGCATTTGATTTAACACTGTGGGGATGTACTTTGCGAAAGTGTCGCAAGTTTTTTAATAATGCAGTACTAGTCCGACATTCGATGCTATGCTGAATTGCAACAGAGCAAAATAATAGCAATTTTAGGAGTAAATGAGTAAGTAAAAGATAGAGCAGGTATAGAGGCATCTGGAAATTATGTCTGAGAGTCTCATTTAAACAAGCAGTTTTTGAAATAGGGACCATCAGTCCATAGACGCAAAAGTAATCACAAAATATTCATCTGCCAGAATTAAATGTAAAGATATTTTTAATTTGACTTTTTCAAAAGCAAAAGCCCTAATAAAATCGAGAATTTAAATTCAAACCTATTCCATGCGAAAAATTTCCTCAGGGAAATATTACTCATATAATATTGCATTTTCTAATAGACTGGATGATAGTTAGCAGTTCAGAATCAAGCTTATAAGAGTTTAAGTAAGAGATCTCTAAACTACTGTCAAGCATTTAGAGCAATGATCGAGCGTCCCCAACTTTGAATCCCACAAATCTCAATACAGATTTAGAGATTAAGATAATAAACGCATACAAGAACACACTGTTAAACCTACCGTCCCGAAGATTACCGTTAAGACCGATTAATCAATAATCGATTGTGTACTCAATTGAGTCTCTCTCCTACAATTTTAATAAATGGAATTTCATAAGACAGTTATTAAACAAATAGCAGGGAATGGTCACCGCAAAATTTTTGCGTTTATTCTATAATAAAGGTGAATTTAAAATTTAGATGCTTCCCCCCTGCTCCAATCGATAGAAACGAAAATTAGAATAATCATCGTAAAATCACATATCAAACGTGGTTTATTTAAACCATTGCCTTTGAGTTAGCGCGTTTACACGCTTTTGAAAATACAGACCGACAAATGTTCAAAGCCTTGTTGGATTTGGATCAAAATTTGTTAGATGTTCACAATATAAATTTTAAATATATGTACCAAATATTATTCGCACATCTCTCTTCGTTTTGAATTTATCTTATTAATTGATATTCGAACAACCGGACAGACTTCCTCAGTATAAATTTGCTCAAAATGCAACAGAAATCTACAAATTTGGTATAAGGACCATATGCAAAATTTAATCCGTTCTAATTGAAAGCGTTTTTAAGTTATTTTTACCGCAGAATAACTCAAAACAGATAGACATTTTTCGAACTCTGAGGTACATAAAAAGGTGGAGATTCGTCAAAATCTCAAATTCGAATTTTTTGATGTTAACAACATTTTTTCTGTAAGTGTATAAGAGAGTAAAGGGGGCGAAATACTTTTAATTTAATCTATGTAGCTCTAAAAGCCGGCGAATTAAAAGTGGTACATAAATCAAATTTTTCTTCCCAGGAGTTTAATAAGAACTCTTTTTCTCTTTTACTTAAAAATTAGAGTTCCTATTTTTGTAACTTAAAAATTCACTTATTATTTTCTTCTCTTTTAAAACTCTTGACTGAAATTTAAAAGGGAAGAAGTTAAACGACTTCATTTAGTATTAAATTTATTTCTTAACAGAAACTATTTTTTAAATGTTCTGGAAAGGAAACTTTATGTTGCTTTAAAATATGAATTCAATTAATTTTCTCATACAGGAATTTTAAATTAAACATAGAACAATGGAAGAGAGACGAAAGCACACGCAACTTCCAGTGTCTAGAATTATGTCTTCTTTTAAAATAAAAGAATGTTCAGCGAGAGAAAATCCTATTTCTTCTTATAACATTAGTACACTTTTAATAGCAATTTTGCAATCTAACGAACCTGCTATGCATATTTAAAACTAATAATTTATGCATAAACTTAATATATATTGTTGAAAGAATTGTTTATCATATATTTGGCTAAAATATAATGGTGGATGCAAATGTGAACCCAGTTAATTGCGTTGCCTCATATACCAATAGTCTGCGAAATATTTGTCACATGACTAAGTGACATATTAATAGTACGGCATTTAAATTTGCGTTTGGATGAGCTTAGATATACTGAACTATTACGTAGGTGTACTATAACTTAAACGCATTTATCATACGTTTTGTGTTTGTAAAGCTGACTGTTGTGGGCTGGGATAGCCTGGTTGGTAGGGCATTGGATTCGCTTCCCTTGGGTTGCGATTTTGAACCCCGCGAGCCGAAGACTCCGTGTGTATAGTGGCTGGCGCACGTATAAATCTGTCATGGTCACAAAGTCTTCCATGTCGAGAGTAATACCACTGAGGGTACTGGATCAGGGGTGATCGTTCTGATTCAGGTCTAAATTACGATCTGTGGATGAATAAATGAAATGCATGAATAAAGTTCACCCCGTAAAAAGGGTTGTGACGTGTGTGTGGCTAAGACGTACTCTTGGCCCTATATGGTGCTACTGAAAAACAAGAGACAAACCCCTTGGCTTAAAATCGCTGACTTCGTCAGTGGGCTTGTGTATGACAAGTGCCATTAGAAATAACGACAAAGCTGACTGTATGCATTGCAATACACATGCCATTCAATCATGGAACGTGTGGCTTCTAATCATGCATAACAGAAATCCTCAGAGTAAACAAGTCAATCTTTAGAAGCATGATACTTTAGTTTATAAAGAATTCACAGCTACAAGTGTCTTAGAAAGATGCACAACATGATGGCAGCGGGAAGCATATTTTTGGATTAACTTTCATTTCACTTTGGTGTTAATGCTAATTATCTTTAATTATAATTTTTCTACATTTTAAAATAGAAGTCAAGTTGCCAATCTTAACGTTAGAAGGTAACTTATTGGATTATTGGAAAGAATTCAAGCAAAGATTCTTCATGTATTTAGACACTTCGAAAAAAATAAAACAGAAAAACTAAAAATAGCTTTATTGTTTAAAAAAAATAGACAAAAGATGCCTTGATATATGAAACCATTTGGTTTAAATGCTGAGGACTCATAAAAATTTAATGTAATTATAAATCACTTTATTTCTCACCTAAGAAAATTATCATTATTGCTTAACATAAATTCTTTCATTTTATTCAATGAGAAAACGGAAGAGTAGATTTTTTCGTTGCTTATTTAAAAATTTTAGTAAAAAATTATGATTTTAAAACGCCAGATGAAAATTTGATAACAGACCTTTTGATTATTCGTTTAAGAGGTATTGCTATTAAAAAACTTAAGTGAAAATAGTGCATGTTATATTTCATATAAATTACGGTTATATGTATAAAGCAGTTACAGTTGCTAAGACTTACAGGCACCATGAACTGTATCTGTATGAGATACAATCCACGGTTCACCATCATACTTTACGAGTTCTGATAATGAGAAAGATGCTTAAAAGGTCTGAAATAAAAGCGTAATATAATTTGTGAACTCATTTCGCTGCACTTATCCACACGAAATTTCAATCTCCGGTAAAATACCAGAGACAGCTTTGTCACAGACTCATTTTTATATGTATTTTTGGAATTCAGGACGATTGAAATCGGGGAGATATCAAAATCTCAAGTTTGAATTTTTTTAATCATTACAATACTTTCTCTATACGGGAAAGTAATTATGGGTTACTTAAAATAAAGATGCTTCCATATAACAAGTAATATAAAAAAATATTTTAATTCAGTTCATACTTCAACAATTTTTTTTATTTTAGTTACTCTTTATTAAATAATTATCAAAAAAATTATTAAGTATCAAAAAATTGATTTTTGCAAGAATTGAACTCGTATTCTTCACCTTCACGTGAAAAATACAGAAATCATTGCATTTTACCGGTTGTGCTACTGCCTGTTGATTTCAATTTTCATTACAAACTGCTAAAACTCTATTTAAAGTATTAAAAATTCATTAAATTTCATTAATGAATTATTTGAAAAAACAGTATTAACATCAAGTGTCATCCACTACAATTTTAAAAAATATATTTGAACTTGAATGGATAAATAAAAAGTATTTTATTAACGATTGAAAATTTGAACAAGATATATAAATATAAAGTAAAATAGTAGGAATTGAAAATGAAAGAAAAAAAAAAGCATTCTTCTGAAAAATATTTTTTATAGCCCTGCACATTTTCTAATCAATGATCCAGTATACTTAGTGCCATTTTTATCGCTGTTTGTTAAAAATATCTGATTAAGCAATGCAATTAATTTATTCGTGCAACATTTAATATAATTGAACTATGTAATACTATAGCTTCATGAAAAAGCGCATACCATCTACCATGTAATTTCAATTCGTCTTATACTTTGCAGATGCAGTACTTCCTGATTAACGAGTTGGGAAATGAAATTGCTCTGTATCACGTGAAGGGCGGGAAAAAGGACTTGTACGCAAGCAAGCTCTCAGCATCCCAAGCAATTTTGTAGCTGGTAAACCAATAGATGTGCTTACCTCCTTCAGATGGCTCTACACATGAAATTTGTCTCAAGACCGTTCTTGTCCCTTTTGTTCCGAGTTCTGTGGTCGTACATTCAGAGAACTATATTCAACAAGATGAAAATTATATAATTTTTTTGCTTCTATTTTGTTTATTTTATATTCTAAATAGTATTCTTTTCCAATACAAGTGAAATTGCTTTGCGTTTTTACTAGGAAAAAACCCCACGAAATAATAGAAAACAAAATCACATTTTTAAATTAAAATCCACTTTTATCTACCTTGTTTATTTTTGAATCAATTATATTTTTAAATAAATATAGCAAAAAATTTCTTTTTAAAACGCTCTTTTTATAAATGAACTAAACATCAGATTTTAATCTTAATTAGTTTCTGCATTAATCTTGATGTCAACTTTTTTATATTTAATACCAGGCGGCACCACTGATACGAAATCAAAATCAAAATAATTAAGTTCTTATTATATTAAAATAACATTCTGTCATCGAGAATACGCAAGTGTATAAAATACAAAAGCAGCAATACATGAAGAAGTGAGTATAAAATCGATTGAAAAATTCCATCTTTACAAGCAAGGAGGAAATGAAATTAAACTAAAAAGTATTTGAAAAATAGCTTATAAGTATTATGGTCCTTACATGTTTCCGAATAAAATATTTTAGCGCATTCATTTGTTTTCAGAGATGTTATACTATATCAGCAACAAACATTGTTAAAGACGAAAAGTGTGTCAGGAATCCATTTCCCAATTTCTGGAATCAGCGGAACTAAAACCTATTTTCATATTCACCTACGCATGGAAGAAAGAGGCATTTATCCAAGTTTTAACTTCATTTTAATTGGCGTTCATTAACTCATCGTCCTTCCTTAAGAATCTTTTGCTAATTTAAGCAAAATTCTTAGTAATTGATAACCAATTGTATGATTACAATTACATAATTAAATAAATCTGAAAAATCAATTGCATTTTCGAATTAAAAATTATATTTTTCCAAACTAGAGACGTTAATAGATAGAGGAAAATTTTGAAATATACTTTTCACAAGAGAATAAATATTATTTTCAGTAATCTAAGCATAAACAAAAAAAAAAGCCGTCAGCAAACAAGACAGAAAATATGTCAGATAAACAATAACAAAATGCATCTTTTCAGCATTTTTTCTTCTTTATTAAGTTGTGGAGTTTACAAAATGAGGGAGGAAATGGGGGAGAAATAGAGTGGTAAACAGGGAGAATAGGCAAGGGATAGTAATATAACATTTCTGGCAAATAAAACTTTTATTATTTCATAACAGCATCGGAACTATGAAATAAGTATAGAAATATATTATTGATAAATGCCAACAATGGAACACTGATTATAAAAATATTGCCTGAAATTTTTTTTATCAATTTTAGCGTAATGTATACTGTGATTCAAAATATAAATATAATAAAAATACTAGAAAATAATTACTGGTTTTGATAAGCACATTTGGTTTCTCAGTAATAAGTCAAATATATATATAAATGGATATAATTTTAATATTTTTAGCCTTTTCCCCCTACCATTTGCCATTGGTTCATTATTTTTAAATATCAATCATATTTATGAATTTACGATGTAAAAAATACTGCGCTATTTTAAGAGAGTATTTTACAATTTTTCAAAATAATAGCAAAAAGAATAAAAGTACCGAGATTATATATCACATCTCTGAATGTCAACTATAACCAACACAACTGAGTGCTTAACCCTTAAATGTATATTTTTTCCAACTGTCTACATCCAGTTCCATATAATTCATTCAAAAACCTGAGAGTGTCCGTTTCCGAACGCACGTTGATAACCATAGACAATAAATCGTGTGCAGGAAAAAAGTTGACATTACTTTTGGCGTTTAAGTTATATCGTATTTATATACAGTGGGTAAAACAAGTTTCCGTACGGAAGACTAAAATAAAAATAAACTTGCATAATTTCTAATGTTTGTTTTTTATCTTTATAAACTACTTATATATTGTTAATATGAGTCTTTAAAAGGGAGTTTCATAATAAATTTCTCTTTTTTACAAAACTCAGCAAGTCCGTTTTCAATTTTTAAGATAAATGACGAAATCACATGCAAAAAAAGTTTCCGTACGCAATATGCAAATTCCTCCTGACGTGCTCTACAACTAATCCACAGAAAATATTCGAAGTTTGATGGTTTGTCAGAGTGAAGAATACGACACAACAACAGTTGTTTAAATCCAATGTTTCGCTGATCGTCTTAAAATGGAAGTTCAGAAATCCATTCGAGAGTTAGTGATTCGGTTGTGAAAAAATGGATTATTTATGAAAAAAAATCAGTGAAATGAAAATCAGTGAAAGTCTACAGTGCAATATATTATTAAAAGTTACCATGATGTGTAAACATTTGAGGATATAGATCGATCCGGAAGAACTCCGAAGTTAAATAGCTGGCATAAAAGAAATATCACGTGTAAGGTGCAAGATAATCCCTCGGATTAGTGCACCTCAACTTGCAATGATTTAATGGTTAATTACAACATTAAATTCGCATCTTAAATTGTGAGAAATATCATTTAAAAAAAAGGTTATAATGGATGTGGGGCCCATAAGAAGAATGTTATAAGTCTCTGCTACAGAAAAAGCGTCTCGACTTTACAAAGAAGCATATAAGCAAGCCTCTATCTTTATGGGAATCGGTCCTTTTTAGTGATGAATCAAAATTTAATATCCGTGTGTCAAATGGTCGAGTTATGATCTGGAGGGAATCAAAACAGCATATGTTACTTAAGAATTTATGTGGAACTGTGAAGCGCGGTGATGGTTGGAATATGGTATGGGGGTGTATAAATGCTGCTGGTGTCGGATATTTATGTTTTATAAATAGAAATATGGATAGATGCATACATTTTGACATTCTGAAATAAAACGTTTTAACCAATGCAGATAAACTCTCCCTTGGTATGGACTTTACTTTTAAACAGGACAACGATCCTAAGCACACCTCCAAGATTTGTCCAAAGTAATGTCTCTATAATGTTAAAAACAGCTTCATAGCCCTCCCCAGTGTCTCGATTTAATCCTTATAGGACATTTATCGGAAGAAATGAACTAAAAAAATATGACACAAAGAACAAGGTTGAACTCAAAAGGGTCATTCAAGACATTTGGAGTAGTATTTCTCCATAAACAACAGAAAAACTGATGAGAGTTATGCCATAACATTTGAGAGAAGTGATAAAGGCCATAGGAAGGCCTACCGATCATTAAATGCAAGTTGGTCAACATGAAAAAGGTTTTTCATGTACTATATAAATACCGTACAGAAACTTTTTTGTTCCTTATTAGTGGCATTTTTTTATTCTTTCAATTTAAGTATTTAATTTTCTTCATAGTCTTTCCTTTATAATATTCATAAATAATAAATAAAATTGTGTTAAACGAATTTTAAAATTTTCATTTTCATAACAAAATATTTTGTGCCAAAAATTAAACTTTTATTAACAGTCATAGCTGCGTACGGAAACTTTTTTTACCCACTGTATATACAGTGCGCGAAAAAAGTATAAGGACAACATGTAATTGCATGAAAATATGCTTTATTTCCATTTCACCTAAATGAACTTTTTATATTTCTTACTTTCTGCTGCATAAGTTTGTGATAACACTAATACCACATAAAAACATAATTTAGCTTCAAAATATTGATTTTACAAAATTTAACATTAAAGGAAATACGGAAAAAAGTATAAGGACATGTTGTAAAATACTTAAAAAATGTTTCAATAATCAAGAAAACTACCTTTTTTTTCAATCACTTGAATAAGCCGAGAGGTCATAGATCCTGAAAGATCTTTTAAAATGTCCACAGATGTTTTTTCCCTAACGTCTTTGATAGCGACTACAAGATCTTGTGTACATCGATACTGTGTGCCATTTTTATAAACTTCTCGGGCTAGAAGTCCTCATAAGTTTTCGATTGGATTAAGATCGGGACTTCTCGCCGGCCAATCAAGTAAATTTACAGTATTAGCTTCAAACCATAGTTTTGCACTCGTAGAAACGTGTATCGAAGCATTATCCTGCTGAAAAATATAGTCCCCTGAAGTAATTAGTGGCACTTCAGGTAACAAACTTTCTCCTAACATATGAACATACCTGTCCGAATTCATTTTACGGTTGATAAATACAATTGGAGTGGTTCTATTTGCCGCAAAAGTGCCCCATACCATAACCAAGCCACCACCATATTGACGCCTGGAAAACACTTACTTGGTCTTTCGCAGATCATACCAAAAATAACGAAAACCATCAGGTCCATCAAGATTGAACTTTTTTTCGTCCGAAAAAATTACATCAGCCCACTTTTGACCAAGAGAAATGTATTTTTTGGCAAAGTAAACTCTTCTTATGATGATTTGTAAGAGGGGGGCGTGACACTAATTTCCCATAAGAAACTTGAGAATGTTTACTCAAAACATTTTGAACAGTCCTTGTTGAGCATGGTAAACTCAAATTTTGTCTAACTTCATTTGCGGTTTCTCTTTTCTCGCAAGCTCTCCTTACAATCATTCTTTTTTGTCGACGAGTGAGAGTTTCTGGTCTCCCAGTTCGCTTTTTCATATCATACATCCCAGGATTTTTTAGAAAATTATAAACCACCGTTTTAGATCCCTTGATTCTTTTTGAAATTTCCCATCCACTTAATCCACATTCTCAAAAAGCAACAATTTTTCCTTTTTCAGGGTCAGAAAGTTGAGTTCCTTTGAGCATCGTTTAAAAATTCACACTGAAAGTCGACGAGTGGGAAATTCTTTTCGCAAATGAATCTTTTAACTCGGAATTGTCATTTTATGCTTTCAAATATGCAAATTTTTAAATAATTACTGGAGAAAAAGCAATGTCCTTATACTTTTTTCCGTTTTCATTTAGGTTTAAAAATCAAAATTTAAATTTTAGCAGATTTAAAATTGAAAATTTTAATTACTTTAGGCATAAAATATTTTAGTTTTACTTCTATTTTTGCTGCAAAAATTTTGCATACGATTCTGTAAACAAGGCTTCTAGATCTGGAGATTTTTCGCGTGTCCTTATAATTTTTTCGGGCACTGTATGTGATGGGTGATGAAGCGCTGTGTGTTACCTGAAGAGATAGTTTCTTTTGTAGAGTTTTCTATAAAGGAGTGGTCCATCTAATTGTTAAAAAATTACTTCTCATTTGTTGTCAGGTAAGCTATCAATGTTTGATGTTGTATTTGAAAATTATATTACATACAAGCTAGATTTTTGGAAAATACTACGTGTTGCCAAAAGTCTACATACAACTTTTTTTTTCAAAATAAATATACTGTATTATTACCTGGAATTTTTTTTATTTATCTTTTACGTAACCTGTGACTACTTTTCTATAATAAAATATTACCTGTATTTTTTAAATTCAAATAAAATAATCATACATTTAAGGGTTAAACCTACAATACACAACTTATGAATAATTCCAGTTGATTATTGATTTCATGAAGTTTTAAAACCAACCTACGCTTATGCAGTGAGGAAAATTTATAGGCCTCTGTAAAGTATGCATGTGGAATTAAAATCAATAAGCATCGAGAGAATCAGATCCAGAAATAATATTTCTCCTCAAACAAACGACATCCCAGATGACAAACTGCTTATATTAAATTCGCGCGAGAATAAAATTCTTTAATTTCCATCAAAATTATAAAATCAAGATCAAGCTGTGAGAGAAAAGTTGACAGACCCATCGAACCGAGGTGAGGTTTATTCTACTCTCTCTTATTTAACGGTTATTTCGAAACGGAGCGGAAGCTTCGGGTGAGACATCAATAACTCGCTCGGGGACCGCGAAATGTCACAGCTGCTGGTGATCGTATGTTTGTCAAGCAGGTGTTCGGCATCATAATAGAAGGGAGAATTCTCTCCCACACCCTGGATACTAGAAGGGGGGGGAAAGTGCAAAGGTTGAAACATGTCGCTCTGGTCTTCCCCGTTTGCTGTTTCGCATCTCATATTTTACATCGCTGCTCGTTCTTTCTCAAAATTCTTTGGTTCAATAATAATGCACTCCAAATGAATATGTATATATTATATGTAATGGCAAGGTTTTAGTGTGTATTGTTTTCGTCTCTCTTATTTATATAATGGTCAATAATTTCTATGTGTAAATATGTTCATATCACATAATTTGCATCTTGACTTTGACATCACATAAAGACATCTTGACTTTTTAAATAAATCATTCCTGAACATGTTAAAAATTTGAAAGATGCGAGGAAACAAATCGGTTTGGATACTGTCAAAAGAATTACTAACAAAAATGTGATTAAAACTAATGTTGAAAGTTTTATTAAAAGTAATAAATAAAATTATACGTAAGTACTAAAAATCTATTTTTGAAATTTTTTAAAGAATATGAAATGATATTTATGGGATTATATGCTCAGACACTATTAAGGAGAAAAACTTAAGGATGCGAGTGGTAATAGAATACAGAATAATACAGAAGGAATAAATGCATGCAATTTTTATTTTTATTCCCAACCTCAATATAATGCTCCATTTTGCCTAACAATAAGCTTAACAATTTACCGGCCGGATAGTATAGCGGTCGAAAAAATAAAAGTAAAGAATTATTTTTGTTAATCTTGTTAAATGTTTCTGAAGATTTGATAAATATTTTCGGTTTTAAATCAAGTATATGCAATATATTCAATGTTTCAACAATGAAAAATAAATTTAAAAGCGACCTAGTGGAAAAAATTATAGAAAATGTTTCATAAGAGCACGTTTTTACTATCGCCAATTTTCCTTTTTACTTCCTCGTATACGAAGTATAGAGAAAGTATTGTAATCATCAAATCGAGTTCGATCATTTTAAGATCAAAATATTAAATCCAGTTCGAAAAGCATAATTTTTGAAAAATGTCTGTGATAAAAAGCAACAAAACTTTTGGCTACTTGAATAAAATTTTTCACACGGTCTTTACACCAAATTTGCAGAGTCGTGTCAGAATTTCAACGCATTCTTTTCAGAAGAAGTATCTCTATCTGGCTGTTCTTGTATAATTTAACATGATAACTACTAAACGAAGAGAGCTAAGTGGATAAACACAATTTAACATCTACATTGATCTAATTATGAGCCAAATCCAACCACGGGTTGAGCATTTGTCAGTCTGTATTTTCAGAAGCAAGTAAAAGCGACAACTTAAAAATGAATCGCTTAAATATATCAAATTTGGTATGTGATTTTGTGACTACAGTTACAGTTCCGATCAAATTTTGGTCTTAATTGCTCAGGAAAATGCGTCTCAAGCACTCATTCGATCATTCGGATATTATTAATTGAATACAGGGGATTAATCGCCAAAACACGCTCCAAGAATCGCACGATATATGCAGGGGAAATGCTAAATTCTCGCCAAAGATGAATATTTATTTAATTTTAATCCGCGAATGTCATGCAAGGTATTCTCTGGGATATCTATATTAGAGATTATGCAAGAAAGCTTTGGAGAGACCACTCTATTTTTGATACCGACGACCTGAATTTCACTCTACTATTAATACTCAATATCAAAATCTGAAAACAAATCGCAGATTTTTTTTTTTTTTTATAAAAAAATCTTACCTTAGAAAGTAATAGTTTCATTCACCCTTAGTAAGCAAATTATGATTTTTCTGGCACCTGTTTGTTATTTATAATTTTGCAACCCATATTATAATTTTTTTCAAATCCCGTCCGTATAGTTACGTATCTTCTTACAGAGCCAACGAAATCTGAAACCAAGCCCCAGAAGAAAGCATTGGTATGCGGCATAACCCGCACATATAAGTATATATACTCTTGAAAATAAGAGCTTTTTCTCCCCATTGAACTTTTGCCCATAAGCTATTTCATTGATCTTTCCTGATCAGTTTCCCTGCACATCATTTTACGTCCAGGTCAAAAAAATTAAATGATGAAAGTTCAGATAAGAATGATTGTTCAGCATCTGCATATTGCACGTTAAGCACCATTTCTTGACACACTTTTGTTTAATTTGACATGTTTCACGGCTTGTATAGACCGAATTTTGCAGCCGCTCTCTCACTCTGATAGACAAGAGGAATCGCACTTTGTGCACTTGTTCGATTTCTATAAAAATAAATCATTTCAATATTTTCGTAACTTTATAAACAATCGACCTATTCATTTAATAAAACGATATTATTCAAATGACTATTTGTTAATAAATTTCACACTCATAAAGCACCATAATATTTATGGTGATTGTGAAGTCTAACCAGTGGGAGTCTCCGCTAAATGCTTTCAGTAGTATAGGGATGATGGCTCTCATATAAAAAGTACCTTTCACTAGATGATGGCTCTCATATAAAAAGTACCTTTCACTAGATGATGGCTCTCATATAAAAAGTACCTTTCACTAGATGATGGCTCTCATATAAAAAGTACCTTTCACTAGATGATGGCTCTCATATAAAAAGTACCTTTCACTAGATGATGGCTCTCATATAAAAAGTACCTTTCACTAGATGATGGCTCTCATATAAAAAGTACCTTTCACTAGATGATGGCTCTCATATAAAAAGTGCCTTTCAAAATAGTTGAAATATTCAACTAAATGAATTTTTTTTATCTCATTTCAGAATTAAAAATTTAGAATAACATTATAATTACAACAAATGTCTCTAGATTATAATAAGAAATAAGTAAAATTTTATCTGTATACGGAGGAACATTGTTCACTCATATATTTAAACCGAAGCGATTAAATTGATCTAGAATTGTTTTTATAACTTTACAAGTTCATTTTTCACCGAAAGGAAATTGATAGAAGGGAAAAAACGTTACGATCAAGAATAAAATCATGAAAAACAATGAGTGAGAGAAGCATTGCTGGCTCATTCGATTGAACCGCGGCGATTAGAATGAGCGAGCAATGTTTTTGCAAGGTTATAAGTTCTATTCCCACTAAAAAAAAAGAGGCACAACAACTAAAAGAACCTTCAGATAAATTACAGATCTGAAATGATGCACGCTGCAAATGAAGTTTGCTGAGAAGAGAGTATGCAGATACGAACCTTGGTACCATTGAAATCACGGTAGAAAATGATCCGTTAAAGCAGGTGTATTCAGGTCGGGAGGAAAGGTTAAGTACAAGTTTGCGAAGAAGAGGAAATGCGCGTTCCATTTTTTTTCCAAGGTGAAAAAAAAGCATTTGTTTATAATGGGGGACATCTGAAGAAAAAAAGAATATAAAGAAATTTATCGATCGAAATCGTCATTTAGTCAGTCAGCATACACGAGAAATGGATGGAAAAAAGTTGAGCTTGCTTGTTTTAATAATTCTAGCTACAGCAGAATTAATTTTTATAATATCAAACCACCTTGAGACGACTGACAACGAAATTAAAATTAATAATAAAACGTGCTTTCGTTCGATACATATAGGAAGGAAATTATTTTATCATGAATGTTTAAAACAGGGTGCAAATATTCATGACATACGATATTTTTTTAACGTAAATTCAACATATTTATCAGCAAGCTTTTTAGGAATTCAAATGACTGAGGAGGAATTTCAGAAAGTATGTGAACAATGTTCAAACTGAAACATCCTTCGTGTTTACTATGTGTAGGAGCATCGCAGTCGGGTAAAACCTCATTGGTGCGACAAATGATTGCACATAAAGCATATGATTTTGAATTTAAAAATATTATCTGGTGCTATAAAGTTTTTCAGCCATGGTTTGCTAAAGAAAAAGAAATGAAATTTGTTCAAGGTTTTCCAGAAAAAGTCGAAAGCGGAAATCTATATGTATTTGATGATCAGATGGATCAACTTTGCCAAGATTATGCGGAATTGTTCACTATTACAGCACACCATTCTAGAATCAGTGTGATTCTGATTTTGCAGAATCTATTTCCCCGAAATAAAGTGATGCGAGACATAAGTCTGAATGCACAATATGTAATATTATTTAAAAACAATCGTGACGTGGGACAAATCCAGTGCTTCGCAAGACAAGTATACGGAAATAAGGCAGCATATTTTATGGATGCTTACAAAAAGAGCACGCAAGGCAATTTTAACTATTTGTTGGTGGACCTACACCCGAGAACGGATGAAAAATTTAGGCTCAGAGAGAGCGTGTTCCCTGATTCCAATGGATTTTATTGGATATATTTACCGATAAAATGAAGAATATAAAGAAGCATTATCACTTACTGAAACTACTACTCAGCGCATCTCCAGCACAAAAAAGAGCAATAATACGGACTGCTAACAAAAGTCAGTTACATTGCTTATGCGAAATTTGTGTAAACGTCTTAGGTGGTAATTTATCGGTGAGCGTAAAGAAATTACGTAAATATAAAACGGCCATAAGAAAAATTGTTAATAAAAAATTATCTTTAGAAAAAAAGAGAAAAGAATTAATTAACCAAACGGGAGGCTTCCTACCCCTCATTCTTCCCGCAGTTCTATCTGCGTTAGTAGGCCTTGCCGGAAAAGCAATAGGAAGCTGAATTTAATATTCGCAGCAATGTCTCGGAGAATGGCTCTCGTTCCTGAAGATTTAGCAGCAACTTACTTTTCGAAAACATCAGATACCGGAGTACATGGTATTGAAAACCAAATATTAAACCTTCTTCATGAGTCAAACTATTCGGATGATGCAAAAGCAAAACTGTTGAGCCAACTGCTTTTAAAATATCAGCATGCTATAAATGTGCCTAAACCACCGATACGTGTAACTATTGAAGACTCTAAGGAACAAGTTCAAGAATCGCCTAAAAGTAACTCAGTGGAAGATCCTATATTACGTGATATCATACTTTCAGTTCCTGCGAACTTCCAAAAATTTATTTCGCCTATTGCTGAAAAATTGAATACACGCAGCTATGCTTGGAATGAATATGGTGAATTGATGAAAGATAACGAAATCGTTAAAAACACAAACGTTATTGACTTATTTTCATATTTAATGAGAAATGTAAAGAAAGGTTATGAACCACATGGTTTTTCAGTGTTTTGGAGGGGTATTAAAGAGATAAAAATACCAACACGTTGGATTGGCAACCAGAAGCTAGTAGAAAATTTCGGGTTTGACACAGACGCAGGCGAGATCCAAAACGAAATTAATCTGAAATCTCCAGATTCAAAAGCAAAGAAGAAGAAGCAAAACTCGAAAAGAAAATGGAAAGAATATTAGAAGCAGCATATTACGATTTCGCAAATCCTGCATCATTTGGCGGAATAAAGAAACTATCAGCAATCTCTAAAGTTCCATATGAGAAAGCTAAACGCTGGTTAATGACCCAAGATACTTATTCGTTACATAAACCAGTTCGGTATAAATTTTCTCGGATGTCGACGCTTTCATATGGTATAAATGATTTATGGCAATGCGATCTTGTGGATTTACAGCATTTAGCAGAACATAATAATGGGTTTAAGTATTTACTCACCGTAATTGATGTATTTTCGAAGTATGCCTATGTTATACCTCTTAAAAGCAAAACTTCTGTGGCTGTAAAAAATGCTTTTGAAAAATTGTTACAGCAGGTTAAGCCTAAACACATTCAAAGCGATAAGGGCAAGGAATTTTACAATACGCAACTTCAGTCATTGTTTAAGAGGTACAGCATTAACCACTATTCAGCTGAAGGTGATCATAAAGCTAGTGTTATTGAGAGGTTCAACAGAACTTTAAAAAACAAAATGTTCAGGGTATTCACATATAGAAAATCTTATAGATATGATGATGTGCTACAGTCACTAGTAAAGTCGTATAATGACAGTGAACATCGTAGCATTGGCATGGCACCTTCAAAAGTCACTCGTGATTTTGAACCACATATCTTCAAAAAATTATATGGTTACACATTGAAGAACTCGCGAGTGATTTTGAATAAGGGAGATTTAGTAAGAATATCGAAAGCGAATAAATCGTTCAGACGAGGATATTTACCAGGGTGGAGCGATGAGGTGTTTATGGTGTCAAAAGTATATCCCTCTTATCCAACTACATTCGAGCTTCAAGACCTTAAATCAGAAGCTATAAAAGGACGATTTTACGCAGAAGAACTCCAGAAAATATTGAAACGCCCTGAGGATTATTGGCATATAGAAAAGGTGCTTAAAACAAAGGGCAAAGGTACGAAGAAAGAATATTACGTGAAGTGGAAAGGCTTTGATAATCGGTTCAACTCGTGGGTAAAAGCAGCATGGATGAAGTGAACGATTTTTACATTACGCTTCCCAGCAACTCTAGCATGGATTACTTTCCAAAAAATACGCAAGCATCATTCAGAACGAAATTATCTCGTCCAATAATACTAACTGGTGAATGGGAAGTTGGTTTATCAGAAATATTCGTTCCTCGAACCTGGTTCAACATCGGAAATCATAATAATAAATATTCGATAACTTACGAGGAAACAAAATTGGTGGAAAAGGATTTTCTGGAATACTCAATCAGAATAAAAATTGAACAGGGAACTTCTGATGAGGATATAATCGATAACATTAACCAAAGTATTGAAGCAATATGTGGACATTTCGTCTCTTTCGAATTGGATCACAAGAATATGAATATACTTATTGCTCCGAATTATGAACTACACTTGACAGCTGCTGATTCACCAAGATTGTTAACTATGTTAAACTTACCTAGAGAGGATAGAGTTATAAAAACATCGGAAAGTTTTATGTACAGAAAACCATCAAAGACAAACAAAGACAATATTTTCAAAATTATCGCTCGAAATATGAAAAGGCATTTTATAATTCGCGTCACCAGGTTTAATCATAAGTATACTGATATGAACAACATACATCACGAACTCTTTCAGCATATAAATCATAATCTAATGCAGACCGGTATAGGAGGTGCAGCGGATTTTATATTCGACTTTAAAGAAGATAAAGTAGAAATAACGGTTCAAAAGAATGTTGAACTCGAGTTTAGGTTATTATATGCCCCGTTGTTTATGCGAATGTTGGGCATGACGAAAGATATTGTTTTAACGGGTAGAACGTTACATGTTTTGCAAAAAATTGAAAGGCCTCCTATGAACGAATACTTCCGCGTGAGCATTACGGATAAACCAACAATTCCTGTGAAAATTAAAAAAACAGAGGATATGGAACTACAAGTCGGATTTTATAAAAACTCAGAGCAGTTGTTTGGATCTTTTAAACACCTTGCTTTTAATCATTTAGCGAACAATAAGATCAAAATTCATATACCAGAAAATTCAACTCTGACTTTACAAGAAGGATTAAGAGATCTTTTAGGTTTCAAAGAATCCACATTAAATGGCGGAACTCATATATCTGACTATCAATTGGAGTTAGATGGAGGAATCACCGAAATTTATGTCTATAGTGATATCATAGAATCGCACTTTGTAGGGGATACAATTGCTCCTTTACTCCGTATTATTCCTGTTATGTCGAAAAAAGAAGACCAAATAGTAATAAATTATCAAAGACCGCTGTATTTTCCTTTGCGCAAAAATTATATCGATTGCATAGAAATCGAATTGAGAAGTAGCTCTGGAGATGGTATAATTTTTACCAGTGGGAAATCACTCTTGGTTCTCTCCTTCCGTCGCAGAACACTATAAAACTATTACTTATTTTGTGATGAATCATTTTAAATCCGATCGTGAAAGAGAATGCATTTGGATCAAAAAGCTTGTGAAGATTATTACTGCTCGCAAGTGCAGGCTGGCGGTGGACCATATTTTCAGGGTGTTGGCCACCAAAGAGGATATGGAATGTTTTCAAATTTATTTCGATTTATTTCTCCCATAGCACTGAAAGCTGGAAAGTATTTAGGAAAACACCTTCTAAGCGCAGGTTCAAAAGTAATGTCAGATGTTGCTTCAGGTTCATCTCTTAAAGACTCGGCAAGATCGCGATTTCGCGAAACATCAAAACAAATAAAAGACGACATTATTCATAAAATTCAGAGCGGTTCGGGTATAAAAAGAAAGAAATTACAGAAGAAAAATCATTCGCAACGTGTCAAGCGGAGCCGAAAGAAATTAAAGAAAGCAGACATATTTTCATAATGGATTCCCGAGCGTGTGCTTGCTTGCAGAGTGAATTAGACCTTTTTAACGTGAATCCTGTACAATTATCAACAGAAGACAGCTCATTCACTGAGATTTTTCCTGTTGCATCTCTGAATGAAAAGACGCCAATTGAATTTTACGTAAGCGGAAGTGGTGAACATTATCTGGACTTATCCCATACACTTCTGCATCTACAAGTGAAAATTAAAAAGAGAAATGGAGCAGTAATTGGAACGCCTGATCAAGTGGCTCCTATCAATTATCTCCTTAATACGCTATTTTCTGAATGTTCAGTTACATTAAATGACAAGCAGGTTTCTTCGCAAGCTAACTACGCATATAGATGTATTTTCGATGCTTTGCTTTCACCTCGAGCTGTTCAAGAATCAATGCTAACATCGGGTCTTTTCTACAAAGACGCTGCTTCTAAGCATGAATCAGTAGAACTAGCTAATGTTGGTGATAATGCAAATTCCGGTTACCAAACTAGATATAACATCTGCAAAGATAGTAAACTTATAGATATGATAGGTCCATTACATTTCGATCTAGGCAATCAGAGCAAATGTCTTATAAATTCGGTGAATCTTCGGATCAAATTAGAAAGAAATAAGGATTCTTTTGCTCTGATGTCAGCCACGCAAGATTTTAAAGTAGTTATATATCACGCATCATTATTTGTTAGGAAAATTAAAGTCGCTCCCTCAGTCGTGATTGCCCATGAATTAGCTTTAAGCAAGGGAGTTATAAAAATGCCTATTCGCAGAACAGAAGTGAAATCATTCGCACTTTCTTCAGGAATGCAATCAATAACTATCCCTAATGCGTTCATTGGACAATTACCGACACGACTTATAATGGGTATGGTATCTAATGCTGCATTTAATGGGGATTTTTCAAAAAATCCATTCAATTTCAAGCATTATGATTTATCATATCTTTGTATATTAGATGGCAATCGTATGATTCCGTCAAAGCCCTTTCAACCAAAATTTGATAATTCTAACAGTTACAGCAGATGTTATATGAGTCTATTTACTGATTTGGGTAGATATCATAAAGATCAAGACATTAATATAAGTTACACTGAATATAAAGATGGGTATACGCTGTTCGCTGTAGATTTGACGCCCGATCTCAACGCGGACGGAATGCACGAAAGTATTTCACGCAATGGTAATTTAACTATTGATATAAAATTCAGCAAAGCATTATCTGAAACTGTAAATTTAATAGTTTTTTCAGAGTATCGAAATACTATAGAAATCGACAAAAGTCGCAGTATTTTTTCAGATTTTTGAAAATGGATAGCACAACTTTGTGCAGACTTGCATGCAGCGACTTCCGTCTACGTTCTAAATTTGGAGGCGTATACGCTTCAGATGAATTGCCTAAGACAATAGATAGTTATTCATGTTTTATTGTAAATTTAGATCCTAAAACAAAACCGGGAAGTCATTGGGTTGCAATAGCATTTCGGAATAACAAATGTTACTATTTTTGTAGTTATGCTTCTGTGCCGAATAACAAATATATTTTAAAGTTCATAGAAAATAACGCTGCAAAATTTGCTTGGAACAAATGTAGATATCAAAGCTTAGTGTCGTATACTTGTGGTCATTTTTGCCTTCATTTCTTGTACAATTTTGTGAGAAAGCAAACTTTGTCACCTCTAGATTCTAATAAAATTGAAAATAACGAGAAGTTTATTAAAAAATTTGTAGCTAGCAAATTTCGTTTACAAAATTGCTGCTTTTCTCCATATTCAAATCAAATTTGTGAAGCTCGTGATTTCAGAAATAGACGTCTTTAGACATGTTTCAACAGAATATAATTATATATGCTCTCTCTATAAATTTAACATATTTTTTTGGAGGTCACTTTTCATACAGAGCATATAAAAGAGATACACTAACTGTGGAATTCTCATTGTGCTTCAACTGATTCAGCAGAAACGATGACTTCCGAACTGAGATATGGCTTTATGTACTTGAAGCGTACTGGATCAGCTTATATGATTCATTGCTTCACCGATTCCCTTTACGAAAATATGATATCCTGTGTTCAAGCTGCGAACTCCTATCAAATGGATACAGTCGATTCAGACTGCAGATTGAAGATTGCCTATTTCAAGGTTCTCAACAATAATGATATTGTCAGAGAACTCCATAACGGTTCTGCTATGAATTATCGACAGACATTTGATTGTAAAACGTAATACAAAGCGAACTTCGGCGAATCAATTACTCATGATTCAAAGATCTGCAATGGAATTGTTGACAACTTCAAAGAAAATAAATGTAAATACTAAACTATACAGCTAAGATACTGAGAATAGCTCAGCATTGTAAACTCTATATAAAATTGTAATACTAAGCAGCACTAACTGTCATTTAATGTAACATCATCAATGAATCGATGTTCTACATGCATAAGCAACACGAAGAAACTGATTGTACCACTCGATGTAATATTTTAACAATCCCTGAATAAAAATATAATTTAACTGTATAATTGCGTCTGTCTTATTTTGCTTCGCTACATCAGTATGTTTTTTGTAATATCCTATATCACCGTAAAATTACGTTGTTTTATTCTCAAGGTGGTGAAAGTGGGTTAAGGTAGGAAAATGCACATAAAGTTATTTTAAAATTACTTTAAGGTCACCAGTTCAGGGAGAACAAGGCGTTCCTGGGAAATTCTACAGATAATAAACAATTATTCCATTGCCACTTACATAAACAGGGGTATAAATATAAGCTACATCAGCCTTTGTACATATACTACCGATCTTGTTGAAGACTTCATCTTCATCTCTGTCTCCGTCTTCCTCAGAGTGCGTGTATCTAAGTACTACTCAGCTATCATGGACAGTCACAAAGCGAGCGTCAGTAAGTGATTGCATTTTCATATTCTTTTTAGATTGCTAAGCATGTGTAACATAATTTTTTAAAAATAACGTTAAGTTTTCACACTTCCTAATAGGCTTAACTGATAGCGATTCAGACGGCGAGCAGTTATTTCCCCTTCCTTCCAAGGAAAAGCATACAAGCGGTAAATTAGATTTGATTTTATAAGTCAATTTAGACTTTAGATTTTTAAATTCCCAAAGAAAAAACATGACGGTAAAATGTAAAATCATTTTACATTTTGTATCTTTAGATTTAATTTCAAAATATTATCCCTTTTCTGATAGCTAAAAGAAAATCAAACGATGAGAAAAAAGAGGAGTCCACCAAAAGAGCAAAGAATTTCGAGTATAATTTTTCTGATCCGACAGAAGAGAAAAAGCTCATACCCCCAATAAGCGCTTACCTAGGAAAAGGGATTAACATCAGCATCAAGGAATACAGAAAGTCCTATTATCTTGCTTTCCAAAAGAATGTTGGAGATGAAACAAAGAACAGATTCAACATGAATCTTGACCAATTGGGAGCTTTAAAAAAAGCTATAAATGTGTTTGCAGAACATATAAAGAAAAATTGACATTCACGAGTTAAATGAAAATTTTGTAAAAAAATTGAACTAACTTGACAATTTTCCCTATATTCATCTTCTTAGAATGTCGTTTAATAGAATAGAATCAAGTTTTAGAGGTTATATTTCAGCTTACCGACACTCTCCGATACACTCTGATCCCTACAACTTATATAACGAAATTCGAGAAAACATTTTCTTACTCTTATTAGAGCAAAACCTACCTTTCCGTCTTTTAATATGCATAAGCATTGAATTTATTAAAGATACTCATCCTGACAATTTACTGCAAAACGCTTACTTCTGTTCATTTGCTGAACGCATAATATCATATAACCAAGTAAAAAGTAAAGTTAAAAGCTGTTTTCAGAAAATATTCAATTCCATTGAAACATATATCCAAAACGGTAGTGGTTGGGTTATTAATAAAATTAACTTTTTAGATGTTAATATCGGACAGTACAGAGAACCGCGGGGAGGTTGCGGTAATATAAAATTACCTGACTGTTTAAAAAAAAAAAGAACTCTTCTAAATATACGTTGCGATGATCACAAATGCTTCATATATAGTTGCTTAGCTCATCTCTTTCCTCCTGAAAAAAATCCTAATGCTCCAAGCAGTTACCAAAATAAACTAAAATACTTAAAATTGAAAAATGTAACCTTCCCCATGAAACTCTCTAACATAAAGCATTTTGAAAGTATCAACAGCTTAAAGATAAATATTTTTACTTATGACAAAGAAGTTTTCCCCATATATATCAGTAATAAAAAGTTGGGTTCGGAAATAAATTTACTTCTGTATAAAGAGCATTACTTCTTAATTAAAAATCTAAATCGTTTATTAAACTCCAAAAAAGGGATTCATCATTATTGCTCGCGATGCCTGATTGGATTTCAGAGGCGAAATAGTCTTGTAGATCATAAGCGAGTGTGTTGCCAAAATGCCCCCCAAAAACTATCACCGCCTAAAATAAACACTGTAAAATTTACTAGCATTTACAAAATGTTGTTCCATCCTTTTATTTTGTATGCGGATTTTGAATGCATAACGAAAAATATATCTACTGTTTTACCAAATACATCTCAGAGTTTTTCAGCCAACCTAGAGCATCACGAACCAATCAGTTTCGCATTAATAGCAATTAATATAAAAAATGAAATAATATATCACAAATTCTATTGCGGAGAAAATCCAGTACAAATATTTTTAAAAACAATAAAAAAATTAGCAAAATCTTTATTTAAAAGACTATCATGCAATAAACCAATGATCGAGGAAAATATACCAACGGGAAAGCCTAGCACATGTTACATATGCAAATTAAAATTTGAACCGAGTGATCGCATTGTCAGAGATCATTGCCATGTTTTAGGCATATTTAGAGGTTTCTGTCACAATTCATGCAATTTAAATTTAAAAAGAAGTAATTTCATTCCTGTAGTCATTCACAACCTTAAGGGGTACGATTCCCACTTATTGTTAAAACATATGTCTCCAGAATTCGCGCATCAGATTGATATAATTCCGACGAATAGTCAAAAATTTACTAGTTTCACCCTCGATAATTACATTAAATTTATTGATTCGTACGCATTTCTTGATTCTTCCTTATCTTCTCTTGTAGAAATTTTGAAAATTTCTGAACATCGGTTTGACATTTTTGATTCTTTTTTCCAAAATAAAACAAATAGAAACTTACTCAAACAAAAAGGATTTTTTCCTTATAGCTATTTTTCATCAAAAGATATTTTAAAACAAAAGACATTTCCACCTCACGAAGCCTTTTTTAACATTTTGACGAATTCGAACATAACAAAAAAAGAATACAAACACGCACTGAGGGTTTACCAAGAATTTCATTGTAAAAATTTTCAAGATTACCTTGAATTGTATCAAAATACAGATACAATTCTTTTAGCTGAAGTATTTCAATCGTTTCGACAAACAAGCATGATGCACTATCATTTGGACCCTGCTCATTTCCTAACTATTGCTGATTTAACGTGGCATTCTGGTTTAAAATTCACAGGTCAGGAATTAAAATTGTTATCGAATGTAGAAGACTATGTCTTACTTGAGACTCAAATGAGAGGTGGAATTTGCTTTCTCGGTCAAAGATATGCCCAGGCAAATAATCCATATCTTTCTTGTTATAACCCCGATGAACCTACAAATTATATTGTGAATTTAGATGTTAACAATCTTTACGGACATTGCATGTCTGAATATCTACCTGTGGGGGATTTTCGTTGGCTTTCACCTGAAGAAATAGCTGTTTTTGATTTAGCAAATGTATCTCGATACTCAGAAACGGGATATTTATTAGAGGTAGATTTACTATATGATAAATCAGCTCATGATTTCCATGATTTTCCCTTAGCAGCAGAACACTTAAATATAAATAAACAAATGTTATCAGATTATCAAAAAAAAATATTGTCTGAAAAAAATATTCCATTCACCGAGTGTAAAAAGTTAACACCAAATTTTTATCCAAAGAAACGCTACATTTTACACTACAGGAACTTAAAATACTATTTAAAGCATGGGATGTCTTTAAAAAAAATTTATCGGATCTTGGCTTTTTCACAATCAGACTGGTTGCGAAGCTATATAAATTTTAATAATGAAAAACGCCAACAAGCCAAAAGCGAGTTTGAAAAATCTTTCTTTAAAAAAATGAATAATGCTTTTTTCGGCAAAACATGCCAAAACGTCAGAAAAAGAATTAACTTAAAGACTGCTCTTACACCCGCTGAATGTAGAAAGCATTTAGCAAGTCCTTTACTTGAATACTTTGAGAGCATAAACGAAGACTTCGCTGTCTTTAAGATGAAAAAAATTAATCTAGTTCTCGACAAACCAATTTATGTAGGATTTTGCGTGCTTGAGCTAGCTAAATTACACATGTATACTTTATATTACTCTAAGTTCAAAAAATATTATAAAGAAAATTGCAAACTCTTATACACAGATACTGATTCTCTATTCATGCAAATATTTACAAATAATGTTTACAAAGATTTTAAAAATGAATTTTTTGATATCATGGATCTAAGCAACTATCCATCTTCAAGTGAATTTTTTAATTCGGAGAACCAAAATAAGTTAGGGTTTTTAAAAGACGAAACGAAATCTAAACCTATTTCAGAATTTATCGGTTTACGATGCAAAATGTACAGCTACAAATGTGAAAATACTGAAACGAAAAAGGCAAAAGGTGTAAAACAGAGTTGTTTAAGAAACATAACACATGAACATTTTAAAACCTCTTTACTTAATGAAACGATTCATCGTCACGAGCAATATTCTATACAGTCAAAATCACATATTCTTTCTACAACCATATCAAACAAAATTTCTTTATCTCCGTTTTACGATAAAATATTTTTGAATGAGGATGGTGTGACCGGAAAATGCTTTGGTCACTATTCCTTGCTTGAAGAATAATGGTAGTAAAATTTTCGTTTATTTTTATGTTCTTCAAAAAAAAAATTTTTTTGAAAAACTATTAAGCATTCAATAGCTACCTTCTGTTAAGGGGAAAATTGTCTCTTAGTTCAATTTTATTTCACATGCTTTGTAAGTGAATCAAATGTTTACTCAGATCGACTGGTTGGACTGAGTTTTTTCATGGTTTTCTCAGTCTATAACGCAAATGCGAACCAATATAAGATCTTCCATGAGATATTATTAATAAATACCAAGAACATTTTATTTTTTAATGTAATCAATTTTTATACTATTTTTGCATGTACATATATATATGATTCAAGTTGTTGTTTTTATCTTAGTTAATATTGTATTAATTGTTTGCACTGTTTTTCGAATGAAATGAAAATAATTTGTATTCATATCCTTTCTTTATATACATTTCTTTCTTATATTCACATGCTTTGTAAGTGAATCAAATGTTTACTCAGATCGACTGGTTGGACTGAGTTTTTTCATGGTTTTCTCAGTCTATAACGCAAATGCGAACCAATATAAGATCTTCCATGAGATATTATTAATAAATACCAAGAACATTTTATTTTTTAATGTAATCAATTTTTATACTATTTTTGCATGTACATATATATATGATTCAAGTTGTTGTTTTTATCTTAGTTAATATTGTATTAATTGTTTGCACTGTTTTTCGAATGAAATGAAAATAATTTGTATTCATATCCTTTCTTTATATACATTTCTTTCTTATATTCACATGCTTTGTAAGTGAATCAAATGTTTACTCAGATCGACTGGTTGGACTGAGTTTTTTCATGGTTTTCTCAGTCTATAACGCAAATGCGAACCAATATAAGATCTTCCATGAGATATTATTAATAAATACCAAGAACATTTTATTTTTTAATGTAATCAATTTTTATACTATTTTTGCATGTACATATATATATGATTCAAGTTGTTGTTTTGTCTTACTTAATATTGTATTAATTGTTTGCACTGCTTTTTCGAATGAAATGAAAATAATTTGTATTCATATCCTTTCTTTATACATATATTTCTTTCTTATATATACAATAAAAATCGTTCAACAATTATCAGTCTGTGCCTCTTTTTTTTGAGTGGGAATAAAATTTATAACCTTGCAGAAAACATTGCTCGCTCTTTTAGTAGTATAGAGATGATGGTTTTCATATAAAAAGTTTTTATATGAGAGCCATCATCTAGTGAAAGGTACTTTTTATATGAGAGCCATCATCTAGTGAAAGGTACTTTTTATATGAGAGCCATCATCTAGTGAAAGGTACTTTTTATATGAGAGCCATCATCTAGTGAAAGGTACTTTTTATATGAGAGCCATCATCTAGTGAAAGGTACTTTTTATATGAGAGCCATCATCTAGTGAAGGTACTTTTTATATGAGAGCCATCATCTAGTGAAAGGTACTTTTTATATGAGAGCCATCATCCCTATACTACTGCTTTCTCTTACTCTCTAATACAGGTGTTATCCCAAAGACCGCCTTGTATGGCATGCAATGGTTACGAAATATACAAGACCTTAACCTTTAACATTTTTACTGAAATATTAAGGGTTAAGAGTTTTTATGGCGATTAATCCTTGGTATATGAAAATCGAATTTGTCTTAAATGCTTTATTGCTGTTTCTAATGGCACGTGTCACAGACAAGCCCACTGATATTAGAAGTCAGTGAATTTAAGCCAAGGGTGCGTCTCTTGTTTTTCAGTAGTGGCATCTAGAGCCAAGAATACGACTTAGCTGCACACACGTCACAACCCTTTTTACAGGGCGGACTTCATTCATGCATTTCTTTCCCTCATCCACATATCGTAATTTAGACCTGAATCAGAGAACGATCACCCCTGATCCAGTACCCCCAGTGGTATTACTCTCGACACGGAGGACTTTGTGATCACGACCGATTTATACGTGCGCCAGCCACCACACACACCAGGAGTCTTCAGCCGGCGGGGTTCGAACTCGCAACCTAAGGGACGCGAAAGTGCTTTTATCTTCAACTGATTGAAGCCAAAACTTGGTTACATATGCAGTTACAAAATCCCATACCAAATATGCAATATATACGAGTCATTGCGTTTTTGGGTTATCGCATTTGCATGTTCATAAAAGTAAAGACTGACAGACGGTCAACTCATCATTGTTTTTGACTCAATTTGGTAATTATCTTCAGCATAGATGTCAAATCTGCGTATCCAATTTTATCCATCTAGCGCTCTTTGTTTTGTAATTATTGTGTTAATTTTTATTCGGACAACATCCTGACAAATTTCCTCGAAACGAAATTCGCTCAAAGTTTGGCAGAAATCTATAAATTTTTTGTCAAAACTGTATTTTACATTTTATCCGTCCAGCTCAAAGCGTAGCAAAGCAGATGAAGCAAGTAGAAAACATTTAAAAAAATTTATTTTGTAGGACTCTAAAACGAGTTCCTAATAATTATTTTACTAAAGTTCTTTAAAAAGTAGACTTATTTTTGAAGAGTTACGTAAATAAAAAGGATTTAGCTTCCTTCGTTTTCTTATCAGTGATTTAAAATTTTATTTGAACATGTTTTGTTCCCTTCGGAAATGCTTTTGTGTAAGAATTAAAACACGAATTAAATCATTTTAACGTATCGAGCTTTACAAATCAACGAACTGAGAATGTAAAGCGTGTTAAATTTTAATCTTTTTTTAACACTTGAGCACGTTTTCTCATCAGTTTAACTCGGGGGAAAACATCCGACAGCTCAGAAGTAATGGCCTTTCATGCGCCGAAATAGGAGAAAGTTCTTGCCCTAACGGAAATTCGGAAAGTTTTTTTTTTCTTTCAATGTTTTTATGTGTGTTCTATTTTCTGGTTTCTTCGGAAAATAAGGGATTTGTAATTGCTCTGGCAATTTTTAAAGAACAGTTGCTGCAGTGGCGACTTTAATGTTCAAATGCCAGTAGAGCTGAAAACGATAGTTCACAAGGATTTTTTTTAATGCATTCTTCTAAAGTGTAGTAAAATACCTCTCCACATACTTTAGGCCCTTATGGTATAATTTTTATTGCCCTTGTTTATTTAATTATTATTTTCTATAATTATTATTAACTTATTATTAATAATATATTATTATTTATTATATTATTTTACATTATTGCAATATTATGTTATTTTTAATAATTTGAAATTTAACGAGTCTTTTCCTTTCAGTCAGTCGTGCTGAATAAAAAAAAGAATATCCGTTAAGACTCAATTTCTAAAGAAATTGGCAATATAGCAGGTGTTTTGAAAACTCACAATGAAGTGCTTAGTCCCTAGATTTTCAAAATTTAATAATGAAAATAAAAATTAGAAAAATAAAGGTAGAAAGAAAACCTTGAAACTTTGTAATAATAAATTCTGACAGCTATTCACGAATATATCACAAAAAGTCTTAGAAGTATTACTTAGTGAGATATTTTGAAATAAGAATTTTGCTTGTTATAACATTACACGAACTTTTGTACTAAGAATTAGACAGTAGAAGGATTTTTCGATTTTCGCAATTTTTCCATAAACGCTTCATCACAGTGATAAAGTTTTAAATCGCTCCCAATTAAGAACATCTCTTTTGGAGGAAATGTTTTGAAATCGCTATGTATATCAGAGTATTGATTTCTATTGGGTGCAGATACTTGACGTGGATTTTGTGATCACTGAAACTGCTGTGTCTCTGGGAAACCAGCAATATTATGATGAATCAATTTTAATTAAACATTTGCATTAAACTGTTTGTGCATATAAGATTTTCATCATCAACAATCTTTTTACACAGTACCGAATGTCTTTAGCTCGTTACAAAACAACCTTAAATATTTATAAAATAAATTTTATTTAACTTCAACCTTGACTTAACTTATAAGAATCCAGTAGATATCGTAATAAATTAATTCAATTAAAACGAGTCCATAAAAGAAAATTTTGTATCATTTACACGTTTTTTTGCCTTACCGCACACTAAATATTGAAAAAAAAAATATTGCAATGGTCAAGAAATTAGAACTTGAGATTTTGACTATCTTCATGTATTGGACTTATCTGAATTCGAAAAACACATTTTTTTTTAAAAAAAAAATGTCTGTGTTCGAGATAACTCAAAAATGCTTTGAGCTAGGGGAATGAAATTCGGCATATGGTCTTTAAACCAAATTGGTGAATTTCCATTGAATTTTGAGCTAAGTCTATTCAGAGGAAGTCTTTTTGTCTGACTGATTGAATATGAGTTAGCACAATAAGAACAAAACGAAACGAAAAGAGCTAGATGGTAAAATTCGATACGCTAGTTCAACATCATATTGTAAGCACCTATTATATTTTGATCCAAATCCAATAAAGGGTTGAATATGGTACTTTCAAAAACATAAATGCGATAGCTAAAAATCGCAGTGACTTAAATATATCAAATATCTATGTGATTTTGTGACAAATATCTGTTCTGTGTCATTCTGTAAAATTCTGTATCAAATGTTGCTTCCAATCAGTTGGTAAAAACGCATTCAAGACACAAATTCGATTTTAACCGCAATTATCCGACTTTAACCGGGAAAAAAAATTAATCACAATAGATTCTGTAAAAATGCAAATTTCAGGCCACAGACTAATGTTTTGGAACTATTGTAATCTAATGCAATGCAAGACGTTTTCTGCCTTAGCCTAGGATCAAAATTTTTTGCGGGGGTGGAAGATAATACTTTTATTGGATAAATGCGTGTTAAAATTTTGGGAAGAGCACTCCCGCTCGTTTTTCGGTATGTCTTCGAAACCATTAGCTTGAACCGAAGTTACAATTGTTACAAACTTGTAATTTTGCTTCCCAGTGTAACTGTGTCATCATAAGAAAGACAGTCGTTTTACAGTCATCCGTATTGGAGGCTGTCGGATGCCGAGCCAGTGATCCCAGAGCTTGGCGATAAAAATGGATAATGCTCGGAACTTCGAGAATTTTGCCCATCCGTCCATTAGGAACCGATACGCCTGATTGGTTTAGAAGAGCATAGACCCGCCTCTCGGGAACTATAAAAGACCGGCACTCTCAAGCTGTATGGTTGTCGAGTAGTCGGAGCCGCCGACAAGAAACGAGTCTTCGAGAGTATAGCGAAGCAACGGCGAATTACCAGTGTTGTGTGGAGCGAGTGCTGAACTGCTGTGTGCCGAATCCTGCTGTCTTCTGTGGAGGCAGCGTCGTGTATTGTGTGTAGCCAGCTGTAAGCAGTAGTAAGTCGGCAGCTAAAGCGAGAGAAGACAGCGAGAAGTTCAGCCGTTTGGAGAGACCGTAGAGCGAAGCTCCGAGCAACACCTCTCCTGCTGGATTCTGCCTGGCCGCTTCGTGTGCTATGGACGAATTACTATTTGTGGGCTACTGTCGTCTGTAGTGTGCTACTACTGTGTACTGTCCTGTGTTCGTCTCTGCTGTAAATATTTGTCGTCTGTGTGCTCGTCGTCTTTGTGTACTCGTGCCTTCGTGTAAATAAACGTCGTCGTTGTTTTCTACTGAGGCCTGCTGATCGTGGGTTCTCTCACACCATACACCCCACTATAAAGCAGAACCCTTCGCCAACGGAGAAAAAATCCGTAACAATATTTAATTGTTAAAAATTAATGTTTATAAGATGAAAATGTTTCATTATTTTTGCATAAACTGTGTTCAACATTCAAAGGTCTGAGCATTTTAGAGTAAAAGATTTGATAAGAAAACAAACTTTTAATAATATTCTATATGATATAAAAATAAATTTTTAAAACTAACTTGAACTTTTTCTTTATCTCTTAAAGTACTCATATCGGTAGCAATGACCGTTAAATTACATTATTCAGTTCTTTTCAGTAAACATGTTAGTATTTTTATCTATAAAGATTGAAAATTTTAGTTCAAAGTTGTATTTAATTAAAACTCACGCTATTCAGATCCGAGCCCTATCAACTAGAAAGTAAACGCTATTTTCTTAAATAATACATTTTGTAACATGTTTTTCAAAGCGCATAAAATTAATCAATTCTATAGTTGGTACAAAATAAATTGTTTATTTGCAAAGTATTTCTGTTTAAAACGAGGAATTTTATTACGAAAGACAATTTATTCCTTATATCAAGAGGAAAAATGCACTTTATAAACAGTATCGTATTATCATATCGACAACTTAAAAATGCAGAATTCCAGATTTCATTACCTTAAGTGAAAGTCCTGTAAAAATTGTAAAATTTTCTTTTTTAATTATAATCTCATATGTTACTACAATTTGTATTTTTATGCATTATTTTTAAACATACAATAAATTAATCTGACACAAATAATACACTAGAATATAATAATTTAATAAGAAAGTAATTTTATTCCGAATTTTTTTTTTTCAATCCATATTAAGCACTCCTACGCTTAAGAGAACTGAATATAATAAATGAATTCGTTATCATTTTTCTTTTCATTAAGAAGGAGCTTCTTAATAGCTTATATCTTAATAAGCAGTTTAATTATATCTTTGATCAATCAAGTGGCAAATGCTTGGAAAATGACTGAATCAACACAAGATTTGGAGAGAAGGAAAAAATTCTAAATATTCATTAAACGGATTCATAGAGAGGAAAATATTCAAAGGGAAAAGAAATTAAAAAGCTACCTGCAGCTTTGGCGTAGAGCACTCAAAACTTCTTTATTATTTGTTATTATTTCGGGTTTGAAGTAAGGATTGCAATACCGAACCAGAATTTCAATACCGGTATTCGGTATTTTTTAGAACTTAGAATTTTTTTAGAATTTTTTAGAATACCGGTATTAGAAATTTTAGAAAAAGAAAGGAAACACAGATGTATCTTTGTTTTATCTGCCAGTTTTGTTAGAGAGTGTAAATATCACAAAAAATAATTTGTAACTTATAAATTATAACAGTATATAATCTCAAAAAAGTAAAGCAACATCTTATTTATTTAAATCACAAAAAAGTGTAAATATCATTATTCAATCTGTGGCACTATTACAAATTTTTGAAATGCGATCTTAAAAAACATAATGCATCCATTGTACTGTCATTAAGCCTGAAAAGTAATTTTGTGTAAAAATGACCAGCTGTCGAAAACGCTCTTTCGGCATCTACGCTATTTATTGGTACTGTTAGCAATGCGCGATATACTTTTTCTAAGTTTTTACCTCTAAATCCCTCATCTTCAAATAAATCGATTTCTAGTCTGATGGTTTTGGATATAGCTGATTTCTGTATTGTATTTCGGTTCGTTGAAATTTTTTTATTTATCGCCAATTCTAATTTTTGTTCAAGAGACAATTCCTCTTCACTATCGACAGTAATGACATAATCTTCGATAACTGAACCAATTTCTTCTGAATGTGGGTAGGTTTGTAGGTAAAACATTTTAAGAAAATTTACTATAAACGTAATCAGATTTAAAATGGTTATTTTCTTTTATTCTTTTTCATTTTCATTTTCAAAATCATTATAATTATGTAAAATACCATAAGACATTTTCTATTTCGGTGTGCCTTTCTTCTGTGCGATTTTTCAATGAAATATATAATTCTTCAGATAGTGATGTGTGCTGTTCTTTCAGTGACTACAACATGAAATTTATTGTTGCATTAGCTGTTAATAAATTTGAATCTCTCCGAAATAATGCCTCAATAGTCAGTTTTATTGGAAGTAGAGCTGATATAGTTCTGGATATTAAGTCGAATTCACTATCTGAAAAATTAATTTGCAGGTTTAAGTCGATTATTGCTTTTTGGATTGGACTTCTCAGTTTCAAAAATCGTTCCATCATTAGGAGTAAATTATTCCAACGTGTTTTAGAATCTAATATTAACATATATTCTGTTTTATTTTCAGTTAATATATATTTTAGTAAATTAAAAAAAAATTATAAATTATAGGAAGCAATTCTTGATGGGTTAATATTTCATCCTCATTAGCAATATCTTCTTCAACAATTACATTATCATTATCTTCCTTGTCAATATCACTCTCACTCTATTCGAAGTTGGAATCCGAAGTTTCTATATCCACAGTATTTGGATTCTTCTGTTCTTTATTTTTTTGGTATAATACATCTATTACTCCTAACTGAATTCCATGTACACAGCACAACTGCTGATTTACACCAATCAACTTTCCAACTTTTTTCATAATTGTTGCTCCATCAGTCGTTATGGATACAATATCTTCTTTCAGAGATAATCCATGTTTCGCTAATTTAGATTTAAGCAATGAATTTCGCCCATTAGGGAGACATAAAAACAAAAACATACTAGTTTGCTATGTTCGCGATCCCTGAGCATATAGTGGAGGCAATTTTAAAAAATTTTAGTAAATACCGAAAAACCGGTATTTAAACTTGGGAATACCGGTATTACATAATTGTACAAATGTCTCGAAATACCGGTATTCGGTATACGGGTATTGCAATCCCTAGTTTGAAGCTTTGTAATCCTGAAAAAAAGATCCCCAAAGAGTGATGAATATTTAGATTTATACATGGCATATAGTGTATAGCATAACTGCGCAGCCCTTGAGTCCAATTGCATTATTTCTATAATTATATCTCAAATCTCAATAGCATAAGGCATTATGGTAATGGTCACCCCAAAACTTTCTCGCATCATCTCTTGTAAAGGCGAATTTGGTTTTAATCCGTGTTGAGTAATTGCGTTTACATGCTTCTGGATGTACAGACCAAGAGAGTTTCAACAACTTGTTGGGTTGGAAAATTTAATATATATCTACAATAAAAATGTCAAGTCTGTGTACTGAATTATATCCATCCAGTTCCTTTTGTTTTGTAATTATCAGATTAATTAATTTCATTAGTTTTGATTGATTTAGACGCGTTTCTTCCCAACCAATGCAAAGCAAAATTTGACAGAATTACAATTGTGGTCGCAAAATAACATCTCCAATTTGATTTATTTCAATCATTGTGATTTTGAGCTATCGCGTTTACATGCAAGCGAATCGCACATGTATACATCATCACGCGAAAGTACAAACCAACAGACGTTCAACTCTTTGTTGGAATTTGCTCTAAAATTTGATAAGTGTTCACAACTTAGAAGTTAAATCTGTGTACCAAGTTATATTCATCTAGTTCATCTCGTTTTATAGTTATCATATTAACTTATATTCGAACAGCCGGACAGACAGAATTCCTTTGAATCGACTTCGCTCAAAATTTGTTAGAAATCTAAAAATTTGTTGCAAAGGTCATATCAAAATTCATTCGTCTATTCAAAGGGTTCTGTTGAGTTATCTTTATCATAGACAAGCAAGCAGATATTTTCTTTTAAAAAAATGTGTTTGTCGAACTCAGAAAAGCCTAAAATGTGAAAATTCAAAATCTGCAGTTCGAATTTATTTGACAATTACAACTCTTTCTCTGCTTCGTAAATGAGAATGTAAAAAAGCGGCAAGGTAGACGGATAAAATTTATGAATTATAAAAACGAAATGGTAGCCGAAGTGTTCCTCAAAACTGAATATGACTGAAGAATAATTTTGCGCATGCGCTAAAAAAGCAAACAATAGCAAGTGCTGATCTCGATTGGACAAATACTTGCTACTATATAGATTCTGCGCATGCGTAGTCTTGCTGGAGCCGGAAATCGTAGTTTAGTGAATATCGATATCGAACATTCTAAATACCCATACAGAAAAACAATTTTGCAATCTTATTCATATCGTGAAATTGGAATGGGCAATCCAATAAAATGAAACAGAGGTGGAAAATTCGGTCAGAAAATCTCTTCTTGAGAAGTGTTTCGCTCAGATGTTTGGGGTTAGCAATCACTCATTGTTAGATCTCAAGATGAATATCGCTTGCGATAGTGAAGATCGGATTAACATCTGAATTTTTAACCCTTAAATACATGAATTTTTATTTTTAATAAATAATTAAAATCCACGGAACATGAGTGTAGTTAATGGGAAAATACAAAAAAATAATCCACATAAGATTAATTATATATTATATATACACAATAGTAATAAAAACCAAGTTAATAGGAAAAAAGTATCAAAATTAAACCAAATAAAATAAGAATCCGGCCTGAAGAGTTTCTCAAGGGACATCCTCAGGTAGGGATTTCTGTAAGGGGGGGGAGGTTCTGTAAGGAATACAGACTAAAAAGGCCAACTATTGATTCCTCGTCACCCGAAAATCCCCTGAAATTGGGCCTAAAAGATACACCATTTTTACAAAAAAGAAAACAAAACAATAAATTAGAAGAATGCGACCACTAATAATCAAAAATACAATAACATAAAATAACCAAATAATAACACTCAAACCAATTATGCAAACAAAAAGGAAAGGACATACCAGCAGCAGACAAAATTTTTTTAACATAAGCTCTCCCATTGTGTTACCTCGCCCTAAACTGCCCTAGCTAACGCCATTCAAAGTCAAATATAGTTGGAGGGTCTCAGCGAGGGTCTGACCCTCTCTAAGTACAATGGGGCTTTTTCTGTTCTTGTTTTAGTTTTTAGTTTGAATCAGAAATAATTTCGTAGTTGCGATTCCGAAGTAATTTAGTTTCGTTTCCAAAATATTTTTAATTTTAGATTGTTTCAGTTATAGGTTTTAATTACCTAATGCTAATAGTTTTGGTTACTGATATATATATATGTTACGGCCAAAGCCCGAAGTACGGCCAGTTCGCGAATTGGCTAGCCAATTCGCGAACTGGCCAAGAGGTTTGGCCAAAGTCCGAAATACTTGCAATTAATATTGTATTTTCTACTTTGGCTGGCCATTTCGCGAAGTGGCAGGGAATCCTTGGCCAAAGCCCGATGTGATAATCTATACTTATAATTAAAGCTCAATGTATGTTTGTGTGTGTGTGTTAACGCTCTACAGTCCGAACCGTTTGACATACAGTTATCAAATTTGGCATATATATACTTTGGAGGTCGGGAATGTGCACCATGGAGCGATTTTTTTTAAATTTTTAATTAGAATTTTAATTAAAAATTAAGCGTAATTTCGGCGTTTTGTCGCTATAACCAGAAAATATTACAGCACAAAATCGATTTTTGCATCAAATTAAAGCTTTTTTTAATTAAAGCTTAAAATTTAATTTATAAATTATGCTTTGATTAAATTATGCTAAAATTTAATCTGCACGAGCACGTCAAGTTTAAAAAAAAAATAGCTTTCATCATTGTGTTGCCATCACATTGATAGAAGTTTAAATTAAAAA
The DNA here is from genome assembly GCF_947563725.1 of Argiope bruennichi. Taxonomy (NCBI): domain Eukaryota; kingdom Metazoa; phylum Arthropoda; class Arachnida; order Araneae; family Araneidae; genus Argiope; species Argiope bruennichi. The sequence goes on from NC_079159.1 coordinate 120,775,961, forward strand.
ATAAATAAACTATTATTGCAAATTTAATAAACAAAATTGTAATTTTCGGCAGGTGTCTATATAAAAAGATATTTTCTGATAAGTAAAAGGAGGAAAAGTTTTCTATGAGCTTTGACAATACCGATATTATTAATTCAATAAAACAATTTAACTTAAGGCAAACATAGTTTAATATACTTAGGATAATCATTCTAATCAGTGACCATCAGCTAATTTGGAGCATACATTTGCTAACAAAATGGTCTAAAGGAACTAAATAATTATATTTAATATAACTTTAGTCAATAAATGCTCCGATGAATCAGGAATTTTAAATTTTTACATAGGTCCTCTGCCCTTTGAATCATATTTAACAAAATATTCTTGAAACACCAATATTTTTAATAAAAAAAAATCAACCAACTAAATCAATCACTAAAACTGACTGATTTATGAATTTTCAATATCACTCTTCTATAAAAACTGGCAGTTTTAGACTACTTCACCGACTGTCCCAATGAAGATACGCTAATCCTTTGCAGGGTTTCTCGACAGTGATTGGCCTGTGATTATAAAAATGTTGATTGTTCTAAAACTGATGCATAAAAACTTCATAAATCGGTGAGATTCATCGCAAAAGATAAGGACGTTTATTTATTTATTTAAAAGTTGGTGTCAAAAGTATTTCGCAGAATATGATTCCTTGGGACCAAAGGATTGTGTAAAATTTAAAATTCGTAATTTATTGACTGAAATAAAATAAAATATTTTTATTTGCATCGTCCTTTTGAAAGTAAAAAATTAATTTTACGATGAATCAGAGAAATTTTTGTTGAATAATTCTTTAAGATATTATATAAATTATTCTGCAATGCACATATAATTTCACTGCCGAATGACTCTGATTTCAATTTTCATATTTAAAAAAAGACATGGTTAGCTTAAATATAAAAAGCTTATATATTGATTGCAATTTAACATTTCCACTTTAATTTAAAGTAGAAATTTTATGGATACTGACAGAACATTAGGGAAAGTAGTACAATGAAACAGAACTGTTTAAGGCCTACATAAAAGTACGACTGAATCATATAACTACCTAAATATGAAGCTCAAAAATATTTTGCAGAAAAAGCTACTAAGAGAACAAGTTACATTAATTGAAAATTTTAGCGATCATTAAAACTGGTGAACAGGCTGGTCGCCAAAGGCGACTAGTGGTAAATAAATATAATGACATTCATATATAAAATATAAATAAGGACATGTTGTATGTGAAATTCGACGGATGGTGCCAACAAAGAAATGTCCTTAAATGATATTAATAACAAAACTATTTGTCCTTCATATTTGTTTTAATTAGCCCTTATTTTTGCTATTTGCCTTTGCAAAAAATTTCATATTTTTTTAAGCAATATTTCGAGAAACTATGTGATGTGGGATCTTTAACATTAGGTCCATGGAGCAGAAAAAGAATAAGGATCACCCTTAAAGGTAATTGAAAACTGAATATTCAATTTGCCTTTGTATTCATACACGATACGCAACGCCTTTGCTCAAGATATAATTCGTTCATTTTGAAGGGCGCAAATCTAAACTTCACGCTATCACGTTGTTACAGTATATACGTTCACTGAATAATTTCTATTACGGCTTTAATATGAGAACAGAATAACACGAGATCATATTTTTATATATTAAGCTTATTTTTAACTCAGAGGTGTCACTTATATTTGAACTCGTTTCTGAAACAATTGTACTTAAAAAAAAACAGTAGACAGAAGTACTCATTTTTAAATACTTCATTTTTAACAGGGTTTAAAACAATCTGCTCTTGATTCCTTTCTTCCTACTTTGGCCGATCGTCCCAAGCCATTTCGCGAATTGGCCGGCCAAAGCCCGAAATCAAGAAAAGATCGGACATTGGCCGGTAAGTTTGCTTCAACGTTGGCCAGATCGCGAATTGGCCGGCCAATTCGCGAACTGGCCGATTTCGGGCTTTGGCCGTAACATATATATTTCAAAAAAACATAGATGTATTTTTATGTTGTCATGAACAATCACTTCTTCAGTTCTGCAACTCTACTGCATACAATATTATAATATTTCAAACATAAATAATACCTCTCATTACATTACAAACCATGAAAATTCATGAAACAATTATTTTTAACATTTCAACGCAAAGGAAGGTTGCATTTGCTATAAGACCACTGAGTGATGCCCTTACATGGTGGAATTTTACAGCTTTGTCTGTTTCAAAAGATAGGCCATTGACCAACACCGTTTTTTCGTGCATCCCTACAAGGCAGAGAGACCATCTATGTTTAGAGAACTTATGTAGAACGGATCTTGCATATTGGTGTATTTTTATATCAAAAATACATTTTTCTTGCATAAATTCATTAGTATATGCAAAGATATAAATATTATTCATTACTCTGATCTTGTTTATATCCGAAAACTATTCTTTTCTGTATGTTTTTAATCACTTTGTATAAATATCCATAATTCGTAATGCCCGCAAAAATTAAACTGTACTCAGATAGAGCGCCAACAATGAAAATTGTCGCATATAAAGAAATAAACTGTCAAACTGTCTTTTTGTGTTCGGAAATGATAAAATAGTTTTGGTAAAATTAGAATTAAAAAAACACTAAGCAAAGGTTGCTATATAAAGAGATACGATGTTTTAAACATACGATACACATTTACATCGTTATGTAGTTAAGGGTTAAAATATTTTGCAAAAACAGATAGCCGCTTCCACAGATCCAGCCATTACATCATTTTCGACATTGGATATAAAAGCTCGTTGTCTTTTGATATATCAAACAATCATCGCCTCTTATCACCATCTATTTTTTAAGAGATATCTCTCAAACATAATTTCATTGCACATTCTCTGCTGATGAAAATCCTCGATAGTATCCCCCAGTCGAAGATTTCACCATATTTTATTTTTAAGTGAAAGTTTATGACCCTTAAATATGTCATTAAAGGTTGCATATCACACATACTGAGAGAAATATCGTAAAATAAAACTAATACAGCTTCCTAACTTCAACAATTCGACTGATTTCACCCATTTATTTCATCGCCTTGTTACCGATCAAAATGGTCCGTAGCAATCAGCATTTTCAACTTATCAAAAATTAAGTAAGTTGCAATAACTGAATTAATTCTATTTGTATTATGGCCGAGTCATTTGGTTGTCGAAGGCGGCTAGTTAATGTAAATTTCTTTTTCTCTGTTCTTTTAACCGTTCAGCACTGCGGAATGATTAAGTGATGCGCTCGCATTCACCACTATTGAAATGATTATCGGTAGGTTCTGGGAGAATTTATATTGCAGAGCAATCTAATAATAGAGAACAATTAATAATGCAGGAAAATCTAATATTTTGATTAGTCTTATTAATGCAAAATATTTAATAAAGGACAATCTGATAATTATATTGAATAATACAGGATAATCTGATATTTATATTTAATGATACGTGATAATTAAAAATAGAGAAAATCTGATCATTCAATTATAATATTTACCGATTCAAAACAATAATACAAATCAATTTGATACTTCGATTATATTTAATAATACAGGATAATTAATAATACACGAAAATTTGGCATTATATTTACTAATGCAGAATAATTAATAATAGGGAACAAGCTGATATTTTAATTAAATTTTGATGATGCAGGAAAATTAATGATAAAGGGCAGTCTGATGCTTCAATTCCATTTGCTGATACAGGATAATCTGTCACCTCAATTATATTTAATAATAGCTACAAGAGAATCTGATGTTTCGATTATATTTTCTTCAACATATCATTATAGTTTTGCACATTGGAACATCAAAACCTTTCCACATATTTTGAAAAATGTCAAAAAGAATAAATAGGTTAAGCACGCGAATTAAGCACTTGATAAGTAATAACTGAAACAATAAACTTCGAAAATTAACCTCATAAAATACCTAACATAGTAGTGAATCACGATTTACCAATTTGTCGTGTGGCAATCATGCCCAGTAAAATGGGATAGCTGGCAGTGAAGAGATGTCACCAAATGATTCAACCTAAATCCGATAGATCCCGATGGTCTATTAGGTCTTTAAAGCAATCTAGGAAGGGATTTAGAATAAGATAAATGATAGTTGCCGGCGGATAGTAGCCGATCACTCTAGAAAACTGCGTATCCCTCTCTTTTCAGCTGATGGGTGCAGTAATACAAATAAGAGCATAAATGAACAGGCAAAAACATTCTCAATTTACTTATTTACCACATGAGAAAAAGGTTTTGTTTTTAATCTATCGCTTTGTGGAACTGTGAAGTAATGTAAAAGGATTGACAATCCACCAGCGTACTTTCAATGTTATTTCCTACTTTCATCAGACTATCCTTAATGTACAAATCGAATACAATTTAGACAAATCAAATTCTGATTGCGTAACTTTGTTGCAACCAAAATTAGGTGATAAAATGTATGTTGCAATCAAATTAGTTCATATTACAGAAAATATACCATCAGTTGTAATTAATAATTCTAAATCTCACTTCGTATCGCGTTTAAATATTCACTGCCGAGAGATGAATTCAAAATCATATATGCTCCACAAAACGCATTTTGTAAAAAAATTCCTACTGTGCAATTTTCCGATGAAATCTCCAGTCGCTAAATGAATGAACCGAATTCAGAAATAACGTTCATATGCATAAACTAAAATTTACCCATCATTTCCATTCATTGCAGTTTAATGTTGAAGGCGCCATTCTTATCTTGGGTTTTATAATTTTTCTAAGCAACTGTAAGTTTACTTTAGAAATGTCCTAGCAATTTTTAATCACAATCAAATGATGAAGACGACACATGAGTTGGCACCCATTTCCAAATTTTTACATCATATCAATGTCAAACAGTTTAACTCATCAAATTTAGTGAAATTGGGCCTTTAAACCTGGAACACCGACTCCAAAGCAGACACCTTACCATTAAGCAATCGTGGTCTTCTACCTCTAGAATCACTACCAGTAAATTAGTTCGCTGAAAATGAAAAGTTTAACATGGGGTCTAAGTAATTTGAGCTTTGAACTGTTTCATATTTAATAATGAAAAGGTCATTCGCAGTTAATTACTTAAAATATTACCTACGCATTTGAAATAGCATTAATGCACATTAATAAGACAATATTTTTTGAATTTCACAACCGCATTAGTTTAATGTTTAAAATGAAACAAAACTTAATAATTTTAGAGAATTATTTTTAACACAATATTAAATTTTGCACATAAAATTATAGTTAAATTTTGTTGTGATGTTTAATTTTTTTTTTTTTGTTTAGTTATATTAACGTCCCGTTTTAAAACAACACTAGGGTTATTTTGGGAAGTACCTCGCAATTTTGAACCACGTTCAGATGACTCCCGAGTTGGACCATCCCCTCTCCAAACTTCCACACCACACCAGGTTATGCTGTTTAAAAATTTTAGAACATCTGCAATTTGTAGAAAAAATATGCTCATAACTAGCTATTAAATATTTGTGATTTTTAATCGCAAATTTGTATTAAGCTGACAGAGGTTAAATCTATTTGTTTGATGCTGAGATTCTCATTGCTTGTATTTCAGTCAAAAGCTGAACATGCCAGATACTTCATCAAAACAGTCATGATTCTATTTAGTCATTTAACTTTGTTTGTGGTTTCTAATGGCAAGAAAAGTCGTTCATCTCTGTGGCAAAATGTCAAGCATTTTTTGTTGTTGTTGTTTATAGATGCCACAGATTATCTCCATAAATACTGAAATATCACCAGAGAAAGATATCTATACAAAATTTCAAAACTGTTGTACATGAGAAAGAAAGGAAAAAAACATTTATGAAATTCCATTTTTGCAAAGACGAAACGAGTAGAATAATATCAAATAATAAACAAAACTAACTACGATTACAAAGTCAGGAAAAATATTTTGGACTCTCCCAAACGAAATTTAAGACAACTATTTTTGCAATCGCATCTTTTCAATGGTAAATCCGAGTCCGATGTCTCTGTCGACTTGTTTTGTAAACACCGTTGTTGACAAGTGAATTGGCTTCATGAGACCCAGAAATATTTTGACATCTATTAGATAAAAATTCTTCAAATACAAGAATGACAGCCTTTGCCACTAAAAATTCCAAATTCTCTTCAATCAATATAATTCCCAGGAAGCTCATTTCTTCCAATTAACTATGAGCGTCATTTACGACTTTTGTTTCCATCTCAGAAACGACGCTAAAATACTTATAAATAAATATTTGCAGAAGAGATTGAATAGTACTATCAAGTGAGAACTATCTATCAACATTTTAAAAACATTTCTGGGTCGAGGGTGATTTGTATCGTAATCAAGTATACATTGGAGATTGTGCATTTTCTATACATCAAAGCTGTTTCTTTGACAAAAATTCGACTTATCAACGAAGCATCGAGGAAGGCTGTATAAATCACGTGATCAAAGCCTGTGCTCTATGAAGAGAACAAAGACTCAGATGGCTAAGAAAATAAATGTCTCTTGAGGTCGAAGAACTCTCAAAAATTCCAGTCCTTAAATCTTCTATAAGGATATTTTGTCAAAGCTCTTGTATTTAATACCCTCCTAATTTAAAAATATATAATGTATATCTAATGTATTTTATGCAATTTTAATGCTTTACAATTTAATATATAATGTAAAATACGGTTTATTTGTTTTTTCCTATTCTTTTTTTTTCTGCCCAATATGCGTTTTTTCTCTAGAGGGTCTTCTGTTGTTTGCAAGTGCCCAGTGTCATCAAATATCGTTTGTTCCTTCGTGCTAGGTGGGGTTGCTCTTCGGCAGGCCTATCAAGTTTCCCGCATGACATCTGGCTTGGTCAGGGTATTGCTTGCATTCGACTTTGTTCGCGCAAAATCTTTACAAAACCAACAACCACTTTTTCACTAGCTATGGAAAATATAATTGAAAGAAAGCATAATACATTAATATCGCATTAAAGTAACTTATTTGAGGGGATTAGAAAATATTTTTTGTGTTACTCTTTTCAGCTTTCAGTCTTAACATGTTTCTATGTACGTTCATGTCCTCTTGTCGTAAAAGTTTTACAATCATTTCAAAGGGAGCTTTAGGGGAAAGAGAAAATGCGAAAGTTTACGACAATGAAATGCGCATTGAATATATAATTTCCAGCTAATACTCCGGCGGATTTAGCATTCCGATTTACGGAACTTTGAATCCCGAAGGGATAATCAATACAAGGGAAATTCTTCATTCTGCTTAATGCTGGAAAGAATTTCGAAAATTCCTTAAAAATATAATTTTGTGCAATTCTCAATGTTGTATTTCCATTATTGATATAGTTTTAATTGTTTCGAATAGTTCGAATAGTTTTAATTGTTTTATGAAAGATTAAATTGCATGCTTCTCTACTATTGTCGAAAGTTAAAGAGCGAAACCTTTCTTATTTCTTGTGTAAAATTCTTAGATAATGAAGAAAGTTAACTTCCAATGTTGAGAAATCCCCGGGGAAAACCTTGTAATGCAGGATGAGAAGCTTCCGGCATGTGGTTGGTTCTCGCCACCCCTGCGGATACACGAAAAGGTGGGGGTCTGTTCCTCCCATCAATGAAGGAACTCACTTTTTAAGGGAAGGGTTGAACCGGGGACGGTGATTGCCCTTAGGACAAATTTCGTTACTTTTCTTTTATATTGTAAATAAATTTGTTTATAACATTTTGTATGAATAAACCATTAATGAATACCTTCTAGCTTAAGGAGATTTGTGCTTTATAATTGCAATGATTATAAAGTTATTTATTATTTCTTCGATGAGAAATACGAAAAGTTAAGGACAGGGGTAGGCATTATGTCGAACGCTATCAACCGGTAGACAGTTCAGTTCACTTGTATTAACGTTCCGTTATAAAGCAACACTAGAGCTATTTCAAGACGGACCTCGTACCTTTGAACCGCGGTCAGATGTTGAAGACGATACCTGACTTGGGGCTCTCCCCTCCCCTTCTCTAAGCTTCTGTATCACACCAGCGGGAGGACATTTGGCCCCGACGGATTTAACATGCGTCCGCTTACACGACGGTTCTATGGTGGAATCGATTCTCCAGCCCGAAACCCTCTGATACCGAAAGCGACACCTTACTCGACACCCTGACTCGAATGACAATGGCATCCTTGTCAGTGGCTGGATGATACTGTGCCTTCTGGAAAATAGTGTCTCGCCCGTAGTAATCTAATTAGTTCTTTGGGAAATGATGGTGTTTAGTCCATATAAGTCGTCTGTCGATATATTTAAATTGTAATTATTTAGTTTCGTCATTTGGTAATCCCTTAACATTGTAATTTAAGTTAATTAGGCCTTTTTCAATGAAAATTTGCATTTTGGTACCAGGGTTATAAGTAAATACAAAATGGGTTTCCGAATGTAAGAAAAAATCAGCTTCATATTTCCTATTGTATCATGGTGATTTTCAGAGCTGAACATTCGTTTTTTTTAAAATTGATATCTTGCCGAGAAGTTTAATTTTATAATTGAAATATTCAATAAATATATCGTTAATCAAATTAAATGAGTTAGAAACCAGAAAAATTACAAAAGTCAAGATCACTGTGTGTCTAGATCAGAGCACTGAAGATTCTCACAAAGTAGCATTAAGATTAAATTAATAAAATGAAAATTATTTTTTTATAAAACTTATATTAATGAGATTTTATTTAAGAGATCGTTAAAAGTTCAGTAAAAGATCAGAAAATGTTGAAATTCCCAAAGAGCCATAATGAATATAATAAAACTCGTAGATAGCATTATAATCTCAAGATATAGTGTACCTGCATTTTATCCGTATAAACAGTTCTTCCAACACATTTTTATATTTATTCAAAGCATTAAAATCTGGAGGAAATAGATTTTGCATCCATTTGTTTATTGTCATTTTAAAAAATCGAGTTAGTATGAATTTCTAAACTCTTATCTATTCATAAATTATAGCTTTTATCTGCGATTCAAGAAAGACGAGCTTCCGTATTTTTTTGACTTAATATAAAAACCGCCATCTAATTGGGTCCAATTTTAACATAAAAATTCACCTTATTTTCTGGATTACTTAACGAATCTGGGAAATATACTCACGAGGATTCTTTGCTTGTTAAAAATTCGAAGCTTTCTACGAGAATCTTAAATACTAAACCAGAATGTAGGGAGTTAAAATAATTGGATCATTTTCACTTATTCCGAGTTGTATAAGGATTCAAAATCTACTTGTACATTTCTTTTCCAGTGATCGATTCCCACCATTGCATTTCCTTTCGCACGGTAATGAATTCTCTATGCAAATCTTTTTCGTTTACATAAACCTTCTTTACAGATTATGGTTTCCGCTAAGGTACTGTAGAAGAGTTTTGAATTGTTAGGAGTTTTTTCATCTTGATTTTCGAATTAGAAATTTTATATTTCCACATAAATTTAAAAAAATACGTTCAAAAGAAAATATCTTCATTTCTAAAACATTACTTTAAAATTTTCATAACATTCTTATGTTGTCATAAAGAATTTAGAGTTCGAATTTTTGATTATAAATAAAGAATAAAAATATCAAAAACTTAAACCATCCCACACGCAGTAAAGTATAACAGTTCTAGATTTTTTGCATACATATTTTAGTTCTACGCAATATCTTGCATGTTTAGTATCACAAATTACAATTTTCACATCCAACAATTTTCTTCTTTAAAAATCATCATTAAAAACAAACGGGATCCTCAATCCAAACATAATATTTGTGAATGATTAAATCATAAAATTTTATCAATGTATTCTTATAATATCTTCATACTAGAGGCGAAAAAGAGAGCTTTCACTTATATTTGATTTCACCTATTTTACGTTCGAAGAGTAAGAGCTATTGCCAATAACAGAAAATGTTTCAAATTGTACATAATATCTCAAAGTTAAATTATGTATAATCTTTACATTTTTTTATCGTAAGCTTGCTATGTAATTTTACTCTAAAATTATACAGAAAGTGACTTATGAAATATAGAAAAGCAATGAAGAAATACTTATATTGAGCAAATGAATAAGTTATCGGAAAACAGTGTCCTAAACGATTGCTGATCGCTTAACTATGTTCACTCAATTTGTTCTTTAAATGATTTGCTATTAATAGTTTTATTACAGCTTTCAATGTCAAATTTTACATTTAACTAACCATTGGACTAATGATATTTTTTTAAGTTAATTTAATTACTTCTGCATTTTAGTTTTTCTAAATATGATGCTCTTATAAAAAAAATGTATTATTAACTTATAATATTTTTGTACGACTCCCGAACATACTCTTCGAGAATATTTTTTTTTTCTTGTACTTTTCTAATCCTTTCAGGCAATATTTGATTTTGAAAAATACAGATGCCTTAAAAAGAATATAGTGTTAAAATAACGTGGAGAAATTTTTTTAAAGTCTGTTTATACTTTTTATTTCTTGAAATAATAAAATGAGCTTTTCTGTCAATGAATATTCATACATAGGATTGCTTTTCCGTGTACAAAGGATTAAGACATTTGTATTTAAAAGTTTTACATTAAATGAATACTCACGGAACTAATGATATAAAAACATTAGGTTAGAACAAAAAAACAATATTTTTTATGTTGATATATTTTTTATTGGGCACTAAGGGCTCTCAAATTCTATCTATCAATTTGTTAGTTAAGGACAATTTGGTGTGTGTGTGTGTGTGTGTGTGTGTGTGTGTGTGTGTGTGTGTGTGTGTGTGTGTGTGTGTGTGTGTGTGTGTGTGTGTGTGTGTGTGTGTGTGTATTTCCCGAAAAAAATTTAATAATTTTCCTAAATTATGTATAAATATTCAAACACACATTTTTTTGTAAAAAGACAAAAAGTTATATTTTAGGGTTAAAATTCAACAAATATATGACAAACTATTAAGACTTATAATATTGTCTACTTGAACACAATAATTTAGGACACATGTGCATTTATTTTTTGAGCTATAACCAAACCAACTCAAATCAAAGAAAATACTGGAAACAGTGACATAAACTAGACAGAATTTCTCCTATAGATGATGAAGCGTGAAGAATAAATGTTGAATTGAATAAGAACTTAAGTACACAAGCGCATCATCCTATGACGCAAAAATTTTGCATCATCTTTGACATTCCTGGAATAAAAGTAAATTTAGTTTTCCAGCTTGCAACACTTCCCATTATTGATCGTGTTATCCGCAGATGGTTCTTTGTATGAAATTTGAAGACGAAATTGAATTCTTAAAATGAAAACCAAGTTTTCTCAAGATCTTTGCATGCAAGACTTGCTTTAAAACTTCCGAGTTTGAAATCGATTGAGTATCGAAAAGTGTGAACTTGAAATCGCATACGACAGATAAAATTTTAGATCTGAAAAAATAAACCTTTTCTCATATAGAATTCATTTTTTCAGAAAGATTGAATCTTAGGCTTATCAATCGAGTTATGTTATCAGAGAAAAAAAATTAATGAGTAAACTAAAAACGTAAATTAAGAGAAAATTAAATGAATCATACATATTGGATGACAGTGTTTTTCTGAAAACAAATGATTCATTGCCATAATACTGTTAGACTTTGATGCATATTTTAATGCATTATTCAATTGCCAGTTTATAAAGAGAACAATTACGTAATCAAATTTCAATATGGAATCGGAGAGCGTGATTGGTAGAGTGTACATGGTGGCTGCTGCACGTATAAATCTGTCGTGGTCACAAAGTCCACCATGTCGAGATAATACCACTGGGGTACTGCATCAGAGGTGATCGTTCTCTGATTCAGGTCTAAATTACGATATGTAGATGAGGGAAAGAAATGCATGAATGAAGTCCGCCGCGTGAAAAGGACTGTGACGCATGAGTAGCTAAGACGTACTCTGGGCCCTAGATGACGCTATTGAAACAAGAGACGCTATAACTCGGCTTAAAACAGCTGACTTCGTCAAGAGGCTTGTCTATGGCAAGTGCCCTAAACAACAACAAATTTCAAAATGTGGAGACAGGATACAATTTTTTTAAATTTAAAAGTACTTTAATTTTTTAGCTGCGGGAGCAGGAGCATACTAGTTTCTCTAACACATTGAAAGTAAATATTCTAAAGAAAATGTAATACAGTTTAGAAATAATAAGCATGAAAGAAACATATATTTATGGTATTAATAAATACTGTATTAAAATGAAAAATTCTTAAAACCGACTTCAAATATTTGGAGAAAAAAAGATTTTGTTGAATTGAGAGACTAATGTGAACTGTTCATTTATGCAAGATAAGGAAATATAATTAATAAATTGAAATTTTCTTTAAAAATCTCATTAAATTATTTATTTATTGCTTAAATTTATGATATTAAAAATTTTATTCCATAATTCAATAATTTAATTTTCAGTTTTCCTCAAATTCGGGTTTTGCTATAATGACACATCCATCGGGTTCTACCAAAAAAGGGCTCCAAGTTTTAGATATAAATCAAATATTGTCAATAAATTATTAACTAGCATAAAAGATTAAGGAAATTAATAAGAATATTAGACTCAGTTTTCCAATATTTGTGACGAAAATTGAAATACAATAGAATAAATTTTATTTTGCGCAACTTCCAAAATTCTGCTAATTTTTTTTTTTTATCGCACCATTTTCTACTAGCTCAACTAGACTGGTACCATTCTTCACAAGACTGTCACATATAAAAATGAGCATTAAGTAATTGATAAAATCACTTCTGTAAATGGTAGATATTCCGATGCGCAGTTCGCTTACACACATTACTTCTATAGTTTTTACTATCCAAGAATTACTTCGTTGTTGCTTGCTTTGTATCCAAAGCATATTGATTCTATTGGTCAGCATATCACCAATTGAAAAGTGCCTACTAAATCGTATTTGCAGTCAAAATTTTCCTGCAAGATTGAAAAGCAAAATATTGCAATTTAAACAAAGACATTTAACCCTTCTACACCTGTACCTATTTTCGAAATATTAGCCCGCACTCGAGTTCATACTGCCCCCAAAAGGCTTGCCAGTTACTCCCTATTTTACTAGAAATTTCAATTTAAAAAAATTGCTTTAATTCATTTCACTATTTTCTGATGAAAATTAAGTACATTTCAGATATAAGTACAATTTTCATCAGAAATAGTGACTGCATTCCATCTTCTGTCATCCATTCCATGGATGGAAAATTTATTTTGTTCCAAATTAGTAATTTTTGAACACGAAAACTATTAAAATTAATAAAATAATCAATATTTTCCTATATTTGGTATTTTTCATTACATTCACAACATTAAATGAATCTAAAATGCCAGCATAAAAAAGGATTAAATTGAACTCCAAATCAACAAAATCAAGATTAACTATCCCATTTTCCAGATATCTATTATTTTAGTCCCCTCTTTCTAAATTACCTAGGAAGGTAGAGAAAATAACTACACATTGAGAAAAAAACTTTTTTTAATTTCTTTTTAAAAAAAAAAAATCTACCCAATTGTCTGCCAGTTTAACGAGTATGATTGGATATTATACCTTCAAAAATCAAAATTTATTGATTCCAAATGACATTACTTATCGCATCTGTTCAGAAGTTCAGTCATGCTTTGACCCAATTTAAAAACAATCGGCACTTGCTGGTTACAGAGCAATGAATTTTTATCACAATAACTTATTATAAGCTTCTAACTTATTCTAACATTTCGCTGAAAATGCCTCAATGGAATATCCACTTGGTAACAGATCCCCACAGGCAAAATGAATTTTGCAGTATCAGATTTTGTGTAACTGAGAAGTTAAATTTCATTCACGTACAAGCAATCATTTATATGCAAAAGGCAACGCACCAAAAATCGCATGAAAACGATCGAACAATTCTTTTATGTTTGTTACAATTTTAATAAAGCCTTCTAGTTTCTTATAAATTTCCGTTTTCACATCCACAAAAATTATTTTACTCTCATTTGCATATCAAACACAAATTTGAAAGACGAAGAAATGGAAAAAAAAATTGACTCAGAATTGTACTTAACGAAAAGCAAATTGAGTATACCGAGGGAAAGAGTAGAAATTATACATTAATTAATGAAATTAGAATTTTTTTTTATTTCTATATCTAATATACTTATGTATTCCTTCTTTTATAGAAATTCCACTTCCAAGCCAAATATCAAACAAATTTGTAAGAGAAATAAGATTAAATCATGCTTTTATTCGTCCCATCGAAGTAAAAATTTGAAATTCTCCAAAATACTGCCAACGGGGTTTTCTTGAGATATTTGCAATGGGACAATATTGACCGAGTAGTAAAAGGGATAATATTGCATACTTTTATTGGTAAAAGAAACTTAATGAGAAACCAAACAAATTTTTCTGCGCTTGTGATATAGACAAAATGATGAAAGATGTTATCATTTATTAGAATAAACATCTAAGAGTTTTCAATACGCCCTCTACATAGGTAAAAGCAGGAAGAAAGAGGCGGTTTGTTCCAGGTTGCTTTCTAATCAATGTACAAGGGGTGATAAAGAAAAATTACTTAGGAAAAAGCTATTTTAGATATAGACAATTTTTTTTTATTTTGATGTTTAATTCAAACAATTTCTTTTTCCTAGTGCAATATTAGCCAAAGTGATTTAGATGGCGCTAACATCGGTAGCGGAAAGAAAAAGCTGAGAGCATTCTGTGGTGCGTTTTTTAAAGTAAATAGCAGATTAGCGTCCAAAAAAGATTTAAAAATTCATATGGACACAAATTGGAACGATATTCCAAAATGTTTGTTGCATCAGTTCCTATATGAACTAGTTACAAGAAAGAATAACGGAAGTGATATCGGTAACAACAGACATGCCGGCGGATACCTGAAACAAAATTGTCTATAATAATTTTTATACAATAATAAATTTTCTTTATCGGGGCAAGAATTTATGAGCACCTTGTATACCATGCTCTCTTAAAATTTTAAAGTACAAGGTACACAATAAGTAGCTTCATACTTAAAAAAATTCTTATAAAACAAATTATATGAATATTTTTTCAATTCTATAAAGAAAGTATCAACGATATATTATGACAGCATCGATTCAGTAGAAAATTTTCATCCGATTTTCATAAAGTCTAAGAGAATCCAAATTGTGTTTCGACGATCCTCGAAAGTAGGCTCTGACTATAAGTGATTTGAAATTCCCATATAGATTTCAATTCATTAAACCATTCATAACAAATACCATTTTCTACAGTGAATCTACATGAGAAAAAAAAAGGACAGTATCAATGTATTGATTCCATTTAGAATTCAATTAAAATAAAATTTTATTACATAAAGGACATTAATAGAAAATTACACTTATCAATCTTTTAAAATAATATTTAAAGAGGAGCCAATTGATAATATATTTGCAGACTAAAGAAATTCGAACACAAGCAAAATTTACACTCGTGTCTCTTCGTAACGATGAATCACCAAACGTACTGAATAATGTTAGTATGTGAAGAACATTTATCCGCCTTGTTTTATTCGATAACATAATAAAATAATTTTACAAAAACTATGTTCAAAGAAGAATGAATATTGCAAACGTTTCTTGTCTTTAGACCCCCCCCCCGCGGTCAAAACAATCAATCATAGGAAATAGCTCAAGTTCAACTTATGAGAGAATCGATAAAAGAATGAGCGATCAAGAGCCATTTCAATTTTCTTATCCTTCCTAATTCCGAATGATACTTCCTTCAAATGGGATTTTAAATTGTTCGGAATCATTTTCTAGTATTAGTTGCTGTAATGCATTGGATTTAAACAATGCTAAGAAATGCAGCAAAACCAATTTCCGATTTTCAATACTTATTACTTTTGTTGAACAAAGAAATAAGAAGCTATCAGCTTTAAAGCACTTGGAAAAGAAACGGCTTTTTTAAAAAAAAAAAAAAAAAATTTTAATAACATATCAATTTTTAACTTGAGATTAAAAATCACCGCGCAAAATTGTTTCTTCGACAAACTGCAACAATGATAGAATAATGTCAAGATTCTAGAATAATTTAAAGAAAAAATCGGACAAATGAATTATTCTTCAGCATGATAGAGCTGAAAGAAGTTTTATCCAGATGCAGCTACAAAATAACTACTCTATCTTTAAAAAAGACTTGTTCAATTCTCAATTTAAGAATATAAGCATTCATTTTCGATAAGGAATATAGAGAGCAGAATGCCATGTCCACAATGCGCCTGTTTGTTTTGTTATGTATAGTAATACTTACGGTGTACGTTTTGGGAATACTTAATGTATAAATTGCATTCAGATTCGAACCAAATCCATTTTTGTTTGTAATTAATAGAATTCTATTTAATTTGACTCGTATTTGCAGAAATGGAACTTTATAATTGGTTTGTTACTCACTTTCATGCGCTAGAATTTTGATATTTATACAATTGTATGTAGTCGGTGATATTTTATTATCTAAGCTTTTTAATCATCTATTAATTCATTAAAATTATTAAATCTTGATTGCATAAAATCTCATTATTTGAAATTTTTGACACCATCTACTAAGAAAGCGAGATTAAAAAAAAATCTTTAGCAACATTCTATAATATTCATAATAACGGCTTGTATTAATCATCTGAATGGCAAGGCAACAATAAAATAAAAAATGTACTAAAACATCTTTCATTTTTACTGAATTTTATTATGGTAAAACGTCAAAATTTGTTTTTTTTAATAATTAAAAATTTTAAAATTTTGTTCTAAATTACATGCATCTGTGTCAAACTGGGTAGCTCCAGATATAATGTGTCCTGCTGAGAGTCAACACACGCATACATCCTTCATTATTAGTATGGATGGAGATTTTTTTTTTTTTAATGAAGCGATGTTCTATCAAAAATTTAAAGTTTAAATGAGAAGTGTAAAAATGAAACTTAGTAAGGCCAATTTGCTGCAATATTCATCAAAATTAAAATAAATATTATAATTTGTTTTCAAAGTTTCAGCTAGCACCCCAGCTTCATGTTTTTGTTTTTAACTTCAGATTTTTTAGTTACAATTCAATTACTTACATGAACGTGTAGTCACATCACAAGAAGATGAACAAGAGGCGATAACTGACGTGCAGATATTGATGTGTGTTATTTGTGCTTTAAATAACAATTTGTTTTTTTTTATTTTTAATCTATAACTAAATCAACGAATCAATAAATTTGCCTAGGAAGGCAACAGCAGCTAGTCCATTAAACTTGCAACATTTCACTCACAATATTAGAAAAAATGCGTAAATGCTAATTTTTATATTATATTATCCTTTTCCAAAGTCAACGAAAGCTGACAATAAAAAAAAGAGAAAGACAGACACAAGTTGTAATTAAATATCATTCAACCGCAGGGGGGGGGATCAATTCTTTTTCTGTACATGGGTGAACGACATATATGAAAATGAGGAAGAGAGTCGCGTTTTCTCCCGTTGAACATGTCGGCCCATGGGGCAAGAAATATTGCAGCTCTGGTTTGGTGCTCGGCTAATTCATGCGGTTTTTTTTCTCCATAACAATCTAACAGAAGAAATAACCTCTCTCTTTCTTGATTTTCTGTCCTTTAGTAATTTTTAATTTCAGCTTGTTTTTCAGGTTGAAAGGGGAGAAAAAAAACCCAGTTGTAATAATTCATATACATTGTTTTATTAGAAGCTTTTCATGAAAAAAGGGATAATTAGATAATTTACTACACCACACTTCAAGCCATTAAAATCAAAAATTTTGATCTCCTTCGAAGTAATCTTACTTTTTTTTAATTTTTATTATAATCCTACTCTTTTCAGCAATATTTCGTTACTACGCCTCTCGTTTCTAATCCTTTAGGTTCAGTACGTTCTTATATGGATTGAAATAACTATAAATGTCGTATAATTAGGAAGTGAAATGAATTCATAAGTCAAGGGGTTAATTAGTACCTTTCAATTGTCTTGACATGAGTAAAGGAATGTATGGCCACTAAAGCTGACTTCTTCGTTACAGTTTAGACAAGTCTCATTCTTATTGCATAGAATTATGAACTCAATCCATTTATTTTAATGCGTACTCAGTGTCAAGTCTCCGCCCATTACGGGCTCAGTAATGGTCCAAATGGGCTAACGTAGATCAGATTCAAATGACCCACTCGGAACTGACTGTTAAAGAGCCGTTACGAAATGTCTGCTATATATGTAACTCTTTTGGGAAAATAAAAATGAATATTAATGCTCAGACTGGTTTCAATTAACTTCATCATATTTTTAATTCAGTCTTTTCTCCAGGCAATAAACATTGTATCTAATTAATAAAGAGAAATTTAATCAAAATTCCAACACATTTTATTTTAATTATTTTGTACTCTTAAGTTTTTTATTTATAATTCATTATTAAAAATATTATCTAGAAATATATTTTACGAAATTTACCGACATTTATAGTAATAATTTTAACTTAACAAAGTCAATGAATTATATAATTTTAAGTTCGCAATGTATTTAAATGATGTACATATAGAGAGAACACATAAATGTGTAGAAGTTTTCTGAAACCTAGCACATGAGGCAGAGAGTTAAAAAGTCGATTACAAAATTCAATTTTTCCGAACAAATTTGTCTTGCTAAATAATAGTAAATAAAAATGATTTTTTTGAAAATCTCGAATTTTTCTACATTAAAATAGCTTCTGTTTTCATATTCCATAAAAAGACAACTTCTACATCTTTTATTAACTTTCCTCTCTTCGACTATTTTTTGCCCTTTTGATCGGGACAAAAATAATTTAGTGATTTTATTTTTAGAGAAAATAAGAAAATGACAGACTAAAGAGCGTATCATCACAAGAGAATGAATAATACTCCGGATGAGTGATGGATCACTTGAAGGCCTTAATGAAACTCGCAGGAGCTTATTAAAAACTTTTCATTTGATTTCCTTTTCTACAGTCTGCGAAGCTCTTTTGTGATGGAAGCGGGCGGGGGAGCGATTCAAAAAATAACATCGACAACGGGTAAGGCGCGGTAATGGACAAGCTTTATTGTCGCTTCCTTCCTTTCCAAAATTTATTTTCTAATAGAATCCACTTTTTTCAAGAGATAATTTATGATTTTCGGAAAACAAAATTAAATTCCAAATGATCAAAATCTGCCGACATTTTTCAGAAAGTAAATTAATAAGAAGCCATTTTATCGTGTGTGTTTTTTATGTCATCAAGTATTTTCCTAAACCATTAAACTTAGTTACAATTTTGTCGTAGTATAAAGAACAATCGAAAAAAGAAAAATAAAAGATGACGATTTTGTTGATTGCTAAAAATTTTCAAAGATTTTGGAAAAAAAAGGTGTTTTTTTTTGTTAATAATTGTGCTTTTAAATAAACTTCAAACCATTCTAATTTGTTATATTTAACATCTATTACTGTAAGTTAAAATTTAATTAATAGTGAGTTTAATGTGAAATTTGAGAATAATCTTGGGAAGATATTATCTTTCGATAAAATATACTAAATATAATGAAATAAAAATATTTCATTGCTAAATAGATTGCTAAAATTTAAGAAGTATAGGAATATTAAGAAACATGTTTTATTGAATAATTGTCGTTCATAAATAAACCCACAAATCATTTTACTTTATTAAACAAAGTCTGTAACTGAACATTAAAATTAAATTAGTGAAATTAACATGAAATTAGAATAATTTTTGGAAGATATTAACTTTTGATAAAATGTAGACTAAATATAATGAAATAAAAATATAGAAATGTAGTTGAGTTATATTAATATTAAAGTAGTTGAGAACTTGAAACTTAAATTAGTAAAAGATTTTTACTTTTTCTAAAACTAAGATTACATACTTCTGATTCATTCTTCTTTTTGTAAAAAAAGAACAGCAATCAAATTATTTAAACTTATGGGCTGAGAGCAAAGTTTCAAAATACAAAATTCAGTCATTGTACTCATAGGTACATGGATGAGAAGTACACTTTCCCAGCATAGACAGAATGAAGGGTATTGTGTTACACTTTCCCAGCATAGACAGAATGAAGGGTATTGTGTTGGCATTGAATCCGATGACAAGATATGCTTTCTTCGATAGGTCGGTACATGGACCGATGATGGCCATTTGGTAATTGACCATAGTGCTGCGTAATACTCGTGACAGTGCCAAGGCCGTAGTTATCTTTATGGTCAAATGTTTACTAAAACTTTCAAGATTACTCATCATCTTGAAATTTTTAAAAACATTGTTCTGCCTCATTTATTTTCGTAACAAAATGATTCCATAGACACTTTTATTCAAGCTTCTAACAAATGTGCTTGAGTGTACATTTATGGCCTCCGTCAGAGATATTCCAGCTGCATGTCTGAAGAGAGCCATGCAGATGGATCTATGGCCAAAGCGTTGAAATGCTTCGCATTCATCCGAAACTTTCCCGATCTTTTGTTTAGATACGATTCCTAGACTTTTCAACTTTTGTTAGATGTAATGGATTTCAAAATATCAAAACGAATTGCTGTATGAATGAAGAACCTAATAAACATTTTGAACTGAAATTTATAGCACGTGTATCCAAAATATTGAATAGAAATTTATTTGTTAAAAACTGACACTTCCATTTTAAGAATATTTTTCAAGATTCCAGTCATAAATAAACATTGTTATTTCGAGATTTATGGTCAGGCCAAGTTATTCCCCGCCCCCTCAAAGTAACTTTCTCATTCTACCCCGAGAATTCATTTGCCCCAGCACGTGAAACTAAAACGAGCCAATTAATAGAAAGATTCTATGTGCAAGAAATAAAGTTTGTTATATATATAAATTTCAAATGATTGACCGAGAAGACAAATTTGGTATTAACTTCAACTTTTTTTTCCACGGGAGGACATGATTTATACATGGGAACCAAAGGTGAAACACGTCTATTCGCACCAGAACGCAAGTGTTAAAATGGTTTAAGTTTTCCCTTAATGCTTTTACTAAGAGATTCTTATAGAAATTTCTTTGACATATATCGATTTAAAAAAGGGAATCCTGGGTATATATTTGGGAAGAACGCCATAAGCTTTAAAGATTTCTATCCTTGCTCTTGAATTTTAAGAGTGGTATTATTTTAGAAATAAAAAATAGGATTTGGATCAGAAAATAAGAGAAAATCTCTGAATAAAGTAATAAGGGCTAATTTAAAATAAGAAGTAGTAAATTAATTAGGATTTAAAATATATATAAATCAGAGAATTCTCTTGGTTTCATTCAAAAAATTGAATTGTGGTTTGTTAGAATAGAAAAATATTGTTTCTATTTTGAGACTCATTTTCAATTCTGATAATGGTCAACAACATAAAAGTTTTTAAACTTCTTCGTGGCATACTTAAAATTTTCAGATATGTTTACAATCCACGATTTTAATTGGGTGTCATGAAAAAATGAGTCATTAATTAGAATGTGGAAGAAAATTCTAATAAGTACATATTTGTTTTAATAAAACGTTTTTAATGGCAATTATTTCTTTAACAAGAAATGTGTGGAGCGTCTTTCAAATGAATAACAATTAAATAGCTAATTAGATTCCATGGCATCCTATTTTAAGTAGAAGCCGCAAAAATCTGAAAAATTGAGCATATCGCTTTTGCTTTGAATGATGTTTAAGCAATTCTATTTACTTCGCCGAATTCAAACTAGTAAAAAATTCTCTCTTATGCGCAATAGTTTTGTAATTTTGCAGATTCACTCATGCCGGATCATAACACATTTAAAAATTTAATTTTTACTTAAAAGAAAGATTTAATATTGATTTAATAAAATTGTAGCTATCTAGTAGTGAATATTTGAAAACAATTGATTTTGTGATTATGCAATATTTATTATATTCAGTTACAAACTAGAAATACTGAATCTGAAGATTGAATATGCAGTTATAAATGGCTCGAGAAATCTTTTCTTTGAGCTAGAAGTCGCTGAATATTTGGCAGAAAATCCTGGAGAAGTTTGCTGGGAACTTGAGATATGCTTTATCCGCATTATCTGTCCTATGCCAGAAAACTGGTTAAAATTTCATATCTTTATGTACAAATTTACATCCAATATGACAAGGATAGGCCAAAACAAAAATTCCCGAGGTTCTTGCATTCTTTAAATAATTATTCATTCCTAAATGGTAGAGACACTTCCCAAACATTTGGGGAAATCTGAAATGTTGGCACATACCAAATGTCATTCTAATTCGCTCAGGAATCTTTTTTAGGTGAATCAAGAATGTATTCTTCGCATTTAGGGAGGAAAATGAATCTAAAACATGGAGATTCTTAAAACCTCAGGGTCGAATTTGACTATTACAAAAATTTCCGTTTGTATATTGTGGATACGTGAAAGTAAAAATTTTTCTGCTATCGGTAAAAAGAAATGCTGTAACCGTAACGCACTGTTTACGCAAATAATTAAAAGCGTCTATTGATTATTACTGTTGGCAAAGAGAAACGAAACACTGAGAAATCGAAAAATTGGCAAATATACTACAAAAAAAATATTCAGTCAGAAATGTTATTGGTGTATAAATATTTGCAATCTGTTGTTAATATGAAGTAAGTTTTCCTTTTATACTATGAAAATTCGTTTAACATTTACTTTGACCGTTAATTATCGAAATTTCGAATACACTTGCTATTTTGACAAGTTCCGAATAGGAAAAGCAGCTAAAACGTATCAGAAAAGAGATGACTCGATAAAGTTAGTAAGTGAGCGATACTTGGGAGAAAAATTGTTTTGACAGATCTAACATGATTTGTTGCATTTCCAATATTTTTTGTGGCAAGGGTCTTAATCGTCCCACAAATACTGATAAAGAAATATATGCATTTGGATTAAAAAGTTGATAAAAATTCTTTGGAAAAAAGTTGATCTTTTTCAGGATATTAAAATGTAGAAATGAGTATATTACCATAAATATTAAGGAATTTTGAAGTTATTTTTTTATTAAATTTTCTGCTAGGTTATAAAACAAGTAGTATCAAATACATTTTAAAGTAAATTTAATTAATTGGCAATTTCACTCCAATAATATAGTACTGTGTTATCATCAAGAGCATACAAGTGTGGAAAAGTTCTAACACATCAGAAACGAGTGAAAAATCGAATCGAGTTTCTGTAGATTAGAAAAACTGAATTTATGATTTTTCAAAATGCATATCTTACGTAATTCTTCTCTACCAAAACCGCTAGGCTAGAAATAGATTTAAATCCATTGGGGACTGCGCATGCTCCAAAAGTACAAACAATAACGGCTTAGTTTGGGAATAAGCTTCTTAGAAGCTTTTCACCTAGGAAAGATTTATGCCACCACCTTTTTATATTGCGTAACTCATCACATCTGTTCTGAATTGTTTTTGCAGCTTAAGGGATTTAATGTGTTAAATAGATGACTTGATGTATTAACTTCAAAACAGCGGGAGATGTACAATTAGTTTTACTGAGTCATCATTTTAAGCCTATAAATTCTGACTTACTCTGTAATACATCGACATTCAGTATTTAGTGGCTCATTAAGCATTTAATCATCTTCGGCTGCAAATCCACGGCATTTCCTTTACTTGTTTCTAAAAATTGTATAGATTGGAGAGGTTATCCTCCTTAAATTTAGAAGTTTAAAAAATACCATGGTTTTTATAAGAACTTCAGTACGATTTCATTTTACACATACAAAAAATTAAGATGGGGAAAAAAGCAAATAGTAGTAGCTCTCTTTCAAGCCAAGAAAAATAATTACTACCCTCCAGTTCAGGTGCTGATGATGGCTGCAATTTTTATCTTGCATAGCAGACAGTGACAAATCGCCACATTACTCCTACGAAACCGAAGGTCGGTTATGGTTCGTTCGGAGATACAAGGTAAAACCTAATTGCCCGTCCATATCGAATTTTACATTCCGGATAAATGTAGAAAGGGTTATCGGCGGGTTCAAATTAGTCATTTAAAATTCAGGCCATTCGTTTTTGTCCATGCATATCTAATATAAACATTTTATCTATTCTCAACAAGACATCGTAAGGCCTATCATAAAGTTATTCAATGGGTCGACGTACAATGTTTCACCAGTATAAAACAAATGTTATTGCAGTCAAATATCTATGCAAAAAACATCTTATGTTTTAAGTGATTTGATACAAGAGCAAGCTTGGATGTTATTTTTTAATTGCTGGATGGATTCAGGAATAACCGGATCGGCTTTGCGCAAGCAAAAATATTATGCAGAATGACGCAAAGGTTCACCATAGAACATATCAACAGGAGAAACACTTATTCCTTTTTCAGACTTTCTCGGGGATCCAGCTGATTACAGCTGCATATAGTCCAATACGCTGTAGAAACGTAGTATCATCTTACAACACATCATTCAACTTAACGACGAAATCTCTTCGCCATGCTGTTTGAAGTCTTTGGTTAGCAAGTCATTTGGATCTGCCAGAAACTTAAAAATTGAGAAAGCGCTTGAAATAGTTTCGATTCAAAGTGCGAGCCGCAATATCTGTAGTTGTAATATCGAGCATTCATAACCTTGCAATACAATCTTTAAAAAATGTTTCAACACTAGTTTCGGTATTCTTATCGGGCATCGGAAATACTTCAGTCACTTTGAAAATCTATCGATGCATGCAATACAGATGCACATCGATACATGACCATATGGTGATCTTGGTGGCAACACAAATGCCGAAATACATTTTATTGAATAGTGCCGAAATGAGTGGAAACTGTCCAACTGCAGATTTGAAATGCCTAGATATTTTGTTCTAGTGAATCAAATGTTTTCTTCTAATAAATCACATTTAAATTCACACTTGAAGGTCTTTATTTAAAATTATCCGACGAGGTTGAAAAACTTTTTCCAGAAAAATTTGAAATTTTTCTTTATTATTTCATATTAAAGCCCAAACTTCGTAGATTCTAAAACATACTTAGTTTTTAATATACGTAAGATAGAACTACAGATACAATAGTTTCAATAATACACAACAAATAAAAATGAAATCATAAACATTGGCATTTTTTTTACTGGAAATAAGTGATTTATTATTTCAGTAAAGTTCCCCAAAATAATATTTTATATTTTTATGTTAACTCTCTATCTCCTCAACCATAGTTTGCTTATTTTTGGCATTTCTGTTAAAAAAGAGCGTTAAAATTTCATTTGTTTCTAGGGCATTTAGATGAACTTATTTACAAGTACATTATCTAAACGTATTTTCTGAAGAATGAATATTTCACTATGATTCACGATAAACATGATATTTCACAATCAATTCAATAAAATTTCATGAAATTTGGTATGTATTTTTCCAAAAGCTTTAAAGGTGTAATAGACCTCGTATTTTAAAGCTTCGTTTAGGCATGTTTTATACACACTTTCAGTTCAAACATAAACAGATTTTTTTCAAAAAAAAATCATTAATATGATTTTAAATTCACCTTAAAATTTTATTTATTAAGATAATTTTTGTATTGTGGTCTATTACATTTTATGTAAATTGAGTTGCATATAGGTGAAATAAAAATTAAATATTTCCATTATTTTTTAACTTGCTCTTTTTTCCTAATATTAAAAATTTTTGCTAAATTTTCATTTAATATACAGTTTTTTTTTTTCAAAAACTAAGAGCAATAAGTGTATTTTTTTCGTACAGTGATCTTTCAAGTCTTATAGTCAAGTCTTCTTTCCATAAAAAATCTTTTTCTGCGATTTTTTAAAAATTCTAAACTGCGAATTTAATCGGATACCTCAAGTGCAAGTTATCTCGATTTTCCAAACTTCTATGGTCCTTTACTGAGTAAACGATGATTCGTGCAATGAATTACTGGTATGTGATTGAGAGCAGAACTGATTATATTCAGAGATTCAAAAAAGAATCGATGGAAGGCAAATCTTCCAAAATTGTCTTAAGCTAATTCACAAACCATTGCAAAGTTTACCTATCACTTTAAAAGAAATCAAATCATCGAAAATAGTTGACTAATTGATATCTAAGTAATTCAAATCTTTATAAAAAATTCTGCACCCAAAATGGGTCGAGAGACTTCTGTAATCACAAAACTCAAGAAAAGTAACTATCGTAAGCCAAGATCCGATGTAAAATGCCAAGTATCAAAAGTTTGAATAACTGAAGAATATAGCAAGAAAAATGACGTTTACATGTTTTTTTACATATGTTTAATATAATATACATTTTAAATATAATATATAGTATACTTTTAATTAAATATGCATGAGAAATTGGGAAAACAAACCACACCGCTATCTATTAGGCTTTTGCACTCGGCGGGTGACTTTCACTCACCATTCAAGATGGCGAATCATTGACGTTTTATTTATTTAATTTTGATTGTTAAAATTACCTGCAGATTAGTAAGAAGATGTAAATTCATTAAACGGGAGAATTCAACTAAAAACAATTATATATATTTTTCGGAGCAATAAACATTATTAGGTATTAGGGGAAGAATTATGCATCGAATTACTTTTCCGAGTGCAAAGGGATAAAAATTTAAATTCAGATTTGTGATCGTAAACTAATTAGCGGATTAATTCATTACAAATAAGCAGATTAATTCAAATCGTCAACAGCCACTACAATTGATTTATTATTATTATTTTAATTTTCCATATAAGAACACGATCCACGCACTTTTTAGCTTTATCAAAATAATATAATATGATATCAAAATTTTTCAGAAAGTGATCAAGAATAAGATTTTAACCTTCTCTTTCTGTTACTACTTCGAAATAAGTGTGTAGACATTCGCTTTAATAACTCCCTAATTTTAGATTTTAACGCTTTCAAAGAAGGATTCATTGAAAAGCTATATCATTGTTAGTTTCGTAAATTTTAATACAAATGTGTGCTAATTTCTGCAAATCATCATCATAAACAGGCAAGATTTGATACATTGTAACAAGTAAATGCTGTATGAAAAGTACGCGTATCAAACAGTCCACTATAACGCTCAGCTAGGCCACACAAAGTTTAGGATAGCTTATAAAAATCGAAAAGCGATTGATAACTTATAAATGAATTAATCTAATTCGAAATATCTTCTAAATGAATTCGCCCCAAGACCATGCTCCGGCATACAATCTCAATCGATGAGTTGCAAACATTTTTACTTCTGTGATAATAGCTTACCGAAGTGTACAGTATGTCGTAGGCGATTTTGTGACAAAAGCATTTCAACGTACGTGAATATCTTTCTAGCTCAAAAGCTTAATTCTTTCATGTATTAAAAGCTGGGAAGGAGTTTTATCTCCTCTTTACAAGTCTTGTCAAAGATCTTTAACACGTTCGAATTCAACATATTGTTTAACTGTTTAATCTCTTAATTATGTGTAAAGAAGAGGGAACAAATTAGATTTACTAAAATAAAAACATCGCAATCCAAAACAAAAGGTACACAATAAAATTTCATGCTTTTCAAAACAATTCCCGCTGTGATAAATTGAGATTCTAACTCTAAAAACCACAATCGAAGATTACTTTGCTAAAAAGGAGGAACTGTAAATGCAACACGATTTAACTCAAAAATTGCATCTAATTTTCGTTTCAGAATCCACTTATAAAACTACAAAATAAGAGAACGATCGAAAAATGGTTTAGAAGTAAAACATACCTGGCATTTACACTCGTGGCATTCATTTCTGCTAGATAGAGCTGTAGACATTATCAAAATCAGGATCGCCATTTATGGCGGTTGGAGAAGTTCCTCCTTTAAATGTTACGAGCTTCAAAAACGACTACAAGCTTCTGAAGCTTTTAAAAGAATAATAAAATAAGATTCTTCTTAAAAAGAACAAGTAGTAGTATCTCCTTCGATCTGGGGAAAATATTAAATTTCAGCCTGTCCATCTGCATAATGGGTAATGATAGTCGTCAAATTTCAGCTAGCATAGTTGGTAGTGGCAGATTCCCGCAAGTTATACTTTTTGGTGTCATTTTTCTATTTTCTCAAATTGAGCATGATTATCCGAACCAAATAAAGGCAATGCACGTGTTTAACACTTCATATAACAAGATTTCATTGTCTAAAAGAGGTTTAATCAAGTTTAATATGATCGCCCCATTTTAAAGTAACACTAGGGCTATTTTGAGAAGGAATTCGTAATTCTGAACCGCAGTGAAATGACGAGGACGACATCTCGGCTGAACACCCCTCTCCAAACTTTCACACCACATCAAAGACTTAATCAATGTAAAAAATGAATAAAAATTACAATTTTAGGTGATGAGGACGATTTCAATTTCTTAGATATGAAGTATATAAAAATAAAATTTCGTCGCTTATTACAGAACAATTATTCAAATAAAATGATCAGGCTTTAAGAAAAATAAATACGAATTTAATAGAAGCACTTTATTAGTGTCCTAATTTTGTTTTAGTCTTTAATGTATGTTATAAATATTATGGAATCTTAAAATGAATGCTTTCTGAAATGCACTACCAGATGGCAGCGACATGTGTAAGACACCCAACATATATTAAGGTAATGTATTGAATGAAATTAAATTTTGAAATAATATGTTATTGTTGAGAATACACAAGTGTCAACGCTCTAGAATGTAAATGAAAAATCGAGTGCAATATTTTTTATGTTTTCTAACCGTGAAGCAAGTGTAGTTAAAAACGTGTCTGGCAAAATTCAGAGATCACTTTTATCCTGTTTCTTGTTAATTATAGCTGTGAAGGATTGGACTAGAAGGTGTAAATCAATAGTAATGTAGTATTTAATGTAATAGCTGATTAAACAAATTGTATTTAATGAATATAAAATGTTTACTATCTTCTAAACTCAACTGCACTATAAAAACAACCAATATGTAAAATCAAAACGTTTTAAATAATAAGAATTATACATATTTTAAGATTTTCATGAACATTTAAAATATGAAAAGTTGACTAAAGCCCTGAAGTTTCTTTATTTTAAGCTTATTAAGCTAAGAAATTTTTCAATATCTTTGGCGAAACGGGCCGTTCCACATTCAGCATAATACCAAAAGTTTCTCTCCAGCGGCCAATGGAACAGAGCGGATGTCCTTTTCTTTACTGGACACGGTTCATTCCCGACATACCTACACAAATTCCATCTGGCAAACTCTCTTTGCTATAGCTGTGAGGCTATAGGATACCCCGATTGCTTGCTGACTCTTTCATGGCACATGAGAAACAAGTTTCGAGGAAGAATGGTACAGGAGAGTTGCATCGAATACCCTTTATCGCTGAAAGATTCACGCTATAGTAAATCATATTCATAAATACCGAGACCTCTTCAAGACTACACAATAGTTAAGACCAAAATGGCACTCGTCGATAATCAGCCTAAATTATTCCCTCATAACTGTGATACTCTACAGAACCAACGAACCACGTTATCACAAAGGAAAAATCACGTTACCACAGGACCCAGACGGACGCTACAGATTTCTAATTCTACATTGTTTGTTTATATGTATATGCATGTCATATAGATGTTTACAATGTTATTCACCAATTTTTTTTCTTTTTTTTTAAATTTTCTTTTCAATTAGTAATATCATTTCTCTGTTCTCAAGTCCAATCATTGTCACCATTTGTTTTAGGCATTCTTGTTGTCTTTATTTAGTTACTACTTCACCAAAACATTAAATATAGCTGTGCAGGTTTTGACTCAGATGGGATTCACTCTGGAGATCCCTGGATGGTTTGTCTTTTCTTTCTTTCTTTTCTCCTGTTTTTTCCCTTCCATCTTGTGCTCATCCAACTAGTTAAATAGCTCAGCGGTATAGGCACCCGGGGAACAGGATGACGCAAACATGTCAATAAATATTGTGAATTGCTTTTTATTTTTAGCATTTTCTTAAAATTATGTATTATGATGTTTCTCAAGTTTTAAAACACACCATATGCGTAAATTTGTCCATTAAGTACACCTAAATAGCAGCCCAGAAACGTCCCCATGACGAGAGGCCAACTCATTAGGTGGGACATATTATTTCAAATTTCTATCAATAGAATAATAGCAAGACATGAAAAATTAATTTCTCACAATAAATGTTAAATTGTTTAATATATTTAACACTAGCTGTAAATATTAGATTGCTTATGTATTTCATTTCAATTGTAAATATATTATTGATAAACTATTTAAATGCATTATTGGTATTTAAAATACAAGTTGATAAAGAATGATTTTTTTTTTGCGCAATTAAAAAAAATTTGATAGTCATAAAAGAATTCTTAATTTTTTATAATAAATTTATTTAGATTTTGGTATGCTTGATATGAATGCATAGTGACAAGTTTGCGCAAGAATATGTTTTTCCCTTTCCTACTAGCATAAAATGCTTAACAATAACATTGGATCATGACATTGAACGGCATTTACAAAAGGAACAATATTATCATGGAGGTGTAGAATTTTCTTTTGTAACTGAAAAAAGTGGTAACTAACTTTGCATTTTCCTGGTTTTCATATAAATCGCAATTTTAGCGGCAATTGGTCCTTTTTTTATATATATATATATAACATTTCCGATACTCATAAGCTACATCTTTAAATTATATTAGCAAAATTTTTCATAAACAAATACTTGCGAATTCATTCATTCGTTGATTTCGTGTACTTTTTTACAACTTTATAGAGAAAAAAAAGGAAATCATAAATTTATTGGGGATATTGTTTTTTTTTACCAATGATTTTATACTTAAAAATAATGTATAAAAATAAAATATGTTTTTAAAAGTTTTTTCAAAAAAGGGTTTTATGCTCCCTCTTATACGAATGAAGTAGTTTTGAAGTATCACGCTATTTTAAGGTATTATATTCATTTCTTACCAAAAAGGAATATTAAAAAGATTTTCATGAGATTCTGCTGGAATCTTCTAACATTAAGAACTGAATAACTTCATTTTGAATGTTCAGAGGATTTTTTTATTATTTAACTTTTTTTTACCTTTTAATACCATTTAACTGCGGGCTGAAAGTAGAATAATTAAGTTATTGTGTAATAATCTCTTTAATTGGTTGCCTTCATACTATGGGTATAGAATTAATTAAGATGTATTGAATGCCCCTTCTTTGCATAAAATAATTAAATTTTAATAAGTAGTATTATATTTATAACGTTTACAGACACTTATTCTGGATAAAAAAAACATAATTACTGTGTTCTACAAAAATACATTATTGCTCTCATACTGCCTGATATAGATGATAAGCGTAAAATAGTGTAAACTTGGATTTTAATACATTATGATCATAGAAAATCTGAAAAGGATGAAAAAAAATGATTTAATTGGGCGAATTTGTTAAAAAGGGATTAATTATCATAATGATCATCAGGTTAGAAATGATGATTCATCCATTAGTGTATGGATTTCTCCATTTCAGTGAAAAAAAAATGGAAATACATAGAAATCGCAATAAATACCAAATTTTGTAGGAAAAAGAAAAATTAATCGAGGCACCTCAACGCCACAATTAGATTGCAAATGGAACTTAGTTTAGAAATGAATGATACTTACTTCACTTTTTATGTCAAAAGCTCTCATGCAGAACATTCCTATATCATTTATAATTCAAATAACTACACCAAATAAATTTATTTTGTATGTCACATACCTGTCACAGAATTAACTCCATTTTACATACATGAATTTACATAAAACAGCCATTTTTTTTTCTAAAATTTTCTAGCATTGCCATATTTTTATCCTTTTCAAAATAAACTCTCGCACTAACGACATGCGAATCGGTTGCGCCCCACGACTCCTGAGAGTTGTCTCCGGTCGAATCCAGAAACAATATGCCTGGCTTACAAAATTTACGCCCTGGTTGGAAGGACTCCCCACCGAGTGATATATGGCGTTGTGCCCTAGATTCAGTGCACTAAATCCTATCTAAAAAGTACTCATTTGGAAGTTGCGGAATTTCGCGGGTCATTACTTTCGGTTTTCCGCCGAAAAATGTCTTTTTTATTATTTTCGCACCCTCGCAGAACAATACAGATTTGCGAGACTTCCAAAATTTATTTGTTTCTCCTCCCTCGCCAGTGTCTCTCCCTCTCTTAGTTATTACTAATGGCAGCCGTCATTTTTAATCTGCGAGATGTCGCGTGCATGCGGGTGAAATATGTTTCGGAATTTCGCCATACTAGGTCTTTATTAATGATAACTTTTTCTTATATCATCTTATATTACTGACATTCTTTTGATCAAATAATGCACTCTAAATGAACATAAATGAAAATTACAAAGAAAAAATTATGTGTAAATTTCGATATATAGAAATACATACTGGAATTTTTTTACTAAAAAAACTATTCAAGTTAAATTTTCAAGGTCAAAGAAGACTTTAAAAATTAGAATGTGCTAATATATATGTAATTTATAAATTTGATCAGGAAATACTAAAATTATTGGTATTTAAAATGAAAATTCTTTGTTTTACGACATATCTTCTAATATGCTTCCTACGTCTTGAAAATCTCTTTCATACTTAAAAAAATTCCCATTTTGGGAATCACTACATTGTAATATTCATTAGAGGATTTTGCTTAATTTATGTTCATTGTACAAAAAAAATCTAAGTCTGAACTTTAGTCTTGGATTCACCATTCTTATAGAAAAGTTGAACTACTAATGCTCGAACTTGTAACGGTACTGCTGACATTATATGACAGATCCATTTCCAGCCTTGTGTTTTATAGATGTTCCTGATTTGCATAAACCGTCTCTGTTTGACGTATGAGCACCAAATTCAGAATTTTTTTTATATTGTTTCTAATTAAAATGGATTCCAATTAATTTTTCTATATCGACTAATTTTGTTTTAAAAGCACAGTTTTATGATATTTTTAATTTTCTGGTATTTACAATTAAAACTTATTAATGTGGTAATTACAAATAAAAATTGGCAAAAATGTTTTAAGATTTATCCATTTTTAAAAACTTTTGTCTTATTTGCAATATAATTAGATGCATAAAAATGTATTTGCAACTTATGAGCTTTGTCAGAAAATAATTGCATCGTCGCAAAAAGTGATTATTAATTATGAATTTTTCACAAAACATTTTATGCATATGGTTGTAAGGCATGTATTCACCATGCCATGGCATAGTACGGCACTTACTCTTCTGGTCAATTCTTTGTTTATGGATGCGATAAGAGAACATTCATTGCAATCCTCGAAAGTGGTTCAAGGAAACGACGTTTAAAAACTGTTTTAAGAATGGGGAAAATTTCGCAGAACTGCGTACTAGTAGAAGCAAGTTTCATTGCAGAAGATTTCGAATATCGACCAACGAACTAATACTTTTTTATGACAAAATTCCCTGAACTTTTTGACAACACTGCTATATTAATATAAAAGGAATGTGTACATTCAAAGAAAATAAATGTAAATCAACACATACCAGGCCGTATTTGACTTATAGATGAAAATATTTTTTAAAAAAAGTTCTTGAAAATAAGAACAACATATTTATCTTTAAAACATATTATTCTGGGCTGGCAGCCTCTTTTTTCCTACTTGACCTCGAGGATACTTTTTCCTCCGCCCCTTCCAGTCCTCCTGCTAGTGTGGTATGGAAGTATGGAGAGGGGGTGCCATCTCGAGTGCCATCCTCTTCATCTGATCGCTACTCAAAATTAAGAGGTTCGTCCCAATATAGCCCTAACGTTGCTTTAAAACGGGACGTTAATATAGCTAAACTAAACCCCACCCCTTCCTCTTTTCCCACTCGATTGGCCTAGTTGATTCTATAGATAGATTTCAGCAAACTTCCATACGAAGAATCACTGACAACATAATAATTTTTTTGTATTAACATTTCAGTCAATTAATTCTTTGCTTATTTTATTTTAATTTAGTTTAGTTATATTTAAGTCTCCTTTTTAAGCAATATGATTCTATTTCATTAAATAATTATAAAACGCATTCCAGGTAAAATGAGCATTGAACCGAGCGAATTGATAAAACAAATTATGAATCTATCCTCTTTTAATTTTTTTACACTTAATGATAAGACATGTGATTTCTGTTATACGGCGTGAGTAAAGTATAAAGTGTCATTTTTTGTAGAAAATAAATATGACCTTAATAAACTCAATAATGATTCGAGGTAATCTGAGAAACATTTATTTCCTTTCCGCCGAAATATATGACGCAGAAATCGCTATTATAAAGAGTATTGCGAAACAGTCATTCCTCACTGTTTTTATAGAAGAAAGAGAAAGATGTATACATTTATTTATTTGTATTTTCTAATATATTTTTCTGAGAACGAACCACGACCAATTTATCTGCACATGAAACCCAATTAATTATATAACTTAATCGCATTATGAGCAACAAATCCATAAAACGAATCTATCTTCAGAAATAATTTGTGCTTAAAAGATTCTTTCCAATTTTAATCTCAAATGTTATGAGGCTTAAAGGAAGCTTTAATGTGGATTACGTACAAGTAATCAAATACTTAATTTTTAAATATTAAAAACTATAGAAAAATTTAGGACCATTCTACAATCACAGGATCTAATTTTAAAGAGTGATATAGCGGATTGTTATGAGCGAAGACAGAACCTAGGATCTTTCGGTTGGCAACCGAGTAGCAAGACCACAAGACAAAAGCAATAACTCATGTTTCGTAGCTGTTATCTGGCTTATAAGGTTCACCACAGTACTCTCCCTCCAGTGAGTCGGAGGTGAGACGAACGATATGGCTGTTGAGTGGTGATGTATTAACTGTTGAGTCTAATGCGCCTGTACCCATTTGAGCATTTGAGTAGCGCCAAGCGTTATGGCGAGTGTGTGTGGGTGAGTGGTTGCTGTTGCGTCAAGTTAGTGTGACGACTTTTGGTTGCTGCGTCTAGTGAATCTGACGACTTTTGGTTGCTGTGGGTAGATGGTGCCACAACAGCTGTACGAAGGTTGAAGGTTCATCGTCCGAGGTCACCAATGTAGCTGTTGCTGTGTCACTTTAGCTCGTTGGCATTCAACACAACTGCGAACCATAGATTTTATATCTTTGTGCATACCAATGTAGCAGATTGTTATGAGAGAGGATAGAACCTGGGACCTTTTGGTTCGCAAACGAGTTACAAGACCTCAAGATAAAAGTAATTACCCGTGTTTCGTAGCTGTTATCTGGCTTATAAGGTTTACCACAGTGATATAGATTATTAAAATAAACATTTCTTGCATGATCAGAGATTGAAGGGATGAGGTACAAAAATAAAACATGAAATATGAAAAGAAAAGTATTATTTATTTGCATCATAAGATAAAAGGGGTTCTTTTCTACAATATTCATAATAAATATTCTGAATTGCAACCAGCTGTGTTAAACTTGTGATCAGCAGTGTTAAACCAGCTGTGTTATTCATCTGTGATTGACTTGAAATGTTGTAACTAGGAAGCAGTCATGGGCCTGACAACCCATTGTCTATGCATCTGTGGGAAATCGGAAGGTTTCAAGAATTAAAAAAAAAAAAAAGGGCAAAACGTAGGGAAACGGCAGAACGTTCTGCCAATGGGAACGGCAGATCTGTATCAAGAAGACAGTGATGCATGTTCCTTACTCACGCTGCACACTCCTGCACGTTTTTCGTCCTACGAAATTACTTCTTATGAAATCATTTCAATAGAATACATCGTAGATTCCGCCTCAAACGCCTCGTTTGCGTGCATTAATGAATGAAGTCAAAGTTCACAAGGAGAATTATGGCTGACTACTCTGACCGGCCTGAACACGCACGAAAGCGTCAGAATAACCAGACGCCATGACAGTATACTTGGGAAGGGGGTCACAGCTTAAGGGTTTGGCATGAACCTCACACCATTTTTGTACCTATCGGGTGTCGAAAATCAACAACTATACCGGAAGCTTCCCATCTCCATAACTGAGATGTCTCCCTGGAGGAAGACAGTCGCCGAGTTAGTTTGTTAGTTAAGTTATATTAACTTCCCTTTTTAAAGCAACACTAGGGCTGTTTTGAGACGAACCTCGTACTTTTGAGCCATGGTCAGATGACAATGGTTGAAACCTGAGCTGACACCTCCTCCCCAAACTTCCATATCAGGGACAGTCACCGAAGATAAGATGATTGTCTGCTTCAGAGGCGTCTAGATGCTACTCGTGTAACCAAGAAAAATCATTTGGGAGCAATTATTCAGTAAGCAAATAAAAACTTGAAACTATACGAATAAAATGTGAGCAAATTTTGCTCACATTTTATTCTTCCTATCTTTGTTGGCAAAAGAATAGATTACAGGTACTTGTAATCGGCGCATTCGTATTGAATAACTCTGTATTTATTTTTATTTATTTATTTATTTATATATATATATATTTCCTAATACAAGCAAATGGGATCGTACACATATATGCACTAACGGAAGGAGATGAAAATTAAATTGTCAGCACTGTAAATTGTCAACATTGTTGTTCTTTATGGCACTTGCCTTGGACAAGCCCGTTGTTAAGCCGCGGTCCAACGGCCGGATGATCTTCACAGATGTGGTCATAAAACTGTCACCCTTCCTACGTGGTTCCACCCCCGCCTGTGGCAGCGGACCCACGACCAGAGAAATCTTCAGACGGCACGCGTTCCCCTTTCGACCGCTCAAAACCCTCAGTTTCTTTGACTCCCTTCCCCCCCATAGCCCAAACAAATTTTCCGGTTCTTTGATGTTTATCCATCTACCGATATTTTGCGGGAAGCTACAGGCGTACTACAGGCGTACCACGGGCGACGGGGGAGTGTGGTCCCCCAGTGGGTTGGATGTCAGATTTATAACCAAATCCGTGAGGTGGCAGGTCGTTGGACCGCCGCTTTACGAAGACAGCGATTTGAGCCAATGGGGGAGCGTCGCTTATATTTACAGTTGCGCCAACTAGGGCCAAGAGTACGATTTTGCTACTCACGCATCACTCATTTGCTTGCACAACCCCTTTTTACAGGACGGCACATTCACAGATAGAACAACGGAAGAACAACCATGCCCAAACCGGGACTCGTACCCGGGACGCCCATGTCACGGGGAAGACGCGCTACACCTATGCCAGGACGCCAGCTTTGTCAGTATTAAATTGTTTAATTGCATTGCAATTTAATTCAGTTTTTAACCATAAACGGAGTTATGGTCACATTTTTACCGACCCCTGAAATCTGCAAAGTACATCTTCAAGTGAAAGATATGCTTTGTAATTTAGATTAAAAGCTGAGAGAAAACATAAACGATATCCTTGCATCCATTCTTTGCGGGATATCCTTATTCAGAGCCCTCCGTAATTGCCTGAGCCTTGAGAAATCACCTGGATTAAACAAAATTAAATTCCTCGGAAAGACTCAATAAAAAGACAACATTGAGAATTCAATTTGATTTAATGCCGAGCGAGATTCTGAGAAGATAAAAGGTGAAGGCGAGGAAATCGAATTTCTGAGAGATTCGAATTCGGTTCAGTTTAGTTTCCCCGATTAAATCGATGCAGTTTCAGTCTAAATGACTGTCGCCGTTGTTAGCAGTTATCAGATTGCTAGGCTCCCTCCCTACATTGCG
The DNA here is from genome assembly GCF_947563725.1 of Argiope bruennichi. Taxonomy (NCBI): domain Eukaryota; kingdom Metazoa; phylum Arthropoda; class Arachnida; order Araneae; family Araneidae; genus Argiope; species Argiope bruennichi. The sequence continues at coordinate 120,813,593 of NC_079159.1, forward strand.
TTTAACTTCAAAAGAATCGTCCGCTTAAGTTGTCACACTTTAATTTATTTGACAAAGTTTTAAATATGAAAAATATTTTGTTATTTGGCACAATTTTACCTTAAGTAGCCACACTTTAAGTTGTTAAACAGAAAAGAAAAAAAAGGAAAAAAATTGCATTTTCAGTTGTTTGATCCCAAGATATATTTCAGTATTGAACTGTCGAATTAAATGATAAAAAACACCTGTTCAAGTCAAAATAAATGTACAAATTTTGATCTGTTATTTGAGAAAATTATTGTGTGAATATAAAGATTAAAAAAAATTAAAGTCAAAATAAATTTACAATATTTCGAAGACATTTTTGGTTAAAAATAAGTGAAATAATGATCGATTGTTGGTAATAAATTTTCAAAAGTAAAGTAATAATTCGTTTTGTCTAACATGAGCTAACAATCTAATTATTTCAAAATGGCCCCTTGACCATGATAAAGTTCCATGAAATATTGTAGACTTTAAATTTTCAACCAATAAAAATTTAATGAATTTCTGTTTGATTTCAAATCAATAAACTGTAAAAAGATATACTCAAATGTATACAAAAAAGAAAAAAATATCTAAAACAGCGTTTGATTTTTAAGAAGTCAACTCCTATAAACCAAATAATCAAGTTTTTGCCGAATATTTAACTATTTGTTATATTAAAATTACTCATGTAAAATTACTCATACTTACGTATAAAGCGTCGTCGAATTAGTTATTGTAGAACCAGAGTTCTATTCTTGTTAAATTAGTACACTTTCTGGAAATTCAAGAAAATGAGCTCTTATATTATTTCATACTTTTCCAAGCATAACTTGTTTCAATCAATTATTAATCTAGATTTATTTTGCTGGTGCATTTAGTTTTATTCCCTTGTCGAAAAATTCAATTTATGTTCGATGATACTTTTATTACAGACTCCATTACAGTTACTCATAACTGTTTCTTAGAGTTCAACAGGAACATTCTCCTTCCATTTTAGTTTCTATAAAAATACTAGCGATAAAAAAAAGCGGGATTCAAGAATCATCGAGTTTTACATTACGCTTTGTAATACACGAAGGGAGATAAAATTTATGCATCTGGAACTCTTTCCTACATGCAATTAATATATTATAGCAATTAACAGATATAATTATAATTATGTATGCAGCAATATGTTAATCTTTAAATTAAATTAATTTCCTAATTTTAATCTTAAATTAGCCCATATTACTTTATTACAAAATTTTCTCTTATTTCCTGATCCAAATCCCATTTTTTTTTTTTTTTTAATTTATTTCCAACACACGCTCTCAAAACTGCTGACTCTGTAATTATCACGCTGCAAGCGATGGGTTAAGAATCTTCAACGCTCACGCATTGCTTTCTAAAGATATTTAAGATTCTCTTTCAAGAATTGACACATGTCAAAGAAGAACATGTCTTAACAAGAATTTCTTTCACTAAGAGAAAACTTTTCTCACATTTTTAGTGCGAATGTTTTGTGTTCTGATGCTAATAAATCTGTTCAGACTTGGTCCTCGTATAGAAATCACATCCATCTGTAGAAAATAAATTTAAGTTATTTCAAAAATTGTCTTCTTCCTATTGGCTTGCCTGCTCTAAAATGAGTTATATAATTATGATAATAAATAGTCTATAGTAAGAATGGTACAAATAAATAAAAATAAATGTTTGAAAATAACCAATCAACTTAGTAATAGGAACATTTTTGATTAAATGTAACAAAACGTTTTCAATTAGCTCGATATAGAAGGGTAAAAAACATTCATCAAACAAATATATTGTTACAAACCTGTGATGCTGCTTCCCAGCATAGTTGGTTCCATAGGAGGTCCCAGAGCTTGGCGACAAACTTGGCGACCATTTGGCGACTTGGCGACGAGTTTGGCGAATTTGGCGCCAAAATAGATTATACCCGAAACATCGAGAATTTTCCCGTTCCGTCCAGTAGGAACCGAGTTACGCCTCGAACGTTCCTCATTGGTTGAGAGGCTTCTAGCCCCGCCTCCCGAGACCTATAAAAGAAAGCAGCCGCAGCTGCCGAGCAGTCGTGAACCAGTGGTAGTCGGAGAGTAGTCGGAATCGACGCTAAAGAACTGGCCTTCCAGAAATAAGCGGAGCAGCGACAGAGTGAAGCTGTGCGCTACTGTGTGCAGTAGAGTCTTGTTGTATGCTGCACGTCTCGGCTGAAGATAATCGTCTTTTGTGCTGTATATAGTTGTCGTCTTTGTGCTGTCCTGTGTGTCTTCGTGTAAATAAACGTCGCTGTTTTATTTTCTACTGCCACCTGCTGATTGAGCGTTCTCCACACCATATAACTCTTACTATCCAAACGAACCCGGAAATTTCGTAACAATATTATCTAGAGTAATAAAGGCAGCGTAATAGCTAAAAATCATGAGTATATGCGTTCAGCCTTAATTATATAAAATTTTATTTATAAAAATGTAAGAATAGAGTTTTAATTCGCAGAAGAATGACTCTATGATTCCCAATTAATTTAGTTCAAATAAAAAATGAATTAAATATTTTTTTTAATTTTAAAAAACGCTTTACATTTTTATTTCCTCTGTAAGCAACTTGTTTTAAGGAAATCAGTGATTTAAAAACGAATTACTTTCAACGTTTTATTATTATTTTACAATAAAGTAATTTGCCTTGTCTCATAAAATTTCTTATAAAATCTCTTTTTAAAAAGTTTATAAATCTCAACATTCAAGTTAATTAGAATTTATTCTGCCGGCGTCCTGGCATAGGGGTAGCGCGTCTTCCACGTGATCTGGGCGTCCCGGGTTCGAGTCCCGGTTTGGGCGTGGTTGTTCTTCTGTTGTTCTATCTGTGAGATGTGTGAATGTGCCCTCCTGTAAAAAGGGGTTGTGCAAGCGAATGAATGATGTGTGAGTGGCAAAGTCGTACTCTTGGCCCTAGTTGGCGCTGCTATAGAAAATAAGAGACGTTCCCCTCAGGCTTAAACGCTGTCTTCAAGTGCCATAAGAAACAAACAACAGAATTTATTCTTTTAAAAATTCATTTAATATGTTGCAATGGCTCACTAAAATACATAATTTTATATTTGCAAAATGAATGAAAATTTGAAATATTAATCAATATTTCGTATATCATTAAAATTATTTTAATCTAACTGCCTTAATCTCCACAAGCTGATAAAATTTCAATTAAATCTTTCATATGCAATTTTTTGTTAATCATTCTTTTAACAAAATATTTCCAGATTTCAAATTTTTATGGTCATGTACTGCGAACTATTTTAGAAACATCATTCTGTTTATTGTAAAATGAGAATCTTCCATTTTCTATAATCTTGTGGAAAATTCTTATTTTAATTTTGAAAAGAAAACACTGTTGCATATTGAAATATACTGTTATAAAATAGAAATGAAATATTTTTAAAAAAAAATATTAGTAAAAAATATATATACGGTAAAAAAATAACATCATTAAAAAATAATTTTTTGAATTCTAAAATGAAGTAAAAATCATGTTTATATTGTACTATTTTCAGATATTATTACTGAAATCTCATAATCTCGCTTATTTTTAAGATAATTAAAATTCTGTTTAAAAATTTAAAAAATCGCTTTAAGGTGCACATTTCCATAGTACAATTCGTTGCTTTAGCCAAGATATCTTTCCTGCAGAGTACCAACACACACAATGATGCTTATTATTATTAGGTTTTACTCCTTTTCGTATATCTATTGAATTAATAATATAAGATTTGTTTTGCACGCAAAGTCATTAATTACTCAATTTAATGATAATTTGATGTCTGAAATTATTTCTGTTTAAGTGTATATATAATTTTATTTAAAATTAAGGCGCATTTAATTTAAAGTAGTTTAGATTTTTAATACATAACGAAATATAAACGATTATTAAATTAAAAGTAATGGCACTCTTCTTGTCATAAAATATGTGATTTGCAATACATAGAAGAAATGGTTTTGTTTGGATATCGTAATATTCGCACAATTGCAATCCTAAAAAATATTTAGAATAAAGTATAATTCGAAAAATATTTAGAATAAAGTATAAAGTAGAAGTCGATTAAAGTCGAACTTTAATCGACTTCTTGTGTTCTGTGATTGAAATGCTATGAACCGATTAATGAAAATTCTAATTTAACTCGGAAATACAGATTCCAAATGCTATGATATATTTTTTTCGGGCTTGAGAAGGCCTGAAATGTAGAGATATACCAAAATCTCGATATCCAATATTTTGATGATTATAACAATTTTTATTTCCATATTTTGTAAAAGATTACTTTCTATAATTTGAAAAAGTAAAAATTGAAAATATTCGCAATCATATTATCTTGAAAGCAGAGTCTTGGAAAGCATTTTTCATCCTCCCGAATTTGCATGGAAATGAAATGCAATCAGATCTGTTCACGGAAGAGAAAGGGGAAAATGCAACGAAATAATTTATTTATTTATTTGCTTGGCATTAATGAGTCCTATAAATTGTTGCAGAGAAACGCAATGAGTCATTTTAAATGAAAAGCGAACTAATATTTGCCTTTCAAATTCTGTTACAAAATTGTCCATACTGCCTTTCAAAATCATACAAAATTGCCGGAGGGGAGGCAAATCATGCATTAATTATAATTATTCATACATGATATTTTATATAATATAATTAAGTTACTAATTGTTACTTGATTTAGTCACTTAATGAATGCATTTAAAACGTGAGACGTGCCTAATCATTTTGCCAGAGATAATATCCTTATGTAATGAAGAGTTAGAAATTATTGCGCCCTCGTGATTGTATTATGAGTGACTCCATATAATTACTTATTAATTAAAAATTAAGTTATTCAAAAATAATCGTATATTTAAATTATTAAATAAGTCATGCAGACGTTTCACTTAAGAGGCAGAATGTATAAGTCGTTATTGCACAGTTCTTATTTCTTTTATGAGAGAGTGTCTGTATTTCGGCTTCGATTTAGAAGGGTCCTAAAAATGTAACTTCATTTATTAGCAAGGGTTTAAATTTCTTTATAAAATGTGAGACTAGACATTAAATGATTAAAGTAAAATACCATTCATTAATTTTATGGGGATCTAATTGTTAAATTTCTGGATGTATTAAAATTTATTAAATAAATATATTATTGCTTTATTATTTTATTACTTTAAAATTTTTAATCAAATCTGTTCATTAAATCTGTCAACTGTCTTTTAGTGTGTATTTTTGAATAGATATTCAAAAATACTGAATACTTGTTTAAAAATGAATCTCGATTAAACAACCTTTTTAAATAAGGGTTCGAGAAGATATTCCTTTCTCTATCATGGATTTCATTTTAAAATATTCCAAATTTATGATTTCTAGAAATGCTGTTTAAATATTGGCATTACTTTTTAAATAAAACATAAAAAAGGGAAGTTTAATTTCTTGCAGCCTTCAAGACTACATCTTATCAAATTTTGCTTCGTTTACTGATTGTGCTTATCTTTTAAATTTCAATTGAATTACATAATTTTATATAATTTTATTTATTTATTAACTTCAATGGATTTTTTTATATTTCTTAATATTCTAACAATTTTCAAATTAAAATTATTTGATGTTAAAAGCATTTCCAAAAGAGATATAATACATTCCTGTGAATATATATACAGTGGGTCGCAAAATTGAGTATACACCTTAGAAACTTAGAGACGTTTTGCAATTACAAATTAAATATTGCTTTAAGATTATTGAAATTTTTACCTTATATACTTTAGTCTATGCTTTACCGTACTATACTAATAAAATTGTTACGTTTATTTATTTTTTACGAAAAAAAAAGATCTGAGACGAGAGGATAAACAACACCACAAAAATAAGTATACACCTTTATTAATTTCCTTTTAACGTACAAATTAATATTTTGTTGCATAACCTTTTGCTTGAATTACAGCTTGTAATCTTCTGGGCATAGATTCTACTAGTGTTTTAGTGGTTTCAACAGAAATTATAGCCCATTCTTCTCTCAGAACCTTCTTGGGAACTTCCTTGCTTGTGATTTCGTGCTCATGTACAGCTTTCTCTAATTGTGACCACAAATTGACGATCGATGACGTTTAGGTCTGAAGACTGGGCTGGAGTGTGTAATTGCTTCCTTCAATGGTACAGGAAATATAACTGCACAATCATCGCTGTATGCTTGGGGTCGTTGTCCTGCTGGAATATGAAGTTTGACCCAAGCCCCAACTTACTGGCACTTTTTTCCAAGTTATCATTTAAAATCCCCAAATATACATGTTTGTCCATAATACCATCAATAAAAGCAAGCTGTCCAACTCCTCCAGCCGACATACAACCCCAAACGAGGACAGATCCACCTCCGAACTTGACTGTTTTAATGGTGTTTTTAGGTGCCAGCGCTTTCCCAGCTTCTCTCCATATTTTAAATCGTCCATCGATTCCGTAAAGATTAAACTTACTTTCATCAGAAAATATTATAGTGTTCCAGAAAGAAATAGGCTTTAAACGATGCTCTTTGGCGAAAATCATTCTCTTTTGTCTATTCACATACTTGATGAGTGGCTTTCGTATTGGTGAACGGCCATGAAACCCATATTGGTGAAGGTACGTCGAATTGTTTCATCTGAGATCTTTTTCCCAATTGTAGAGGACATCGATAAAGGACACTCACCCTCGGATCTTTCTTTACTGAGTGAATGATCTTCCACTTAGCTGTAGTACTCAGTGTTTCTTTACGTCCTCTTCCAGGAATATTGGCCACAGATCCAGTTTTTTTATACTTCTGTAGTATTTTTTGGACACAACCATGAGTTACACCAATCAACGAAGCGATTTCTCAAAGAGATTTGCCCTCTTTCGACCATTTTCCAACCAATAAACGTTCGGATTCAGTAGTTTCTCTACGAGAGCTCATTTTACGATTTTTAATGAGAAAAAATACTATTTAAAAGCGTTGAAGTGCAATAGCACGTGTTATAAGCAGCAGCTACACCTAAAACTCATTAAAGAAAATTTGAAACTAAAAATTGGTGGCAAAATTTACAAATATAAGAAGTGTATACTCAATTTTGTGGCATGGTTTTCTATCTTTTCTTCGAATCGCTTAACTTTTTTCGTAATAAATAAGTTAACTATAGAATTGTGTTGTTATAGGATGGTAAAGCAGAGGTTAAAGTATCTAGGATAAAAAAATATCTATTTTAAATGAATATTTAATTTGTAATTGGAAGAAGTCTAAAAGTTTTAGAGGTGTATACTCAATTTTGTGGCTCACTGTATATATCTGTCTAAAGCGATCAGCAGAAAGTCAAATCAAATTTCAGATTTAAAATGTGAATTTAATTCCTGAATCACGTTATCTGTCCGAATTATAATTTCCCTAATTTATAAGCAAAAATGACACCATTCTAAGATGCTGTCATTTGATACATCTCAGACATTCTTTAAATTCATAGTTGAATCACTAGAACAACACATTTTTGAAATACAATGAGACATTTGATTAGCAACAATTAAACAGTTAAGCATTACAGTTTTAACCATTTAAATGAAATTTTGGGATTGTAAAATGCACTCATGTCCATAAATTAAGGATAATTCAGAGTCGAAATCTAAAATACATATATCACCCTTAAAATGACTACACACACCTTCAAAAATCATATGCAAATTGCAGGAAGCTACCAGATGACACCGATAGTACGTCACAATGACAAGAGTGTATGAGAGTGATGTATAAGGAATACAGGCAAAGAAGTAAAAATGTTCGCAAGCGCTTTATAAGCCTTTCAGTGCAATAACCGCATAGTTATGATTCAAAGGACGCTGATTTTTTACGCGATAGAATTATCAACCTTCTGGAATGTGGGCGTACCCAGCTGGAAGTATTTGAAGAACTTAGAATCACCCAGAGTGTCATCTTCAGGATTTGGCAACGATTCCAAGATGATGGTAATGTGAGTAGACGTTACAGCACAGGTCGCCCCCGAGTTACAACGTCGAATGAGGACCGGTATTTGGCAGTTACTGCCAAAAGAAGCAGACGGAACACAGCATCAGACTTGTCTCGTCAGCTCTCTTCAGCCACTGGTACGACAGTTTCAAGGCAAACCGTGTACAGACACTTAATATTGGTCTATATGCTCGTACATATTGGTCTATATGCTCGTAGGCCTGTCAGATGTGTTACACTTACTGCAACTCACTGTCGCCTACTGTTAACCTGGAATTGAAAGCATGAATTGCAGACACCGCAACAGTGGGCTTGTGTGATGTTTTACGACGGATCTAGATTTAGCTTGCAGTCTGATTCTCGCCGGACTTTCATATGGAGAGTTCCAGGTACCCGTTACCATCAAGAGAACATCATTGAACGATATCGTTACGGTGGTGCAGGATTGCTCGTTTGGGAAGGAATTATTCTGGGTTCCGGAACTGACATACATGTTCAAATTGGTACCACGACAAGCCAAATCTATCGAGGCGTCATTCTGGAACAACATGTATGTTTCTTTCGGGGCACCATGGGTGCAGAATTCGTGTTTATGGATGACAACGCCCGTCCTCACCGTGCAAACATCGCAAACAAATGCCTTTGATCGGAGGATATCACCCGTATGGACTGGCCAGCATTCTCACCGGACTTGAATCCAGTAGAGCATGTGTGGGACATGCTTGGCCGACGAATTGCAGCCCGTCAACCCCCTCCTACATATCTGCCGGAACTGCGGAGAGCATTGCTTGATGAGTGGTGTAATATTTCCCAAGATCAGATCGGTAATTAGGATACTCAGCATACCTAGACGTTGTACGGACTGCATTGCATTGTCTGGGAGACATACTATGTATTAACGATCATACCAACCATGTAATATTGGTTTTTGTAAATAAGTTTTTTTTTTTTTTTTGTAATTTGTTTCAGGGAGCAAAAAATTGCAATTTTTATTAATGATATCAAACATATATCATCTTTTTTGCTCTTTACCTTTTGTTTAATCAATAGGCTTTACGAATAAGTCACATTTCTTTTGCTTCTAACTCTTTCATTTCCTGAACTTTCATCACCCTTAATTTATGGACATGAATGTACTTCTTCATACCAAAAATAATGATGCCAATGCAACTATAAATTTATCTTTAATAAGATGGTAAAATGGTTCATAATTTTTGTAATTTCCTTCTTGTTTGGAAATCATGAATTTTTCAGAAGTTTTTCAGATAAAGCGGAAGATGCTGCAGATTCTGAGAATTACTAAAATAGATTTTTAACACATTATTAGAAAGTATTTTATTTTTTAAATTCTTTTAAACGTATCTGTTTTGTTTTTTTTAAATATTTTTTCAGATACATCTTTATGTGATCTCATTCATATTCATCACTCTATTTGGGGTGTAGGAAGCGATGTTCTCGGAAATGTTGGAATTTCAATTCAACTGGGATAAGAGCAGAATTTAAAATTTTTTCTTAGTATTAATATATCCAACGATGGGATTGTAAAATGAAATAAAATTTTTTGTATAACGGAAAAGTATGTGTCAATTTCAATAATTCCTACTGAAATTTTCAGTCATCCACCGGACTTTTTCTGGCTGATTTGGAAGGATCATAGTAATATCATTTAATACATCCCTAATATGCGATGCCAATTTAATTTTGGAATCCATTCCACATCTTGAAGAAAAAAAAAAGAGTTCTGGAATTCACAACACTATTGCATAGAACCCTGTAACAGTTTTGCATAATTTTCACAGTTCCTTAGATATTTAATATGAAATAATCTATACCACCAGAAAAAGCCTACCTTTATTTTGACCATGGTCCTTGGTAGTCTTAGAGTGGTCTGGTGAGGACATCACTTTCGAAGTAACCGTTTCTCTCTTAATGTTCGCCAAGTTAGTGATCTTGAAGTGTGCTAGATTCGTCATGCTCTTAACTTACCGACTCCTATCCCCAATTGTGGAAAACCACTAGTTGACACTATGTTTGCACCAGCGCTGCATATCTTGATAGCGAACGCACTCAGTAAATTTTTGGCTTATCCTCCACAAGATCAGAACTCAGACCTAGATTACTTTAAAAAAAATTTTTCCTTCAAAATTATTTCAAATTAGGTAATAATTTACAAATTGTTTCAATGAATGTGCTATTCATTTTATGTAAAAAATAAGCCTTCATTCATCTTATACTTGAATAATAATTTACCTTGATCATAATTTATTATTTTTAAAGTTATAATTTGAAATTATTACCTTAATATTTCGTATTAAAAAGTATTATTTTAATTTAATTATAACATAACTTTAACTGTGTAAATATTACCTGTAATAATTACTCACAATAAAAAATATTATGCAGTAATTATAGACGTGTGGAGGATAGTGGAAATGATTCCTTCACTTAAATGTTGAGAACTTCAAAAAATGACACGATCTTAGTAAGAACAAAAATAGATTTATTTTGCATAAAAAAAAGAGAGAAATAAGATGAATTAACAGAAGAACAAGTAGTAGTGGCTGGAAAAAATAGCTCTCTAGCTGGAAAAAATATTATGTTCTGACCGACTAGACGGCAAAGCGGATAGTGATAGTCACTATAGTTTAGCTTGCATTCTAGGCAGTGGCAAGTCGCCACAGTTACTTATTCTACATTTATAAATTTCCTCACCTATCAACATTGCTTTATAACTGTGTCTGAAGATTCCAATGTTATACAATTAATTTTAGCTAGAAGATTTTGATTATAAATAACTGCATTTTTAAATCCTAATTTTGATACTTCACTTTATAACGACTCTGGCACGATTTCATCTTCAACCTCCGATACAATAGACTTATTCGTATTCACAAACAGTTTCTCTTCAGAAAATTTTAAAATTGAATTAATTTAAGAACGATGTAAGACTCTCCAATTACAGCAAAATACTAAAGGAAAGGGCACGTGTTCTTAGTTTCTAGAAAAACTGAAATTTTAGAAAGAATTTATAGAATTCCTGTGGGAATTCTTGCAACGGAAGAATTTTAAAATATGGATGGGTGGGTTGAAAAATATGTATTCCATTGGTCTTTTTCGCTGCTTCGTAAATTTTTCTTTCAGTTCTGTAATAGAGTGTGCGGTTTGGTAAAAGGTATTCGTTTGTATTCTCCGTGTTGCTTTTTAGTGTTATTAAAATTTTGGACTATCTGCCTTGGCTTTCGATAATTTAATATCTGCTTTCTACAGTTTGATTACATATTTGATAAATTATCATCTGTTGAATTCTGTAATAAATACGGTTTCATACAATTAACACAAATAAAGTTGTACTATTAAAATCTGAAAAGTTAAAACTTTTGATATTTTTAAGATGATAATAGGATCTAAATTATTTACCATCATTAAAGTTTTATTTAAAATTATTTTCATCTTTAAAAATTGAATTCTAATTACAAATCAAATTCCACATGAATGAATATTTATTTTTATATAAAAAAATTAATAGTATATGGAATGAAAATATCAGAAATTCTCAAATCAATTTAAAATAGTTTTGGAAGAAAAAAATTTAAAAAATTTTTGATCAGGATCCAATTCTAATCTCTTGGATGCTAATCTAGTGCCTTATCGAGGTTGCTGACTGCATCCTCAGCGGAAATAACAACTTCTTGTCTATTATGCTATATTGGAAGTTTGAGGGTTGTTTTCTCGAAATTGGCTAGCTATTGCCTTTAATTTTATCGGATGAATACTCTAAAAAGGTAATATTATCATACTAAATCTTCTCATATTAAATACCTTGTGAGTCGTTTAAAACTTAGCAATCAATTAAAATGTGTCTTATAGTTAAAATTTCTTCACTGCATGTCCCATGTATGAAATAATATGTATAGAAGACAGTCCGAAGATATGAAGTTCTTGTTAATTTGCTGCATACTTTTTTTTTCTTTTTATATGTATATTTTTAACGCCATTTAAATGTCCTGTAAGTTATTTTCCATAGTTTCATATTACAATAATAGATAAATAACAATAATGGTAAAAGTACACGCAGGTAACATTAAAGAAAACAAAATATGAAAAGATTATTAACAGCAAATGTAAGGAAAGTTAATTAACGGCACATGTTCTTCTCTATTAAAGATAAAGAAGAGTGTGTGTCTTTATGTGTATGTTGGTTCTCTGTCCCGAATTAACAAATTTGGAAACTATAAACTATAGACAAATTTGGTAAAACTGCTTAGCCTACAGCAATCAAATTTGTTACAAATATACACTAGAGGTTGCTAATGTGCACTTTACAGCGAACCTTGTTTTAAATTTTCATTGGAATGTTAACTAAATATAAATTTCGAGAGATTTTCGAGTTTTTCTTTCTAAATTGTTACAATTTTTTAAAAGAAAATTTCATCGGGATTTTCAACAACACATTTCTTTGTCACGATGAAATTCAAACCGTTTTCATTGTTTCATCATTTTTTTGTCGCTTGATTTTCTTCTATTATTGAAAGGAAAGACTGCACTTTTTTCCCCTCATTTTTATGCTGAATTAAAAATAAGGTCTCAGGGCAGCGAAAGAGAAGTGTGCAGTTAAAACGTGAATTAATGACACTATAATGTCACATGACTTGCTTCCATTAAAATGGTACAAGAACTTACTAAACGAAAGAAATGTAAAGCTATTAGAAGAAAATGGTTTCTTTTTCTATTACATTTTAATGTTTAAAATGCTTTATTGAAGTAGTCACGATTTTCTTATCTTTAAATTATGTATAAGAGGCATAATCAACATTTAATATAATCAATATTTTAGACGAAACAGTTGGTTACCAAAGATGGCCCGTAACTAAATGAATTCTAAAAACTATGATAGTTATAGACACAATCAAAATCAATGGAATTCAGAAATATAATTAAAAATAATAGAAATGTGTAGCTGGAAAAAATTAAAAAAAATTATTTTAAAAATATAATTGAGAATGAAAAATAAGGAAATATACATACCGTTTTTAGAAAAAAATGATATGAAAAATTGAAGACAAGAGAAAGGAATTGATAAACAAATCTATATAAATGTTAATTTGTTTGTATAATTTTATAAATAATTTCATATTTTTACCAAGCTGCTCTTGGAGGATCTTTAATAAGCTCCCAAAGTAATTTTGAGATGGCAGAGGATTTGAGAAAAATCCATATTTGTGAATGAGATTTGCCTCTAATGAAATTAACGGTTTAGATAGAGGTTCTATGATGCAATCAAGAGTTTCAAAATGTGCAATTTTCACTGGAAACCCTAATTTATTTTTTAAATAAACACAAATCCCATAAAATATTACCGGATGCACACTTTTATTAATTGGAACTAAAAAAGCAGAGAAAGAGATTCGAGAACTGGGAATTCTTAATATTCAGGAGAACGTACCATCTTGACTATGCACATATGCTTCTCTTGTTCTAATACTTCATTTTACATTCCGTGAAAAGAGGTAAAGAATTTTTTCGCCTTTACTTGTTCACTTTTGTTATCGTCCTTTATATTTCTAGAGAAAAAAAAACCCGCCCTTGATTAGAGTTATTGATTCTAAGTTCGGAAGCACGTGGATTCCTTAAATGCCAGGGGGAAAAAAAGACTTTTTTTCAATGAGAAAGTTCACTCCTCTAAATCCACTTCGTGACACTTTAAGCCACCGATTGCTCCATTTGTTTAACAGCAATATTTCAGAGAGCCACATTTCTTTAAAAAAGAACATACGAGACGTTCAATGACTGCGTTTATAAACGATTTTTTAAAGTTTCCTGAATACCTGGTTTAGAGCGAACAAAGGGTTTCTTTTTCTGGAGGTAGAAATTTTAAAAGTTAAGACGTGAACGTTTTATTATTATACCTGGAAAGATAATATTTTTAATTATCTTTGCTGCTTTTCTGTAAAAGTAGTAATATATCACAAAAGATAAATTTTTTTGTAAATAATTAATTGGAAACGGTGGATTATTTCGTTACACTTTTTAGATAAGAAATAATCTTTCAGATGTTTGTAAATGTATATATTTGTGCAAACATGGCGGCAGATATTTTCCGATAGGAGTGTAAAGCATTTTACATGGAAGAAGCAAGCAAAAGTTCTCTAATTTGGCTTCAAAATAATATCTTAATATATAATTAATTCTATGTTAAAGTTAAATATTTGAAAATGTATTTAATAATTATTTATTACAATTAACTATTTATGTGGTGTCAGAAAATAAAAATTGTACGACCGAAAAATGAATAACAGGAAATGACGAATGATGTACAAAATGGCACGTGCCTCACAGAATTTGGAAATTTTTTCACATTATTATTGAAAATTTATAGCAAAATAAAATAATAGCCGAAAAAAATGAAAACAGTCATCAACTTATTATTGAATTGATTACTGAATAATATGTTATGGTAAAAGAATTAAACTTACCTTAATTATATGAAGGTGTTTTATTAAGTGAAATCAATCAAATAAAATATTAAAAACGTTTTTGGTGAAGTCAACAAATAATTATTTACAATGGAGCAATAAAAGTTTAAGTATTAATACCAAATTATTTTAAATAAAATGGGAAGAATATTTCTTTTGACAAATTTCTAAATGAAAATATTTTTTTAATTACAATGTAATACTTTTCAGTTTCTAAAACTAAATCAACTATCACTTCTCAAAAATGAGAATTATGGTGAACAAGAATTTACATGCTATAAAAAAATCATGCGAATCTCTTAAACATTCGAATTGCTTACAAGATTTCTCCAGAAATTTATCATGCGTTGAAAGGTAACAATAGAAAATGTTTAATTTGAAAAATTTTGGTACTACAATTAAATAATAAAATACAAAAATAATTTTAATTGAGATTTCAAAACATGAAAATTGAAGAAACTTAAAATTATCTTTAACTATACAACATTATTACTGTTATTACCTTTAACTATAATAGCCCACTTTGTATTGTTCCCTTCTTCAATACCAAAAAAGTGTGATTAAATGTGTCTGGAGCATACGAATCTACTTAAAGCATTACAGAATGTTTTAAAAGTATTTTCTGCACCGAAGAATATTAAACTTAGAACTTTCCAAGTAATTACTGGCTTCTTGTTAATTTGACACATTGGTTACTTCTTTGGAAACGGATCTTTGATACAAACTTTCAAATTCAAAAAAAAAAATCCCAGTATATTTTTCTTTAGAAAAATAATTAGTATTTTATACCTGTATATATATATTGGTATTTCATATAAAGTTAGTTAAAAGGAAAAATTGATTAAATAAACATTAACTCTTCATAAAAATTTAAAAGTTCATTAAATGAAAATTTAACTCAAAAATGTGAATTTATGGAATTGTTAATCTGTAAAGAATTGATTAAAGTCAAAACACCATTTCTAAAATTCGAATTTGCCTATCTTTATATTTTTAGAAGTGGCAATTTATTTTCAGAATTTTCTTAGAGTTATTGCGTGCTTGCATTTCCTCAAAAATCAGTTATTTTTGCTCACATTTTAAATCTTGGCTTTTCTTATTGAGATAGATAAGGAGGCCTACTTAGGATGGGACAGGCAGTGCGCAAAATTACGCAATAAATTAGTTGCATTTAATAAAAATTGTCTTTTTTAGTTCTAATTCCACAAATCTTCTTAAAAACAAAAATGAAGATTTTTTTTCTCGTTTTAATATTTTTGTAAATTCAATTATCTCTATTAATTCTTTCTTTCAAACGATTATTTAAATTCCATACCCAAACATTCTTCCTGACATAGACAGAAAGGTTATGAACATTTAAAAATACTTGTTTATTGATATGCAATGCCAATTATTTTTCCCTTATTACAAGTCAGTCATGAGAGTAGTGTTGAAAGAAATTAAACTGAACGGGAAATCGGACTTCATCATAAAGAAGTTCAAAAAGTAATATTTCCATTCACTATACATTCTTATCAATCAACAAAAAGCATATTAGTATTTATAATGATTTATAGAATATTTCGAATTGGTGCAAACTAAATTGAATGAGAACTAGGAATAAATTTCAATAATAATAAAAATGTTAAGTTCATTATTAACACACAAAAAAAGCTTTCAGCAATGGTAGAGGTGTGGAAGAATAGAGTAATTAATTGTAAACTTTTTTCCTACTTTTTGAAGCCTGAATAAATTATTTCGTTCAGAATTCTGATCAGAATAAGTAAAAATGAAACCTTGATATTGTCCTTTTGATCCATAATGTTAGCACTGTTCTTGAAAACGAATTCTTCGCTGGAGTCAAACTCTATTTTACAAATTTATTCAATTTGAGAAAATCTTACAACCAATAATCATTTAATTGCTGTATGGTTCCGGACCTTGAATAATTCATCAAATAACAATGCTTCAACAACTCGCATCTCAAATAACTACTCAAACTTCTCAATTTCAAATTAGATAAAATTCTATAAAAATTTCAAATATTTTCATTTATTAACTCTTAGTGCTGAAATGTTAGTTTCATTTTTTAAAAAAGATAGTAACTACATTTATGAACAGCTGAAAAAAAAAACAAGTCGTTTAATTTCAAAGAAATATTTTCGAATTTCTCATAAAATTTTAATCAGTATTCTGCTTATTTTTTATACTTTCAATGATTGTCACAAAGGTTTTTAAGTTATTTTCTTAAATTTAATTCGATGCTAAACTCGTTTCCACATGTTTGTAGTATATATTCTTTAAAAACAATGGGTCTGAAAGGTTCCTTTCAAAAGTTTAACCTAGTTAAATTTTCTATTCAATATTAAAATAAAAGGAATTCTAAATATTCAGTAACAATCAGTTTCAATTTCATTTATTTTGTTTATTATTATTTATTTTATTTTATTTATTTTGAATTAAATTTTTTCAAGCAAATAGTTTAATTTTTTTAAGCTTAAATAAGAAATTTAAATAGTTATTTGAATAAAAATTTTCATATATTAAGAACATTTTTAATCAAAATGCATTCTATTAATCTCGTTAGAACCGGAAAAAGTGTTCTGGGGCCTTGACATTCTTGTAGGGCCCCTTTCTAGAATAAACACATATAATGTATATTTTTATTTCTCAGTCATTACGTTTTAAAATATAACATCAAATGCTTTAACGTATTTTAACTATATTTTTGTTAATAATTGCCTTTAAAAGTGCTATTTATGTTGCTTTTATAAAAAGGTTGAATAATTAAAATGTCGGCTATGATAATTTTTAAAAAAATTGTTAACTTAAATTCAATTTTTACCCCGAACATAATATTTTTGGGTTAAGATACAGGAATTGATGTTGAAATAAATGGGACGGGAAGGCTATTTTAGTATTTTCTCTGAGCGCCATTTTATGAAGATACACCTTTAGACATGGAGTGTTAATAAGGCTGATATCTTCGTAATAAAATTACTTATTCTAACTCTATTTAAAAGAACACGGAGAGCGCATTTCTATAAAAAGTAGTAGATATCAACTTAAAACAAAATTAAAACTCTTTAATTATTAATTAAATTATTTTAATCCATTAAAAAAGTTTTTATCTTTTTCTATAGGCTTATTCTGAAACCAAAAATTAACTTATGGTTGAGAAATAAATTTGAAAAATTGATTGTAAAATAATTCGGTAAATAAAGGGTTAAAAATGTACTATTTCATCGCCAATACCTTATGCATAACTCTCTTTAAATTTTTCAGCGGTTTCTTTAATATCAATGTTAAAATCAAAAAATTCAAAATACGACATTCATTTTATTACATTCTTCTAATACCACGAAAGATTTGTGCATAGTGTATCCATCTCAGGCAAATATGCGTCGACACTAAGATTTTTTTTCTTTCCCCTAAATACAATGACTTCCGTCTTTGTTTTTTTGTTTTTTTTTTCTTTCGTCGACCACATCGCTTATTGGGTGTCTATTGTTTCGTTTGTCTTCATCCATTATCAAACATTTATCTTAATCTAATTAAACCAACACCAATTTCTGTCACTTTTCATTGTCTTAAGAATCTTTACCCCCCCCCCAAAAAAAAGAAAAATAAATATTTTCTTTACTTTTATATCGAACACTATTCCGTACTTTAGCAAGATTGATAATGAATGGAATGAGCCAGAAAGAAAAAGGAAAAGTATAATTATGTACCAGGGCTTTTAAAAACTGATGACCAAACCACAACAATAAAAAACTTTTACGCCATTTCATGCCGCATCGCCGATGGTATGGTGGCTTCCATAACCTGATGCCTTTTCCGACATTCCTGCTCTGCTGTTCAATATCCTTGTGTTTGAGCTCCTTATCATCATAAAGAAGTGTCAGCTCCTCTCCTGTGACAAATTGAATAATCTAAATTTAGAACATGCCGTTTTTGTGTTTGTGTCATTATCATCATAAAATAATAGTCACCTGCTTTAATCTCCAGTAGTCTCCAGTACCAGTCCAGTGCTCAAAATTGCCTTTTGTGATTCTTCAAAAAGTGATTGGTGTTAAACAAAAAATGTTCCTGGATCAACGGATGAAAGTCAAGGTTTATATTTTGTTCTTTTGATTTTATTTTGAACTGCATTTTTCAATTACAATACAATTGCAAATGATCTTTTTATATTATTCTTTAAAATATTATGAAGTTTTTGAATTTTTTTTTCAAATCTATTATTTAAAATTCATACATAATATTAAAGTGCTTTGAATTTGAAATTTATTTGTATGCTATTAAAATCAAGAAAAATGATTTCCTCAAATAAATTTATTTTTAAATTAAAAAATAAATAAATAAATAAAAGTCATGACGCATTATATCAGAAAAAATTAATGTATACCTCAGAGGAAATTTGTTACACTTCTGATAGTAATTAAACTATACTCTGGTGTTTATTGTGTCAGAATGATTTTTTTGTTTTCTATACAAACGTATACATATGTATACAAACCTTGTGGATGATATAAAATTACAGACCAAGGTTTTCTATACTTCATAACTAATAGCACGTGATTATTAAAATAATGTAGTAAATACCTCAGGGGAAGTTTGTACATCTCTGACAGTCATTAAGCTACCCTCTATTATCACTTGTGTCAAAATACTTAAGTTTACAAATATAAATGCTTTTTTTTAATTACACAAATATTTTTATATTATATATTTTATTTACCAAATATTTATTATAAGAGTATTTTGAATAGTGCAATTATAATTTTCATTTCTAGGATTTTCATTCGAAATTTTTGAATCTTATGTTTATAGTTTCAGTTCCAAGTGTTTAATACGAAATCTTTTAATCTTACAATTATTATTTTCATTTCTAATTTTGTTATTTGGAGTTTTTGAATCTTTGATTTTTTTTTTTTATTTACAGTCCAAATACTTTATTTAAAATCATAATTATATTGATATTTCATTTGGGGGAAATCATAGCAATATTGATATTTTATTTAATAATTCAATACTTTATTTCTAATTTAATAATCTTGTTGAGTCAGACTTCCTAGCATTTAAGAATAATATAGAATAATATACCATCGATTGTCCTCAACAAATTAAATTCAATAGCTGAGTTTCTACAGAAAAATGGTCAAAATAACTGCGTGCACTATATCATTTAATTTTTGATATTTTGTTATTGGTGTTGGTTATTTGGGCTTATATAATATTTTCACCAATATAATTCTTAGTTTTTTTTATGCTTCTAATATAAAATGATGAATTAGATTTCTGTATTATTGTAAAGGTAAGGGAAACTTGGGTATCTCTATTAATAAACATTTAAATATTTACCTCTTACTTGGTCACTATTACATAGTATGGTTGTGTGTCAAAGGGCCCTGACATACTTTCACGTCTTGCGGTGAGAAGAAAATTGTAATAATATTTTAAAATCTAATTTAAACTTAATTAATTTCCAAATTGTTATTAAATTATCTTGATTTTATCCATGGTAACTTCATTCTAAAATATTCATCTATAACTTCATTCTAAAATATTCATTCATAAGTTGATATTCTAAATATCAACTTATTTCCTGATCCCATTCCATTTTTTTTTTATTTAATTAATTCAACACGAGTTCTAAAATTGCTGAATCGGCTAAAAGTCAACAAGTTCCCACACTCCGAGTGAAGGGATAAAATATTGCTGACTTAACGAAATTCTTCTAAAGGATCCCTATAACTCCCTTGCCTGTGGTCGACGCGTGTAGAGAAATCCCTATCAAAATCTCATGGTATATAAGACCAAAGATAATTAATTTCTCTCTCTTTTACGCTAAACTGCAACTGTATCGCCCTGTGAACCGGCGTGTCTTGTCCGTGCCTCTTGTAAATAAATCATACCTTCCGGGAGAGAATAAAGTGAACTTAAAAATTCAAATTCTTCTTTGTCTTCGGCCACGACTCTGCTTATATATATATATAGGCCGGTATAGCCTGACGACTTTGGCGGCAAAATGAATGATATTAGAATCATTGAGAATTTTGCAATAGAGCCAATAGGAGCTGAGATATGCTTGATTGTTCGAGAACATTCTCTGTCTGCTCCGAAAACTATAAAACCGGCAGACCAAGCCAAAGACAGTCGTTTAGCAGTATAAAGACGTATAGTGAGTCAATAGCGAATTATTTGAACCAGTCCAGCGAAGCGTACGCAATGAGTGAAGTACAAAAGATTCGTAAATTGAGCTGGGCGCCGAATTTTGGAGTTTATTATAGAAGCAGTATCGAGTCATGCGTGCAGTAGCCAATCGAGTAGCAGTGAATCGATATAGCTAAAGCGAGGAGACGCTGGAGAATAGCAGGCGTTTGGCGAAATCTTAGGGAATAGCTACGTAAATTCTCTCAACCTGCTGAGTTCTGTTTGGCCGCTTTGTGTGTTGTGATTGTTATTAGCTACCGATTACTACTTGTGGATTGCTTGTGTACATCTCGGCTGTGTTTAGTCTTCTGCGTTTTCGTGTCTTTGTGTGAACAAATATCGACATTTGTTGATGTTAAGGTATGTTGATTGTTTTACACCATACACCCACTACAAGTGAGCCCGTTGATTTAGTGGAGGAAGTTTCGCAACAATATTGAAAAACAGGCACATTGTTATATAATGTTGAAAATACTAAAAATATTAATTGGCACAAATGGTTGAATTTAGCAGGATGCAATGTTATAACAAAGTAATATAGCTTTATTTATCTTATAATAATTATATTTTGCTGCGCTTGATCACAAAGAAAATTTTCTTTCCTAAAGTTTTGTCTTGCTTTAATTGCATACTTTAATACATGCTTAATAATAATATTATTAAAGCATGCTTTAATTTCATGCTTTAATAAACATTTTAATAAATTTAATAAAAAACAGTTTAAAAACATATTTTTAAGAATGTAATATAAAGTAGATATAGTTTTAATTATGTTAATGGTTTTTTTTCTACAATATATAATTCATTATTATAAATATTATGAAATATTGCCAGCATCGCCTATTCTTAGAATTTAAATTTAAAATTTTCTATAAACGAATTTTTCTAATTAAGTACCGAAACTGCTAAAATAGACAAATAGATTATTATCAATAATTCACAAATATACAAAATTCTAACCCATAGGAATTTGGGGGGGGGGATAAAATCAGTTGTAGAAGCTAACATTAAAAAGACCAGGTTAAATAAAAAATATGAGATAATATGAATATATTTTGACACAATAAAGAAGCAAATGTCATTTTATTTATGACAGTAAACTAAAGTAATGATACTCTAAAACAACTTTTTTTTTCTTTGCTCTGTTTACTACACGTGCATCGATCAATTCAAACGGAAACATTGTTTGCAACATCATTCTGGAACATTGCCAAGCAACACGCAGAAAGTTAACCGTGTGGAAAATGGAAAACAATTCAGTAGTAGGAAAAAAAAAAGGATTTTACTAACTTTAACTTTTATTCCTTATTTACGGAATTAAGGTAATCTACTTTAGAATCATAATTTCTGAATGCTTTGAAGACGTCATAAGATAAAAAGGCATAAATGGACTATATTTTTCATTCTTAGTAATAAAACAAAGAAGGTTAATATTTAAGAAGTTAGACTGTAAGATGATCCAATTCATTTGTCGTTGTTGCTGTGGGTGGGCCAAGCTTGGCATGTGCCCTAGGCACCATCAATAAGGGGGGCAAAATTGGAGAATCGGTTTCTTGCATTTAAAAGCTCTTTTGTCTTTTACTCATATTCCTAAGATTCAGAAAGATTAAAGTGATTCCAGTCAAGTAGATAAAGACAAAGAATATAATCCTTTTTTTTTCTTTTTTTTTTACAACTTTAAAACAAACTCAAGCCAATTTTTCTCAAAAAAAAATGACAAATAGAGATTATTAACAAAGGTTTATTAACCAAGACTACATCTCTGAAAAGTTAGGGTACTTTTCAAAGATTTGTGACTCTAGAAGGGATGTGGAAGTTGCACCTTCCTATCATAAGAACTTTTCAGAACAGGAAATATGGTGCTTGATCATTTTAAAATCTCCACACGGTTTCCTAATCTATAAATGGTGATAAAGTAGCATTGCTTTCACATTGAAATCTCTATGACAAAATAGGAATAGAGTACTATTTTTATCTTCAAAGAGAAAGGAAAAGGCTTTGACTTCTTTAGTAAAGTGCTAAGAAAATCATTCTCACATTTCAAAATATAGTTTCTGAGTTCGAATCTCGGAACTGATAAAAGAGGAATTTTTCTTTTTCTTTTTGCCTTTTATAATTACTTTTAATATTATTTTTCTGAATATTTCTAAAAATATAGCACATTTCCCTTGAGGTATGCCTAATAAAATAATTTTTACAAATAATTTAAATATATAAAATAAGTACAGTTTCAGATTTGACGACGTTGCACGTGCGCAGAAAACACTGATATTGTTGGAGTTTTTCACAGCAAAAATTGCAGAGTATAAAAAACCTGGCATTAAATTAAAAACAGAATTTTTTTAATGAAAAAATTTTAAAAAAAGGTCTGCATTTTGCAGAGTATACAGCTACGGCTTACAGCAAGTCGGTGTCGTTCATTTTATTTCAAAGTACAAACATCCAATCACAGTTTTCCAAGAAATACAACTTACTTCCGGTAAAAAATGATTTAATCAATAATGTTACTCCTCTGGGACCGACCTCTGCTTGTTTGGAATATGCAATAGACATTCATAGCATTGTGCTTTTCGACCAGAAATGCACCGTATTTCAATTTAAGGATGTTCAATCGTACTTATAAGCTTATACCTTACCACCATCAGAGAAACTGTAGCATAGACAACAGCGCGACCAGGCACTTTGTTGCATTTTGCAAGACCTGAATTCGAATCTCGAAACAGATGATAAAAACTTTGTTTTTCCTTTTTTTTTTTTTTTTTCTTTTGTGATTATTTTGAATATTTTTTCCCGAATATTACTGAAGATGCACATTCCGAATATTTCTAAAGCACTTTCCAATCGGTATTAAAATAAATATATAAAATAAGTACCGTTTCAGATTTGACGTCGTTGCACATGCGCAGAAAATGCTGCTATTCATAGCATTCTGCTTTTAGACCAGAAACCCATTCTATTGGAAACTTGGCTTTTTCAGACTTGCTTAAAAAATTATAAATTGCTGATATCAGATGAACCGTAGCGTACAGAACAGCAGGGCAAGGCGCTTTTTTTTGCGTTTTGCAGGTTCTGAGTTCGGATCTCGGAACCGATGAAAGAGCATTTTTTTTCTTTAGTCTTTAATGATTATTTTGATTATCATTTTTAAGAACATTTCTAAAAATTTAGCATATTTCCCATGGGTTATGAGTATTAAAATAAATTTTTACAAATAAATTAAATATATAAAATCTGTTCAGTTTCAAATTTGAAGGCGTTGCACATGCGCAGAAAACACTGATATTCATAGCATTCTGCTTTTACACCAGAAAAAACGCACCGTATTTCAATTTAAGAATGATCAATCCTACTTAGAAGTTTATAAAACACTGACATCGGAGAATCGTAGCATATAGAACAGCACGAGCAGGCGTTTCGTTGCATTTTGCATGCAATCAGTTCGAATCTCAAAACCGGTGAAAAGCATTTTTTCCCCCTTTTTTGTCTTTTATGATTATTTTGAATTTTATTTGTTTATTTATTTATTTTTTGAATATTTCTAAAAGTATAGCACATTTCCCCTGTGTCATGAGTATTTAAATAATTTTTTATAATTAAATTACATTTACAAAAGAAATATAGTTTTAGATTTGAAGACGTTGCACATGCGCAGAATACGCTGATATCCATAGCATTGTGCTTTTAGACCAGAAACCCACTGCATTTGAAACTTGGCATGTTTAGTCGTTCTTAGAAGCTTATGCCCCTACGATATCGCAGAAACCGTAGCATAGAGAAATGCACGAGCATGGCTTCGTTGCATTTTCCAGGTCCTGCATTCGAGCGTCGATACCGATTATTTGTAT
Organism: Argiope bruennichi; assembly: GCF_947563725.1. Classification (NCBI taxonomy): domain Eukaryota; kingdom Metazoa; phylum Arthropoda; class Arachnida; order Araneae; family Araneidae; genus Argiope; species Argiope bruennichi. The sequence goes on from NC_079159.1 coordinate 120,838,084, forward strand.
GTTTTTTTTTATTTATTTATCCTATTTTTTTATTTTGTATCATAATTTTTTTTCTTTTCTATTTACTTTGAATGTTATTTTCTTGGCAATTTATAAAGTTACTACGAATTATTCCACTAGTTGTGCTTATTGAAATAAAATTTTACAACGAAATATATACATATTATATATACATTGAGCGGCAAGAAAACTCGGACAAAGTTATTCGATCATAAAATAGATGTTAACAAATTTCTTTTTAATTTGTGTTCATTTCTTTTTGCTTAACACTTAAATTACAATATATTTATAATATATCTTTTAGTTTACGTATTTTTTTTTATGCCAAGTAAAAGACCTGTTTTTTTTATAGTAGTTTAAGCAAGGAAAACGACTGTGTGAAATCGTTCGTTTGCTTAATTTGTTCTCAGCAAACAGTGTCTGTCGTTTCAAAGAGCTTGGTAATGATTAGGGTTTGACGGTTTTCAAACCCGGTTTTAAAAAACCGGTTTTTTGAAGTAAATTTGTCACATTCGAAAACCAATTTTTAAATTATGAAAACCGGTTTTAAAAATTCATATTATTATGTAAAAATTAATTTTGAACTTATTTGATTTGCTGTTCATTCTATGCAACGGGCAGCAAACATATTTTTTCACTGTTGCAAATTGCGTTGGCCAGTGCTTGTGCATTGCACATTTGCGCCTCGAATTCGTCAATTCATGTTTTTCATGAACATCCCTTTTCACTTTTTTTTTCTAGGTGAAACAAAAGTTTGATAAAGTTCATCTCTTGCTTCTCGTCGGATGTTTTGTCTATCGGTATGAAGTCGGTACTAATAAAAACGTCAGCAATTTGACTGGCTCGTTTCGAAGAACGTGTGAAAAGAATAAATAATTCTCCGTTTTCTGCTTCTTGATCACAGTATTTAATGATATCATATAAAATTTCTTCGTAGCACTCCTGCAAGCTTTTTTACACCACTTGAACTAGCCATATCAATAAGAAATATTCAGTTAAAATAAAATGCTGTCAGAAATGACACAACACTCACATACATGTGAAAAAAATAGAACTAAAAAAGTATCTAATGCGAGAAATCCAAGATCAAATGTGCTCATCATTCCGCGTCTCACCCCTTAATGAAATGGAATTGCCGATATGTGTTCTCAGAATCCGATTCGTCTCGAGTCATAACAGGTTTGCTTAATATTGTGAACGTGAAAACTGGGAACAAAAATATAAAGTTGTTATATTTGGTAAAAATAACGCAAATATTAAGTATGCTTAATTTTTATGTTTATATTTTCTATTTTCCATTTTAAAATTTAAATTTTATTATATAAATTTCTTCCATCAAAAATTAGTGTAAAATAAGAAGTTCTGGCTTGTGTTTAATGGAATTTTAAATAAAACACAGGGTGTTAAAGTATTCCATATTTTCTTTCGCAATGTTTTAACATAAATTATGTCTTTAGCAAGCATCGTAATTAGATTAAGAAGTGTTTTTTTTAATTCCTAGAAAATGTGTAGATTAGATTATTTTAAATTGCATTAATATTAATAGTTGAAATAATATAATTGTAAAGTAAACGTCAAAAATATTTATTCAATAACTTTAATTTCATTTTTAGATAAAAATGTATAAGTTGGAAGTTTGGGATAGTTTCAAAAAGTTCAGGACAAACAAGACAATCTGAAATCATTGTAATAAAATGTTGAGCTGCAAAGGATCAACTACGAGCAATCTACATAATCATTTGAAATCAGTTCATAAAATAATTGTCGGAAATAATATAATTGTTTAGTTTCTTGAAGACCCTGAAGAAAAACTTACAAATCCAAAGACACTGAAAGCTGAATTTTCGTTGTTTGAACAAACGAATAAAAGAATAAAAAACTTAGATTTGTAATTTGATGCCAAACTCAGTAACTAGTGAACGAGTATTTTCAATTTCAGGAAATATTGTGTCCAAAATAAGAATGAGACTTAGCCACCGTTCAGTGGATATTTCATGTTTTTAAAAATCCTATTTTCTTAGAAGAAATTAAAACGATTGAAAATAATATAAATATTATTTGAAATTTTTGTTTGAGTTTTTGTTATTTTATGTAAGTAATATGTATATGTAATCTTTAATTTTGTTTTTTATATTTTGGCTTTGATATTGATTTCGTTTTTTGTTATTTTATATAAATTAAAATAAAATAAAAAAATAGAATAGGGAAAAATATTTTATTTTTCCCTATTCAATTTTTTTTTTGACAAAAATTTGAAAACCGGCTAAAACCGGTTTTTTTGGAAATGTCGAATTCGAAAACCGGTTTTTCAAAAAGTCGGTTTTTGTATAAACCCTAGTAATGATGGTCCAGGAAGTAAAAGAAAACATACAGTGTACGCTTTCAATATCCGTAAATTTATCAAAAATCGAGTTCAATGAAATTCGAGGGTTTCCTTGAGAAAGATCGCTCTTGAATTGGGAATAAGTGACCTATCATTGCGCCGAATGATAGGCAAAAACAGATATTGGACTTACCTAAAGCCTTACAAGCTCTAAAAAGTTCAGCTCCTCACTAAAGAAAATGAACTCTTGCAGCTCCAAAGATGCCAAAGCTTTAGATGGGCCGCAAATCAGCACTGGGAGAGGTTCCTTTACACTAATGAGAAGCTCTGTACTGTCCAACAAGCTGATAACTCCTAGAACTATAAGATCTAGTTTGTAGGCGCTCTTAGCACTTTAGCAATTGTTGAAAATCGCCAACATCCAAAGTCGGTCATGGTCTGGGACGAAATTTGCTCAAGTGGCAGAAAGACCTCTGGTTTTTGCGAATGGGGGCGTTAAAATATAAAAAATGTGTGCCAGAGGGAAATTCTAGAAGCTGTTGTATTTCCGTGGGCCAAACCGCACTTCGGCAATGTAAAGTGAACTTTTCAATAAGACTCCGCACCGGCTCACAAGGCTAAAAAGACAAAAAAGTGGTGCAAGGCTCATTTCCCGGACGTGATATCATCGGGAAGAGTGGGGAAAATACTCAATCTCAATCTCAATCCCATGATTACAGTGTAGGGTCCATTTTGGAGTCTACGGCTTGCACTAAACTAAACAAAAGTTGGACTCTCTAAAGCAATGGATTCAGCAGAAATAAGATAGATTAAAAGTAAAAGAGTTGCGGCCTATTGCTGAAAATTTCAATAAGTGTTTGCACCTCTGTATCACTGCAAAAGGCTACCACTTTAAAACCAATTAAATTTATTTATTAGTAAAAGTCTACTCTTATTATTATTTGATATATTTTGTTAACTTATTTATTTTTAATAAAGTTATATTAAAAAATGTTTGTTTGGGTTTTTTTGCCTCACCCTATAAAATAAATACAATTTTACTTTTGAAAATGTTGCACGTGCACAGAAATTGCTGATAACTTTAGCATTGCACTTTTAGATCAGAAACCCATCATATTTCAAACTAGAAATGTTTAATCGTACTTTGATGTTTATACCTCACAGCTGTTTGTAGAAGCTGTTGCCTGGAGAATAGAACAGCAGTATATATCGCTGTATTTTGCAAGTCCAGAATTAGAACCTCGGATTCAATGAATAGTATTATATATTTTTCTTTTTTTATTTAGTTATTTTTTATGCCATTTTTCAGCCTATTTCCAAAATTACTACGAATTATTCCACTGGTTATACTTAATAAAATATTATTTATCTCTAAATATTAAATATCGATAAAATAAATACAATTTTCAGATATTAAGAGGTTTCACATGAGCAAAAATTGTCCCTTCTCAAAACTTTGTTAGACCGGAGGAAAACCGTATTTCAAACTGCGAATGGTCGATCGTACTCAGGTGCTTATACCTCCCGTGTCGTCGATGAATATACGGTAGGGTGGTTATAGTTGTATCGTGTTTTGAAGCATTTTATAGGTCTTCAGATCGAATATCGGAACCAATGAATAGTGTTTTATATTTTTCTTTTTTTCTTTATTTATTTTGAATAAAGTCGTCCAGACTAATCTTAATTCAAATAATATTTCTTAAAATCGAATTTTACCTCAAAATATGTAAAAAAAAAATTTAATTATCTAGATCTTGCCCATGTGCAGAAATCGAACATTTTGCTTTTTCACCAGAAGCCCTAACTAGAAATGGTTAATTTTACCTTGCAGTTTATATCTCCCTGAGCCTCGAAAAAATTGTGGCATAGTCGATATAGCATGTGTGTTTTCTTGACTTTTGCATGCTTTCTATTCAAATCGCAGAACGAGGGCTGCTGAGGGTTGGTGGTAAGATCTCGGCTTCGAAACCGGTGGGTGCAGGTTCTAGACGTTAAGTCCGTCGGGGCCAAACGTCCTCCCGTTGGTTTATGTAGTACTTTGAAGAAGGGGATGCCAGCTCAGGTGTCGTCCTTGGCATTTGACCGTGGTTCAAAATTACGAGATCCGTCCCAAAATAGTTCTAGTGGTGCTTTAAAACAGGACCTTAATATAACTAAAATAATCTTGTTTGACAATCAATTGCTCATAATGTTTCTCAGCTTCGAACAAAATCTCTTTTATACTGAAATAGTAATTATTTAACACACGTTCTGGATCGATTCGCTGGCTTATGGTTCAACGAACACTTTGACTTCGTGAATGAACTGTTAACCTGAAATGAATGTTGACTGAAGGCAGGAAAACAAATGATGCTAGAACAAAAATGCTTAAAAGCACCCTTTTGCTAATGCTGTAAATTTTTTTTAATTTTCCACTTTTTAGTTTTTAATTTATGGATTCATAATTATAATTATCATGAAATTGGGGGGGGGGGTTCTCTGAAACTTACTAAGAGGTGGCATCACTCGTATATAATCAAAATTAATGAAATGAACCAATTAATTGATAATTAAACTCCGACGATGTTAAAACAAAATACCCTCAAGTGAAATTTGTAACTGTTGAAAATTTCAAAACTACAGCTCGTTATGAAGTGCATAAAAATCGATTTCAAAACTCCATCTCTAGCAACACGGAAACATCCAACTTAAGAAAGAATGGGTAAAATACCGAAAAAGGCAACATAAATTTGTTTAATGAAGCATTTCGTGAACATTTAGTTTTATTTTAAATTCATTAACTAAGTATAAATTCATTAATTAGAAATTTCATTAACTAAGCATAAACATATCTCTTAAACGAAAGAAAATTTTAGCCCACGCGCACCTCCAACGTAGCTAGAATGTAAATCCGCTCTCCTCTTAATTATTCTGCCCATAATGCAAGTTTATTATCTTTCCCTACACGATAGTTTGAAGTCAGCGCAATAATTCACTTTTAACCATCTGGTACAAACTGCAATTAATCAAACCAAAGGTATAAATCTAAACACAATTAAATTGTTAATGGGGCTTCCGTGATGGGAACAACACATTAAATTCGCAACTGCCGTTTATTGACTTGTCAATAAAGTTTAATGGAGTAAATGTTGAGGGAAATAAAATGAGAAATTTAATTTCAGGGATTATAAAATGCTATAAATATTTTTGAAAACCAACCGCCTTTGGCGACTAGTTTGCTCTCCCAGATTACTGACTTTTTTAAGCTGTTAAATGATAAATATGGAATGAATTTTTTTTTTCGCCTTGTTATTACATACGATTGAAAAATATGAATTATGTTGAATTTGTTTATTGCAATGAAAGGGTACATGATATGAAATAAAAGTGGAAGTGAAAATCCTACTACAGAGTTAATGATTGACAAAAACACGCGACTGAAAGTTTTAATAGATGAGTTTGAATTCCATCAAAACCATTTAAAGACATTACGTATCAAATTGAATTAAAAAATATTACTAAAATGAAGCGTATTTTGAATGGTATTATTTAGATAAGAGTATTTTTAAAATTATTATTAAAATGCAATTATAGGAAATGGAATTGATATCATTAGAAGGTAGTTTTTTAAATCTTAAGATATAAAAAAACTCTATTTTAATTTATATAGTTATTTTGAAAGATATAAATATCTATTTTCATTGATATTTCATAGTGATTACCCATCTGGCGACAGTTAAGTCAATTGTTGAGTTTGATTAGATTTTTTGTTTGAAGCCTGTTTCTTTATTTCTTTTATATCAAATTGAATTAAAATTGTTATTAAGAGAAGAAATTGTACGGAAATAAAATTGATATAGTTAAAATGGTAATTTTTTATATCTTAAGATAAAACAAAGATCGTTTTTGTAAGATAATTGTTTTGGAAGATATGAACTTCAGTTTTCATAGGCAACTTATAACGATTACTTATCTGGCGACGGTTAAGCCTATTTTTATGCTTGAATAAAGTTTTTTGTTTGTAGCTTGTTTCTTTATTTCTTTTGTATCCTTGCTCCTCTGATTGAATGAACTTCTTAATGACACGGCAAACACTCTCCAGAACATTTCTAATAATATTTTGCAGCTCCATTCGAAAAGTTCAATTAAATTTAGCTGCTAAGGTTCAATAAAGCATTCGTACGTTGGTTTGCTTACATTAACTGTTGCCATTTGTTAATAAATAATAAAAGCAATTTTTATAAACGTAGATGAGCCAGAATGTGCACTGAGCTGTTAGTTATTCTACATTTCTGTTTAATTATTATTTTCTTGTGATAGCTAGCGATTTTCGGTGAGCTGTTTTTAATATGATAATGTTCATAACTTCGACATGTGCGATATCTATCATACAATAGATTCAAGAGAAATGCTAAATTCATGCTAAATCTTTAATATTTTGTAATTACTACACGCCAATAACATGTAAGGTGATCTCTATTTTATAAAAGGTGTTTTTTTTTTTTTTTTTTGGAAGGGGAGGAGATAACACCTTTATTACAGTGTATGCGAGAAAGTTTCGGGGAGACTACACCACTGGTTTATTACGGAATTGCATCAAATTATTATCAAAAATAAAATTAAGAAAATAAATGTAAAGAAAAATTTAGGGTGGTGGGTGAGGCGGGATCTGAACTGAAGTTTCCGGAATTCGAAGACAAGACTTCTTTGTCCTAACTCTTCGAAGGTCTTTGAAGATAGTTAAAAGGACCTGCAATCAGAGCGTCCTGAAAAAAATAATATGTCATAAAAGTAATACTGATGGGCTTAAACTTCGTTTTGATTCATCAACATAAAATCTTATTTTGTCTAATGATTGAAAAAAAATGTGTCAGTAAGCAGCAGGCGATACAGTGATTTCATACCAGGACTTTAAATGAAACTTTTTCAAACTATCCACTCCCTTTAGTGACTTTATGCTTCAAGATGAAATCAGATGACTTTTATGTACGAAGAGTGCTTTGATTTCCGCGACTGTTTGAAATTGTGTGATTGATTACACAATGGTGAGGAAGAAGCAGAATGTCGATATATCGTGTGATTGATTACACAATGGTGAGGAAGAAACAGAATGTCGATATATCGTTCTCAAATTAATTTCCTTCTTTATAATGAATATTGCAAGAATAAGCAAGTCTTAAGGATGTCCGGGACAATAAGCATTCCACACAATGTTGACAAGCAGACAGATGCCATAATTCAGAGAATGAATATCAAATTTAGGGAGTTTAAAAAAAAATCTTTTCTTTAAATTTCTTCTTATTTAACTTGATTTGAAGTTTGAATGCCATAATCGATTTTTCATTCGTTTACTACTCAATAAGGGTTTTGAAAATTTGTAGACGACAATGCGTTGTAGATGACAATTCATTGCTTTAAGATTGTTAAAAATTAATTATTAATTAATCGACTTATTTAATTAGATTTTCATTCCGTCTGAATGGAACGCCCCGGAAGTGGATTTAAATGTGATCCAAGTCACGATTATGATATTAAAATTAGAAAATAATTAAAATAAAGAATTTTTCGATGCCAAATTTACTCATTAAACGTTTGTGTGAACAACAGTTCTAATGTTTGCTGTTAATGTGCTGTTCTAATGTTTGCTGTTAATGTGCTGTTCTAATGTTTGCTGTTAATAATATAACATTATTCATAAAGATGAAATATTATAATCGATTTTTCATTTACTTTCTAATCTGTTGGATAGCTCCGTCTTAACGAATTTAAGCGCAATCAGTCTGAATTATTTCCCTCCCCCCATAAGAAATACAATTAGGAGTTAGAGTGCCTACGGCATAATGTACGTACTTATCTAATAATAAAATAATTCAAGTAAAAAAAAATAAGAAGTTGACTGTTCTTTTATTAACGTCTATCGATTTTGCAAATCAGAAGCTTTTAAAAATACAATTTTGTACCGCCATCCCTAATCATGCGAATCCATAAGATATTCTGTGAATAGAACAAATAATCAGTAATTTTTTCTCTACATTTACGAAGCGCGAAATAGTGTGTATAAAAAGATATTCTTGTCGGGATAATTCGGAATCTTATAGGCACAATACAAACAGTGTTATGGTATTTAAAGTAATGAACTACACTTTGTAAATTATTATACAATATATATATATATATATATATATATATATATATATATATATATTAAGAATGCTGTAGCGTAATTTGAAAAAATAAATTTTAACGCATAGGTTGCGTCATGCAGCTACGCAGTTTATCTCTGAAAATTTTCACAACTTCTATTACATACGTAATCAGAATTTCGTCATTGATTCTCTATGATAAAATATTCTTTGAACAAACATCAATTTTTATGTAATCCATATTATATGTAAAACGATAATGTACATGCGTAATTTATATATGTAAAACACACAGGAATCGGTCTTATTACTTATCGTCTCATGGCAACAGCGAAAATGTAAAAACTATCTTAACGAAATTTCGACTTAATTCATTAAACGATTAAACAGTTGCTCTTAATTCAACGATTCGATTAGCTAATTATGAAGATGCAAATAATTGTTAGAAATGTTCGGAATAAGGGTTTGCTCATTAAACGGCAGAATCGGTCAAAGGTCTATTCAATCAGGGGAAAGAAATACGACCCACTCAAAATTCTGGCATCGAACAAAAAATTTAATCTAACGCGAAATTATGCTTAACTGTCATTAGACAAATAATAAGCGCAATGATTACCGTTAAAACTCGAAATCTGTTATTACAAAAAATACGATAGATTATTTTATGAAATAACTAAGAATTCTATGAAATAGTTGATAAATCATGATTAGTTATTTTATGAGATAATAAAGAATGAAATTACTGAATTATATGCAATCAAACTTCGCATAACGGGCAAAACAAAATATAAAGAAATGACGCGCTTAGCGAGCAATGTTTCACAGAACGAGTGCCAGGGAAACATCGTGACATTACATACTGGTTAGCCTGTACCAGTCTGCGTTGAGCACTTGTTTTTAAATAATCCTTATATCAACATGAGAGAAGTATTGGCCAGATAGTGTTGTCGTAGGTGACTCCAAGAGATTTGAGCAAACGCCTATAGAGCTTTAATCAACGAGAGTTTGTCTCATTAAGATTATGGGGCTAGTGTTGAATAGCAACGACATCGATGAGTTGGTGGAAGACCGTAGCCAGAACTACCGTATAGCTTATGGAGCTGCATTCTGTGCCACAGCATAAAGCTACGGAGGAGATTTGATGAGAAGAGGAAGAAATGATAGACACAGCAGAGCAATAATCTTCTCGTAAAAAGTGAGAGATACCGAAAACGTGGGAAATCACTGCATTGTATTGAGAAATATCACTCTAAAAGAGAAGTAACTATGCAAGCTACAAATTCATTCAAAGATAATGCCATATCTCATTTTCGCCAAATTTTGAAACGCAGCCAAAAACAAAAGCCTTTAGACAAATTCTTTTTTGTAAAAAAAAAAAAAAAACATTTGTAAAATTAGGGAATGAATTATGCTCGTTCAGCGAGGTTCTTTAACGCTAACATTGCATATTTCGATAAGACTTAAAATCAATGTACAGTACTTAAATTAATTTAATGCCAAGCATGTCGAAATCGCGCCAATCATACAAAAACTCGCCAAAAATCTACCATCTTGGATGGCTACCGAAATGATAATATAAATAACCTTTAGGGTTACAATAAAAAATTATCTCTATTATGTATGAAAAGAAATCGTCCCAAAATGGATTAACTTGGGCGGGGATAGTAGAACTTGCGCTCATTCATTAACTAATGCTACATGCACTCACTTCGTAGGCGCTTCTTCTTAATTTACTGGAGGTTAATTACCTTTGGCAGGAAAACTTGGCGAGCATTTAGAGGAATTACAGAGAATGCCTATTTCTCATTCTGATAAGAGACAATTGATCGTTGAGGGTTATTTCTCATGGAATAATCACCTTTCCCCCACGATAAACTCATTAAGCCTCTTAAAGAACGCGAGAAACATCTTAGAAATTTTACCTCTTGATTTGTTGTTCAGTGCGTCTGCTTTTTTTTTTTCTCCATTGCTTTGACATGATTTTAAATATGAATAATAATATTGAAATTTTCGAAACATCAAAAGTAAAGCCATCATCTGTATATAATAGATATCACAATCTAAAATACTGTAATACCCTTAAGAATGTAATTAGATGCTGCTGCTTTAAAGAAAAATTTGAAAGCTGTAAAAATCACTCTTCTATAAAAACTAACGTTTTTAGACCACTTCAGCAACCGTCTCAAAGAAGATACGCCAATCTTCTGCAAGGTTTCTCGACAACGATTGGCCGATGATTACGAAAATGTTGATATAAAACATTTCATAAATGGGTCAGATTTGATCGCAGAAGGTAGAAATGTTTATTTATTTATTTAAAAGTTGAAGTGTCAAAAGTATTTCGCAGACAATGATTTTTTAGGACCAAAAGACTGTGTAAAATTTAAACTTTTTCTAATAAACTAATAATTTTTTCATAAGTACATTTATTGACTGAAATAAAATAATTTTTATTTACATCATTTAAATATTTTGAAAGTAAAGCTAAAAACTGAACTTTAAGATCAATAATAGATATTTTTGTTGAATAATTCTTTAAGACATTATATAAAATATGAAAATTATTCTGCAGTGCATATACAACTTCAATGCAGAACGCTTTTGCTTTCAGTTTTCATATAAAAAAAGATATAGTTGATTTCAGTAAAAAATGTTTTAATATTAATAGTTGTATTAAGTTAACCTTTCCACTTTAATTTAAAGAAAAAATTTTAAGGGTGCTGACAGAAAATAAAGGAGAAATATAAGTAGTATAATGAACAGAACTGTTTAAGGTCTACGTTATTGTATGACTGAATTATATAACTATCAAAATCTGAAGCTTAAAAATATTTTGCAGAAAAATTTATTAAGAGAACAAGTTACATAAAATATTTAATTGGAAATTTTAGCCAACATTAATACTGGTGAACCGGCTGGTCGCCAAAGGAAATAAGGCCGAAATGAATATCATTAAATAGGGTGTCAATAAAAATTTATTAAAGCTCTTCTTCATGATTGTCATTATATTTCCTACTTGCTAAGAGCATTTCTGTTAGAAATCAAAATTCTTGCATTTTTGTTTTAAACCGCTGATTTCTGATAAAGCAACATATTTGCTTCTTTCAAATGTAAGAATTTAACTGTAGCTGCAATTTCCTAAGAAACATTTTAAAATGTTGATTACTTAATGGTCTGAGAAAGAGAATGAAATTTTCATAATTGTATACTTTTACAGTACAAGATATACAGTACAAGTTACACGTGGATACTTATACAATACAAGATATTTTAATTATATAATAACTGGAACTTTACTCTGTTATATTTTATAAAAGGCAGAAAAAAATTACACCGTGAATTCAATAAACATGTCAATAAATAATGAGACATAAAATTGAAGCCGAAAATTTTATTTGTGTGAAGGATCATGACAGGGCTATTGGAAATTTTGACTATTGTATACAAAAGTCTTTATTCTATAAAATCATGAGGAAACAGGCTCATTTTGGAGTCGCCGGGATAGTAATAGAAGAGCCATGATGACAGAACAAGCCTGGAGCTGTCGAGATGAAAGACTAAGATGATAAATCAGGAACCGCCGAGATGACAGAGCGTTTAGAAAAGTCTTGCAATACCGTGATAACAAAACGAGATTCTAAGTATAGAACCACCAATTGACAAAACGAGATAGTACGTTTTCAAACTGTGCGAGATGGGAACTGTGAAACCATCGAAATAGTAGAAGGAGTTGATAAGTCTTGAGCAGCTGAGATGAGGAAACAAGATAGAAATCATGAGTCACCAAGAAGACATAAGAGAAATGGTAAGTTTGCAGCAATCGCTAGGACATAAAGCGAAGGAGTGTCTGTAGCCATAAAGATGACACTAATGTGATGGCAGTCTTGCTTCGCCGTCTTCTCAGAAATTTGCTGATGTTCGAAGTCATAATCGGTGTTAACCTCAGTGAGGTATTAGTCATAGTCGGGAAAGTTTTCAAATCAAGTAACAATAATAACAGTTGCAATTTACTGTTATCATGCCATGCATTTTAAATACACATAGCACATGCCCATTCTATAAAAGCTACAGTTTTAATAATAAATAAGTGTCCGCAGGTGAAATATAAAAAACAAACACAAAAAATAATATATACAATATTTACAATATATACAATGATTGCTCGTTCCCATTAGGACAAGGAGATTCTTTGCAGGTTGTTGAACTTGTGCTTTTAAATCCACAAGTCTTTCATTTCAGCCTTTGTCAGATAGTACATAAATTCAGAAATCTTTGAAGAAACTAAGTGTTCGTATATTTCTCGAAAAAGTGGTTCCAAAATGATTTACATGGCTTTTTTAGAATATTGGTAGAACAGGGCAGAGAATCATTTAAGTGTTCCATTTCAGCTATTGAAGGACTAGTGATGATGTAAAACGTTTCTCCCAGTTCTTGAAAAGTTAGCTCATAAGTAATTCAATATTTTGTCATTTTATTAAAAAAAAATTGTTTAAATTTGCCATAATTATTTCAACATCATTATTGCCAGATTGTAAATATGCATAAAAACACCTGTAAAAGTAAACGTTCACTGTTGTCCGACAATAATATTACTACCTTAGTTTCAAATAACATGGTGATTTGGCAACCATATTTCTTGACTTCAACCAAGACGCAACTTTGTACACCTTTCGTTTCAAATAATGGTTGGGACGCGGTGCCACTAATGTAAGATTATCTTGCTTTGGACATGAACAAGTGTAAAGTTCAGACATTTTTTGTTCATTTGATATACCAGAAAAGGGATTCTTATTTGCGATGATTGATGCTTTGAACGGGTTTTTATTTGTTAGTTCGAAAGGATTTCTTGCCAAAAATGGATTTGTAGCAAAATCGTTTTCCGAAGGAATGTCAAGAACACTGAAGATATTTTTGGAGTTTTCAAATATTTCCATCAATTCAGGTTCTTCCATTTCAAACCAGGATGGATCTATTTCTGGAGGTTCATCAACTTCCTGGTATAAAAGCAATGCTTTCTCATTCGAATAAATATCAGTTTTGAAAGGATTTGTTTCTTTTTTCACATCTGCAAAATCATCAAAATTATCCAAGAATGGATTAGTTGCTTTTAATTCAATTGGGGACGCAATAAAATTGTCCAAGAAAGGATTATTACCAGGTCGAATGCATTTAGTCTTTATATCTTCAAAATCCGACTGTGCAGAATCAACATCAAACACATATACTCCAGTTTCGCCAGAGTCGTAAATATCAGTCAAAGTTGAAGCATGTTTGGTTGTTTGTTTCTGTTGATAATCTGTCTGCACAGAAACATCAATCTTTTTCCAATTCTTTACGCTCGAGTTGCCCATGACGACGAGGTAAATTGCGTACTGAATAAAGTGAAGGCAATTGCAAAATTCTAGGCTGAATATTTAAAACAGAATCGGCACAAAATGGATAAAAGCACAAAGACTAATAACAATCTCCGCAATTTCAATGACTTAAATTCACTTGATGAAATCGCAAACAAATTCAAGCTCACCACACTTGAATGAGAACAAACAGATAATATCGTATTGTTAGATTATAATTTCAATGATATATCATCAATAATAATTTCAAGCATTGTTAACAACAAATATTGAATTTTAACAATCACTGTGTAAACATAGGTATGCACTGTTGAATCATAACAATAAAATAGTTTTTAATTCTTGTCTGAAGGATGACTGTAAAGAAAATTTTATATTGCCGATAAACCAAAAAATATATCGAAGCGTTGTAATGATATTCACAGTTTTTAAATTAATAGAAAATAGTAATTTTAAAATTTCGAATTAAAAATAATACTATTCAATTTTATATTTAAAGCTTTAATATATTAGGTTTTAGAAAATTGATAACAAAAACGATTAAATAAATATCAAGAGATTATATTCAATATAAAATATTTAATTTAATTATATTTTTCTTATGGCACCAAATTCTTCTGAATTCAACAATAAACCGATATAATTTGAAGAGTATTCATCTACGTTATATAAACAGATAATTGACTCTTTAATCTGAGCTTTATTTTGCTGCATTCAATCAAAGGATTTATCAAAAATAAATCAAATAATTTATGAAGGAATAGAATAACATGTATTTGAGAAAATTGGCTTTATATTTAAATTTAATGTCTTTATAAATTAATAATTACTCGAACAAAATATATCTATTAAAATTAACTTAAAGTTTATCAAAACTCTAATAATAATTTTTAGAACCAATTCTGAAGCTATTTTCGAAAATAAGAATAATGCGCAAAATATTTTTGTTGCTGAAACCGACGGTAAGTAGTGTTGAATTTAAATTATAACAAACTTATGTTTTGTAGGGGGTAATCGATATTGTTCTTGACATACTGTAGCGTTTCCTCTTTTTCCTCACATGGTAATTCCCATTCCTGCCAGATGTCACCCGTTCCCCCGAAAATAGTTAAGTGCTTATAAAAATCCAGATAGGTATACTCTTCACTATCTTGGCTGTCTTCCTTTCCATTCATCTTAACTCAAATAACAATCGTTGTGGCTATGTATGCATGTACATATTCTCACATGTTCCGCATCCACTTTTAAGCAACTAGTCCGAATTCTTCCAAATTCTCAAAAGGCGAAAATTAATTAACTGTTCAATTACTCAGAAATTAACAAAAATTTTGGCATTTTTCGCCCTTTGTACTACTCTAGCAGAAATCTTTAAAATATTTTTTAATTGTCTTTTTTAATGTTTTCATTGATTTTAAGGTAGTGTTTTAACAATACTTGAAATTAAGTCAATAGCTTAAACGAAGACAACCTTCCTTATACTTAAGTACTTGTATTAATATAAAAGCGTATATTTCCCTAATCCCACTTGCAGGTAATCGAAATACTCGAAGAAAACAATTTTTTCTCCTAACCAATGAAAACAACTTAGCCGAAAGACTGTCAGTTAAAATGCGACATCTTATTCATTTGTCAGCTTATTGATTATTCAGATAAATGTAGCTCAAATTATAAGCTGAATGAACGACATTTAAATTAGATGTCTAAAAATCTGTGGACTTAACATCGTCGGCATTCATTCCATTGAGTTCTCAGTCGACCGATAAAAAATTGTAGCAAATTGCGGTATCTCATTCACTTGTCACCTTATTGGTTATAATGCAAAACATAGTACAAATTATAAACTGAATGAACGATATTTGAATCAGATGTCTAAAAATCTGCGGACTTCCATCGCATTTAGTTCATAGTTGGCCGTCCAGAAGTTGTCGGATATACTGCCAAAAGTAATGCAGATTATGAATTTGATGAACGATTTCTCAATCAAAAACCTTAAAATCTGCGGATTTAACATTTTCGACATCCATTGAATTGCGTTCATAGTCAACCGATCTAAAATTGCCCACAAAATGTGGCATCTTATTGACCTGCCACCCTAACGATTATTTTGCCAAAAAATAATCAAACTGCTTTAAACGTTACTTGAATATTTCGACTGTTTACAACATATTAACTTTAAGGTAATTTTTAAATTATTATATTCGAGAATGTGCAGCTCTTTATAACAATATTGAAGTGGTGAAGATTTTTGCCGCTGAAACTCTCAATCTCTCACCGACGGGGGGGGGGTCCTCTGTTCTATTTGCATAATCAATACTTCTTTTACATAATCAATACTTCTTTTATACAGAGAAATGTCTTATAATGTCTGATAGAGAATGCATATTTTATAAAAAATGATAAAGAAAATAGATGTCTAAAGAGGACATTTTCACATACGAAATTTGGAAATTGCATATTATATTGACTAGACTATTTAATGATGATATCGTGTCTGCGTTACCACGGAAAGGGGGTGCAGTAGCTTCTGAGAGTAAAGACCCCTGAGCACCCGAGGGCAGAAGTCTGGCTTCTAGCTCATATGAAGATGAAACTCACATATTCGCTTGCACAACCCCTTTTTACAGGGGGACACATTCACACACCTCACATATAGCACACAGATGAAGATCAACCATGAGCTACCTCTACGCCAGGATGCCGGCAGACTATTTAATACATATGTAATTGAATTTTCCGTCAATGGCAAGAATTAAGTTTTGGCTTCAAATTCAAGTTTCAGTGATACAACTATATAAATTAACAAAAAAGAATCTAATGTAATTGGTCAATAAACAGAATGATTAGCGCGTTCCACACAATTATCATTTTATAGATTCTGTTTCCTTCGCAGTTATATTTGTTGCATTAAGAAGAAAATTAGCTTGTTGTTGCTTACTTTAAAAGGAGTACCTACTTTTAAAATAGCAGAAATAAGGAAAGTCTGTCACATTTGAATCATATAAATAGTTTTTAATGAAAACTGACAGAAAACATCATTAAAGCAAAAGGCAGTCATTTTTTGTAGTTTATTTGCCTTTAAAAATTAAATAAACTTTCTGAGAAATACACTTTAAAGAAGAATAAAACATAACCTATTAAAATTGTTTAATCGGTTCAATTAAAGAGAATGGTTCCTCAAATTACATGATTAATTTCTTTAAACTTAATACTGTAAAATTGGTTTTGCTTTTTAAGTTCATATCAGCATATAAAATCTGAACTCAAGTTTGATATTTTATGAATTGTAGCATTTCTTTTTTTATTTATTTATTTGTTCCTCTAGATATAAAAGCACATACCCTTAGTTGTTCTCTTATTTGGTGTCTTTTTATATTAATTATTAGCTTTTTGCTTTAGTTTTTTGCTAATTTCAATTAATGATAATAATTATAACTCCTTTTTGGGAGCTGCGATAGACCTCTGCAAATTCAGGAAATAATTTTAATTCCAATTTAAGCCCATTTTGTAGGAACCCCCCTCCCCCACCAAAAAAAAACAAGAACAACCTAACCTTCCCTTTAGAGTATTTGAATAAAATTATACTGTAATGAGTATAGGGTTAGCAAGAAATAAGTTATCCACTTCAGAGGACTCCGAAATAAAATAAAATTTGAACTATGGATTATTCAGATGATGCGCTTTACATTTATTAATTTAAAAATTAGTACAAAAATTCATTAATAGATGGCGCTGTAACACAAATGGCATTTATTTTGCATATATTTAAAATGTGAAACCTAATTTGAGTTACAGCGCATGTCTATTACCATTTTTCATTGGATAAAAAGAAGGCATATTCTGCACGAACATTAGTTTCTTCTTTGTTTGTCATGCCTATGTTGCAAGAAAAAGCGCTACGGTGAAATTGTTCTACCAAAACCAACAAAACTCCGTTGCAGCTCTAAGGGAATTTCGTAGTATGAAGCAAATACGAAAAGGTCCAATGTCTCCAGGTGCCCTACGTAAGATGATGCAGAAATTTTAAAAAACTGGGCAACTTGGCATTCTTTCAGATAGAGGGCAAAAAAAAAATCCCTTCTTCCAGCGTTGAAAATGTTGCTACCGCGCTCATTGAAGCCAGCAATCAATCGCCGCATAATAGTGTGAGTTTGACAGTTGTTTCCCGTGTTCTGGATATGACGTATTCAACTGTACGAAAAATCTTGCGGCAGGTTTTACATTTTTATCCATAAAAAATCAAATCTGTGCATCTGTTGCAGGACGGGGACTTAGAAGTCCATAAAAAGTTTGCACTTGAGTTCCTTGTTCGATTGGTGGTTGACATAGCTTGGCCATGGAGCATTCTATAGAGTGATTAGGCCCACTTTTGCCTTAATGGGCAAGTTAACATCCACAACTGTCGAATTTGGGCAGAGGAAAACTCTCACGGTATCCAGGAACCAACCTTCCATCCTGAGAAAGTGACATTATGGTGTGGCTTTACAGCTACCTTTATCATTGGACCATATTTCTTTGAAAAGATAACTTCAAATGGAATTCAAACCTGTTCCGTCACAAGACAACGGTACCATGATATGCTGAGGGATTTTGTAATCCCAACTCTTCAACAGCGTGGATGCCTTAAAGACATCATTTTCATGCAAGATTGAGCATCCACCTCATATTGATCGTCGAGTAAAGCGATTGTTAATACAGCATTTCACAGAAGCACGAGTATCAGCCATCATTTCCCAATAGCATGGCCTCCTCGCTCACCGGACATCATCCCTTGCGACCTTTGGTTGTGGGATTATTTGAAAGACAATATCTACCATTAAAGGTCATCATCTCTACCAGATCTGAAGGACAACATTCGGCGGCATATTCTTAATATTCCGGCAGACTCACTCCGCTCATCTACAGAAAATATTGTTCTTCGATTAGATCACATTATTGGAAATGAAGGAGAACATATTGAGTAATTTTAATTTTACTTTATTTAACAATTATAAACCATTTTAAATGATTTTATGTGTATTACAACGCCACATATCTAATTTGGAAAAATTATAACCTAAAAAAATTAGAGCAGCATATCATTTTTTTGTCGTCACATATATGACACTTCATTGTCACTATTTTTCTCAAGTTGAAGTAAGGATCCTACAATTTTTAATATCTAAATCACGCAGCCTATTAAAATGTTGAGAACTGAAAACGACATTGTATTCTTCTAGAACTAGAGTAGCATTAAGATTACATACAAAATAAATCATCATCATAACCAAAAGTTTCTTATTGTTTTATATATATATATCATTCTTTTAGAAACTGCACAAGTTCGATTTAAAAAAGTATTAAGTATTGTTGAGTATTCCAGTAAGTCTTTGAGGTGTCTTAAATGTTCAGTTCCTCAACTTTCTCTTCCCTTCTTTATAAAGACTGCCAAACAATGAAAATGAACAATGCTATGCGTGATTATCAAATTTCTTTGAAGCGAACACTTCATTATTGGGTGATGTATACAAGTTGCATTCTGAAATAAATGCTTTCTTCCACATTTGTTGCCAGTCCTTCGAAATTTAAAACTAAGCATAACCCTTCAAAATTTCTAGATAGAAATGCGAAATTCTGTACGTATAGGTGAAAATAAGAGAAAATTTTATAAATTCGCACTTGAAATTATGATGGACGAATAAAAATTTAATTTTCGCACTTTTCACAATTGCCTACCTTATTTAATGAAATTATGTAATTGGGAATATGTCTAGATGCAGTATTTAAAAAAACTAAAACTTGTTCCTAAGTAGAACCATCTAATGCTTTATAGAAAAAGAAAAAAAAAAAAAAAAAAAGGGTTTTAGAAACTATGCTTAAATAGCTCCGAAATTAGTCTTATCTTACTCCCTAATGTTTACTATTGTAATTTCAATTTTGATTACGATAAAGGTTCAATCAATATGAATCTTTTGGCAAGAAATTCAGGAAAAAAAAAGAATTAATAAAATTTTAGAATTATAGAATTTTTATAGAATTATAGAATTTTAAATTATAGAAATTTTATTTCTAGCTTTCTGCTTGGATTTAGGACAAATTGAAAATTAGTATCAGATAATTGGCAGCGCTTTTAAGAAAATAGGCAGAAGTTTATTACTATATTACCTGCGAATAAAACTTTAGCTCATGATACTGTGTTGGAGAATTAAACGTTTTAATGTAGTACGTATAGATGTTGTATTGACATGTCGACTGCTGGTACATTGGATTATGTATATTTAAATCTGACAGTTAATAAGCTAGAAAATGAGGTAATATATTTCTGATTTGAAGGAATTTCAGTAATTATCACCATGTTCTTATTGAAAATGTTTTTCCCCTGAGAATTTACCAGCAATTATTTTTAAAATAATTAATATGATTCCTATTTTTATTTTAGCCGAAACGCTTATTATTTTGCACAAAAAAAGAAAAGAAAATGCAACTTATTTGAACAATTTCAACATAAAAAAATACATTAGTTCATTTCAAGTATCAGCTTGTGGAATATATATATATATATATATATATATATATATATATATATATATATATATATATATATATATATATATATATATATATATATGTATGTATGTGTGTGTGTCTTCTGTGTGGGAAAATTTTAAACGTGCTCCTTTATAATACATTTTTAAAGCAAATTTCCCATACTCTATTTATTATTTTCAAAACTCGTTTGAAACGCGTTAAGGATCATCAGCATTTTTCTCACGGAAGCTTCGTTTCGTTATCAAAAACCTGGAGTATCTTTCTCCCGCTGACAGTGATTGATTACCATATGACGCACATTGTAAAATCGCCAAATCTTACATGCAAAGATAAAAGTTATAATGTGGTTACCTTTTTAATGCTTGAACGTAAATGACACTATTTAATGAGTTAGCGCAAATGCGACTGAGCGCAAGTGACACACAGTCAAACAGGCGGTTAGTATAAACTAATCTTCGTGCGAATTTCATGTTGCTTCTGATTAACAGCGTTTTTACAGCTGCATTGAATTTAACGCTTCACTTAAGCAATTCATGGAGAGCAAAATATTACTAGAAATTCTCTGGAGAGTTTTGGCCGTGCCATCAAACAAGCCTTCAGTAGGATAGATTAAAAGAAAACGAGAAATACGCTTCAAACAGAAATGCTAAATCAGCTCAAAAATCATAGCCAGATGGATAATCAATATAAAATATTTCAATATAGAAATTGATCTTCATAATTTCTAAAACAATAATCTTAAAAATCTTTGCATTGTCTTAAGGCTCTTAAAAAGCTATCCTTTCAATAATATCATTTTCATTCCCATTCAGTTTCTCCTTTAATTTTAATAATATTTTTAAATTCAATTTGATATAAAATAAATAGCAAACTTTTTTAATGTTATAGTAGCGGAATCAAAATTTATCCATCAAAGCATTCATTGGCCAATTATTCATTTCGTTGTAGAATTTTCACTGCCACTTTTCTTTCGTAACATGTAAACTTCTTAATTTGAACTAAATGTATTCAAGTGAATTTACGTTTTTCAATAGTATCAAATAACAAAGCAAATTTATATATATATGTAAACATTATTTTTATGTGAAGCAGAATGCGGTTTGAAGACATTGAAGAGACTTTTTAAATTTTTAAATTCTTTTTAATATCCATCGGGAAAGCATAATTATTTACAAGCAAAGATGCGGACATTGCGCGTCCGCCACAGCGCGTCACAAAAGCCGAAGTGGGGAAGAAGGAAGAAATAAATTATCCCTCCTCTTTTATAACCTGAGATTTTGATAGGAAAAATGTTTCTTCATAGTGCTAATATATTAATAAGATTCTGATAGGGATTTCTGACGCATGTCAATCACATGTAAGGGAAACACAGGGATCTTTTAAGAAAGAATGTGCTTACTGGATATTTTTTATCTATTCACACCGAGCGTGTGAAAGTGTCAGTGTTTAGCTGATTCAGCAATTTTATAAAGCTTCTCTTGAATTAATTAAGTAGAGACAGTGGAATTGGATCATGAAATAAGAGAATGAACTTACTATGAGCTAAATTAAGATAAAATCTTGGAAATTAATTAAATTGAAATTAGAGTTAAAATATCATTACATATATATATATATATATATATATATATATATATATATATATATATATATATATATATATATATATATATATATATATATATATATATATATATATATATATAAAATTTGCTTTGTTATTGTTATTTGTTTGCGTTGTTAGACGACAGTCTAACTGCAAGTTCCAGCCACATTTTATTATTAACATCGTTTAAATGAATAATAAATAATAATTATTATTAATTTAGTAATAAAATTAGTTTTATTTAATTCCAAAAATAATTAATAATGGTTTTATTATAACTTTTTTAAATTGTAATAAAACCAATATAATCAATATAAATTAATTTTAGGCTCTCTTGCATCAATGGCACCTTTGGACTGCAGAGGACTCATTAAATAAGACGGCTATGGTGTAGAATTTGAAAAAATATTGACTTGTGTGTCTCTGATGACAATACACTACTTCATTACTTTCAAAACTTAATTATTGATTAATTGATTCATTAAAATATTTGTTTACCAATGGCATCACCTGGTATCCAGTGGCATAGCAAAAGGGGGGGGGGGAGGAGGTAAGTAAGGTAGGTTATAGATGCCCCGAGAATCAGCCTTATAGAGAACAAACCATTACTATATTCACGCCATTTTCTAAAATAAAAATATTAAGAAAGAGCGAAAAAGTATTCTCATGCCCAGGTATCCTTTATACTTACTAAAAGACTGTAATGGATGAATTGAAAAGATTATATTATGTTATCTTCTCCATGCCGTTGTTGGTAGTGGGTAAGAGAAACATTGATTTCAAGATTAAAAAGTTAATTATTATTTTTAAAAAACGACTGATTCGTTTAAAAACAAGGTAATCATTAGTTTTGTTGTTATATTTTCTCGTCGTGAGTTATTTAGCTTGTCAGTTTATAATTACTGAAAATGCATTTATAAAAGGGTGCCTCTTATTTTTAATTTTAAAACAAATACGTATTTATATTTTTAAGTAGATCACTGAAAGAGAAAAGAAAAAGAAATAAATTAAATCAAGACTTCGAGATGATGACTAATCTCGTAGGAGATTTCCATTTTTTTTTTTTTTTCAGTATTAGACTTTTTTTTCTGTCTAAATTTCGATGTAAAATGCTAAAAAAAAAGGTTTTCAGTTTCATTATTTAACAGGTTAATTATAAATCAGATGGAATCGAGATCTCTAAAAAACTATTCTTCATTTCAACGAAACTCTGTTTTTACTATTCTTTATATTTATTATCCTGAAATAACGAAGCGGTGAGTCCGGAATCGAAAAAACAATATAGACGCTTCTTTCATTAAAAACGTAATTACATGCTTTGCTTCTGATAATTAAATAAAATATTTCCTCTGCCTACTTATTGACTAATTCTAAGAAGGGTTGTTTTTTTTATCAGTATCCAAATTTCTAACTTAATTCTCATTAATTACAGTTTTGAAAATTATCTAATTCCGTTCATCCTAAAATGCATTTCGTGGGCTGAAATAAAGATAATGAAAAACATACTGCTGTCTTTTTTTTTTATTTATTTATTTAAAAATGTATTGCAGACAAAAAAATTGAAATATGATAAAGCAGTTTTTAAGAACACATTCCTTCATTTCATTAAAAAGGTTTTTAAAAAATTGTTTTAATTATTATATTTTTAGTCTTTAATTCATCATTTATTATTATTATTATCATTAATGGCCTGGACCAATTTTGATTTATTTATTATGTTCTATAAAACTTCAAAGATTTGTCTACCTTTCGAATCTTATCCGTTTTCTAATCATTCCAACATAGTTTTGATGTCCTGCATTATATCATTCGACTCTTGAAATCTATATTTCTTTTTAAAAAGACAGGCATAAAATTACACGCAATTAAAAGGGCACACAAGTTTAATTTCTCAGTTGGAGAAAAATCTCTTTCTACTCTCTTAATCTAAAATCCTATATTTTGCAACTTCATCTTAAAATCAAAGTTGCTACAAAAAAAATCGTTTTCATGGCCATTTTTAACACCATGCACACATGAAATGAACACATGTTCCACCATAGTGGTTTATTCAAGAAATGACACATTTAGACAAACATTGAGCATTCATACGAATTTTAAAAAGCTCTTACAATGTGAACAAATTGGGACATTTTAATTATTTTTACAAACTATTACGATTTTTACCCATTAATGTAATTTTTATTTCAACGAAATATGTTGCAGCAAACAATGAAAGCACAAGAAATACCACATGTTCATCGCCATTGATAAACAAATAGTTAATGAATCAATTAATAAATAATTAAGTTTTTAAAATAATGAAGTATTGTATTGTCATCAGGGACACACAAAATAATTTTTCAAATTCTAGCACCAGATCCGTCTTATTTAATGAATCCTCTGCAGTCCATAGGCGCCATTGATGCAAGAGAACCTTAAGTTAATTTATATTTATTATATTGGTTTTGTTTTAATTTTGGATCCAATGATTATTTATTATTAATTTAATTAATATTGATAATAAAATGTGACTAGAGCTTCCAATTAGACAGTCATCGAGTTTGAAATACTAACTGCCTTTGCCGACCAACTTATCCGCCAACATGTGCGTGGAAATGTTCAGTTCCTGCTTGAAATGTAGATTTTAAAATCAAGTAAAGTGTTTTGGATTGTTACTATTTAACTGAGGTTTCAAATGCTCCCCCAGTCAATAATTGCATGGATTGCTATCCTAGGGTAGAGGGAAACACAGATTACGGAAGCACCGCAGCTTCTGTAATAGTTTTTGGCACATTCGCAACAACATTCTCACACAATGCAATTTGTAAAATTTTGTGTGTACAATTTGCATAGATTGTTTTTGCAAGGTTATTAATGACCAGAACAATTTCATTTTGTAAGAGAGAGTCATCCAGCATATCTTAGAAGCTATAGAATATAATTCCTCGATACAGGGGTCAAGAATAAAGGATCTAGACATTCCATGCTGTATGGTCACTATCGGCGACTATATGGTGAGATAGCTGGCAGCATAATTTGGGTTCCTAAGTTCGGCTGCAGTGTGCATTTACTTTCACTTCATGCATTCAAAGGATATTAGGGAAATAAATTACACACATATACACAAAAAAAAAAGTTTTTTTTTTATTATTATTATTTTATAGGCAGTGTAGCTTATTAAAACCTTTTTTCTTTCTTATATTAAAATGCTTACTACTTCAACTTCAAAAGCATTTTATTTATAAAGTAATAAGAATATCTTTAAAATGATGCCATGTCTTTGTCGAAGATAGAATGTGCTCAGTAAATAAAATGCTTTTGCCGAAAAAAATAGCAATTATATAACTTTATATAAAATATATATTTTAAGACAAAATCTTTTTTTTCCCCTCTCTAAGCCATGAAAAGTTTATGATTTTAATATGAATTTTTTCTTGTATGTTTATTATAGAGCAAAAATTTTCTTTGGTCAACATCTTTTATTTCTTTAATGTCCTCATTTTGCTTCTAGGGCCTGTCTCAATAAATTCGGCATAGGCACTTTATTGAAGGTGCATATTAATTTTCTGGTGAGATACAGTTTTAAATGTAAAGAGCTTAAAAGGTTTTTACCGATCACCCTGCATAATTCATCAAGGTTGGAATGAAACTAATATGATAAGAGACAAAATAGATTTTCACTGAATTTTTTAAAACTGAATATATTCGCGATTTCACGCATATATTCAAAGTGGCATCTGCATGAATTTAGAAAGCAGTTCTCTCATATTTCACAAAGTGCTATTCAACATTTTATTTTTCCATCTAGACTCTTGAAATTACAATCAATACAGCACTTTATAGCAATAAATGTCATTTTTTATCAACATCTATCAACTGAAGTTCTTTTTCATTGCCACTGTACAGGATCTGCAAAATCTGATAATCAAAAACCAATGTTTCCGAAAATTCCCCTATAGTTACAGGAAACCATAATTCAAATGTTTTTAAATTATTGTAACACATATATTAAAATATACAGAAAAAAATATCTTAAAGAATAAGAAATTCTAAGCTATATTTTATTGTAAATTTATTCATAGAATTCCAATAATGCATGGTCCCTAGGTTATTTACTTTATAAAAGCAATGGTTATTCAAGCAGATGGAGTCTGTTTAATGGAGCTTAGCAAACTAAATAACTTAACACATGTAATGTTGAGCACAAAATCAAAAAAAAAAAAAAAAAAAAAAGTGCACATTTACCCAGTTGTTTCCATAAACCAGAAAACTTTTCTCTTTTGCTATGAATTTAAAAAATAATTTTTAGTGAATAAAAGATGCAGTTTATGAATGCAATTTATGCCAGAATCATAATTCAAATCTTTGTATTTAAAAGCAAGTTTGTTAAAATATATTTTCTATCTCAATAATAATCTAACTTACAGAATAAAGGTGTAGGCATTATTTGTATAAAAAAAACTTTCAGGACTGTACAGGGTATGTAGTGAGAAACTGCAGCAAAAATTTTACTTTTAAGCACCTTTGTACATGTATGCGTACGTAAGCCTACAGAATTTTTAAACAGAGGATTTTGTTTTTCTTCTTTATAATATTGCATATTTTTATTGAAAAAAAAAATCTTTAAAAAATTTCTTTCAAATGTGTATTCTTTAAATTTTAATTTTTGTATGTGCACAATGTCTTCTATTATAAAACAGATGTCTTTTTGATTTTGACAAAAACATAAAAATTATAAACCTATCAATACCAAAGAAACAACTTTCATAATAATAAAAATCTGTGATATTTTCAACATAAAATTTGCAAATTACCAGTTAATTTAGACGGATACAAAAAAAAAAAATGTTGATAGCGATGCATATATCATGACCAAAAATCTTGATTTTCATATATGCCCAACAAATAAGATTCGACCCGGCTAGGACGGTGTGAGGGCGCTGCGGATGATTAGAACCAGAAAACGAACTGAAGGGAAGAGTGTGGAGAAGAAGGACGGCGGGAGAGACGCGGCCGAGAGAGGAGAGAGATAGATGTTGGAAAGTTCTATGATGTTAACGTACTAAATTTTGTAACAGTGTACATATATGTTATGTTTAGTCCTACGTCAATTAAATGTTATCAAAAAATTTAAATATGGTGTCATGCCAATTATTTTCGTTTACATTTATTTACTAAAAGGGCAGTCTTTGCCTTATTAATTTTTCTGATGAGAAATAAGAATTAAAGAAGCTCGGCAGCGCCGACATCTTGGTGGCAGCGAACGGGATCTGGATTAATGAAGGTGTCTATTATATTTCCAGCTGATCCAGAAGGAAATCGAGCTAACCCACCGAATCCAGGTATGTAATGAAGGAAGTTACGGCAGTAGCTAAAGGAACTCAGGTAAGCTAAATGTTTACTGATTTGGTGCGCATGTAAAGATATAGTTTTGTTCCGTCAGGAATATAATTTGTTGTATCACGCCAGTGATTTTGTTCCGTCAGGAATATAAGTTGTTGTATCACGCCAGTGATATCCAGATTTCTAACATGTTTTTAATATATCTTTACAGCACAAATAAGTATTAATTTATTATAGTTTATACTTTGTTCCGCCTGGAACTTGCCATTTTATTTGTTACGTCAGTGATAATACCGCGTCAGTGGTTACGATGATTAAGTATAGTTTACGTCAGTAAAATAAAGAGAGTAAATGTTCCGACCTGTCACTGTGCTGCCCTCTTGCGGCAAAGGGAAAAACACTTCAGTGTATCGTGTAGCGTTAGCGAGTGTGTGTGCGGTAGCAGGGTAGCGCCTGCTATGCAATGATGACCAGAATAAAAGGAAAAAGAGTCCAAATTTATTCTTGTGTTGTGATTATTTAATAATGTGAGAGCTATCGACATAAATTTAGTGCTTGTGTAATCATATGGTCCGTCGAGCCGGAGTGGAAATAGCGATCAGCAATGGATTACGTTTTTTTTTGTGTGTGAAAATATGCGAAGTGGATTAGCGTAGGCTTAGGAAACGAAAGTTGTTGCTTGAGTGGTGTTTTCTGTTTCTGTTCTCTGTGTTTTCGCGTATTCTCTCGTCCCAATTCTCAAGGATAATTATTGTGGGTAAGTGTTCAATTACTTAAATTTTCATTATGTCTTTGTTTAGTTTGAAGAAAGACGAATTAAAGAGTTTGTGTACGGAACTAAATATTGAATTTGCATCTTCCTCTAAAGTTGTAGATTTGATAAATATAATTGAGAATAGTGACATTTATAAGCAAAAAATTGAGGTTGTGAAAAATTTAATTAAAGAGATTTCAGACGAAAGAAGTAAAAATTCGGATCAAGCCGAAAACGAAAGGCGTTCATTAGAACAAAAATTGGAGATTGAAAGGCTTTCGCTTTTGCGTGTAGAGAAAGAAATAGAGCTTTTAAAACTCAAATCCTCATCGTGTGAGCTTAACGATAATGAACAGAGTTTTAGTTTAGAGAATTTAATTAAGAGTATCAAAGTTTTGACGATTCCTGTTCCCAAAAATGCTGAATGTTTTAATCTCTTTTTCAATTCGCTCGAAAAAGCTTTCAAAACAAAAGCAGTTAGTGATAAATTTAAAGCGGAAATTCTATTAAATCTTTTAGGGGATAGAATTGGCAATTTAATGGTTTATATCAAAGAAGAAGAGTTGAGTGACTATGAAAAAATTAAATCTATTGTCTTAAAACAATTTCAACCAACTTATCAAGAATGTCTAAAACAATTTAAAAGTGCAGTAAAATTGCCAACAGAAAACTATGTGCAATTTGCTTCAAGAGTTAGATCTGTTTTTGAGTATTACATTCAACTTCGTAATGTGAATGATTTTTCTAAATTGTGTGAGTTAATGGTTTCTGATCAGATTTTTAGCACTCTTCCTCAAGATTTAAAAAGTCATATCAGTATTAAACAAGGAGAATCTGTTTTTAATGTGCAGGAATTAAGTAGAGAATGTGATTTATTTGTGGCTTCTAAAACCGGAACCAAAACTGAGTTTTCCCGCGCATTCGTTACGAATAAAAATGAGCAAAGGAATTTCGGTAAAGGAAATTTTGAGAATCGTAATAGAAATGTTTCTAAAGTGTTCTTATCGAATACTAATTCTAAATGCGTTATGTGCCAGAACAACCACTCAATATTTAAATGTCAGGAATTTCAAAAACTTTCTGTTAGTGATAGAGTTGCATTTGTGAAATCCCAAAACTTATGTTTTAAATGCCTCTCACCAATATGCAATGTGAAAAAGTGTTCTGCAAGAAATTGCTTTTGTAATAAACCTCATAATAGGTTACTTCATTATCCCAGAGAGTTTGATCATTTCAGTGGGAGTGGTAAAAACGAAACTAGTACCATAGTTAATAAAGGGGAAAGTTCAACTTTAAACCCGGAAGTTAATTCCTTTTATCCAACTTCTTGCGCAACTAATGAAAATGTGCAATCGACATTTTCAGCTACGAGTACGGTTGAAAATAAACAAATGAGAACTGTATTGTTAAGCACGGCTAAATTTTATATTCGAGATAAATTTGGGAATCTGCAATGTGTTAGAGGGTTACTGGATGTAGGAAGTCAGTCCGATATTATGACTTCGGAGTGTGCAAACAGATTAGGGTTAAAACAAGAAAAAATAAATGTAACAATTTCATGTTTAAATAATTCCTCAATGACTGTTACCGAATTTATTAAAGCTGAAATTTCAAATGCTGATAAGAGCTTTAAGCAAAATTTTGAGTTTCTTGTTGTAGATAAAATCACTGAGTTAACCCCAGTTAAATATTTAAATGTTAAAGAACAAATTCCTTCTAATATTAATTTGGCTGATAATTTTATGGTTCCCCAAAAAGTTGATTGTCTCCTAGGTGCTAAATCGTTCTATCATTTGTTGAGGCCAGAAAAGATCTACTCATCAAATGCAGAGTTGTTTTTTCAAAATAGTGTTTTTGGATTTTGGGCTTGCGGTAGTGTAATGGAATTTGATTCCCCAAAAATTCATTGTGGGTTAATTATTGATGAAGATTTAAACAATACCATGAAAAAATTCTGGGAACTAGAAACTGTTGAGTTAGAGACCCCTAAATCCCATGAGGCAAAAATCGCTGAGGAACATTTTGTTAAAACTCATTATAGAGAGCCTAGTGGAAAATATGTAGTCACAATCCCACTTAAAGAGGAACCTGGTTGTTTAGGCGAGTCTAAAAGTATAGCATTAAAAAGATTAAATTCACTTTGGAGTAAACTATCTCGTGATAAAACTTATTTAAAATTGTATGAAGAATTTATTAATGAGTATGAAAAGTTGGGACATATGAGAGACGTGACGCATGAGACAGAACCAGAAACAGTGTATTACATGCCCCATCATGGAGTATATAGACCAGAGAAAATGACCACTAAGCTTCGTGTAGTATTTAATGCCTCTAGTGCAACCACGAATGGAACATCATTCAATAGCTTACAATTTAATGGGGGAATTGTGCAGGAGGACTTAATTTCAATTATGATGCGATTCCGCAAACATCCATATGCATTTATTGCGGACATTGAGAAAATGTATAGGATGATTTACATTCATCCCAGTCAGCGAAACCTACAAAGAATACTTTGGAAGGACAGTGAGTATGGTTCAGTGAAAAAGTTTGAACTGTCGACAATTACTTACGGTACTACTAGTGCCCCATTTTTAGCTACTCGAACGCTAATTCAAATTGCAAGGGATGAGGGACATAATTTTCCCCTTGCAGCACCCGTTGTTGAGAAAGATTTTTATGTGGACGATGTGCTATCTGGTGCTAAGACTTTACCCGTATGCATAGAGATGCAACAGCAGCTCACTTTCATGTTAAAACGAGCTGGCATGAACTTGCATAAATGGCGAGGCAATCATCCTCAGTTGTCTACCACTTCTGGATGCAACTACGACTTTGCAGACTGTGATAACAAAACTTTAGGTGTCACGTGGGACCATACTAATGACTGTTTTTGTTTTAAGGTGTCCATAACTTCAACGGATGTTCATACTAAACGAACAGTTCTATCCACAATAGCCTCTGGGCCTCCTTGGTCCTGTGATTTCACTAGCAAAAATCTTTCTACAAAAATTGTGGCTTCTGAATCTTCAATGGGATGATCAGCTTCCTCCTGAAAATCATAGTGAATGGGAGAAGTTTTCAACCGAGTTACAGTGCATTAACAACATCAAGGTGAGCAGATGTATTCTTCCATTTTCCGACATCGAAGCTATAGAGCTTCATGGGTTCAGCGACGCTTCTGAAGCTGCCTTTGGAGCTGTTGTGTACTGCAAATCCCAAACACCTGCTGGTGAGGTTGTTGTCAAGATGGTGGCCAGTAAATCCAGAGTGGCTCCACTGAAGAAGCTCACGATCCCGAGATTGGAGCTCTGCGCTGCTGTGCTGCTGGTGAAATTGATGCAGCGTATCCAGTCGGCTCTTCGACTGAAAGTGTCCAATATCAATTACTGGAGCGATAGTATGATTGTGCTGTCATGGATTAAAAAAGAGACGTCCCAGTTAAAAACCTTCGTGACAAACCGTGTAGCCACACTTCAAGACCTTTCGTGTCAGGAGCAGTGGAGACATGTTTCGTCAGTAGATAATCCAGCTGATCTTATCAGTCGTGGTGTAAATCCGTCCAAAATGCTCAAGAGTAACTTGTGGTGGGAAGGCCCTGCCTTTCTAAAAGACAGTGAGTATCTGTGCAGAGAAATCTCTGACTCTGTGATAAAGGACGATGTAGACTGTGAACTCAAAAAAGTTGACTGTGAAAGTGTTTTAGTTACTACATTGAACAATTCATGTGTTACTGATATTCTTAATTGTAGTAATAGTTATACTAAAATATTGCATGTAATAAGTTATGTTTTCAGATTTCTCCACAACTTGAGAAGTCCAACTGAAAGGAGACTGGGTCCCTTGACAACAGAGGAAATTAGGAAGGCTGAAACCTTCATAATAAAGGAAATCCAGAGTAGGGAATTTTCAGAAGAGTTAAGGTGTTTAAATAAAAATAAACCTGTTCTTGGCAAAAGTATATCATCGGATGAAAGATTTAATATTATTATGGATTGATGGAAATTGTACAACTTTCGATTCTGTTTCACCATTATGGTAATGTGATAGAACTGCTGTTTTACAGAAATTATTCTGTTATAGCAATTTTGTGAAACTTTTATATATTAACTGTTGAACTGCTTCATAGTATTGCATAAGAAATTGTGATTTAAATTAATGCAGCTATTTATATCAAACTCATGTGAAAATTGAATATGAGATTAATATCTGTTAGTAATATATAGAAAAAAATATTTTGTTATGCATATTACTTACTTTATTAAATATTTTCTATTCTCTAGCTTTGTCCAAGTGGAAGGTAGAAAAAGATAATGTAAAAATCAATGAGTTAGTGCTTCTTAAAGATGAAAACCTACCCCCTCAAAAATGGGCATTAGGTAGAATAATTGAGTGTTATCTGGGTGAAGATAAAAGGGTCAGAGTTGTAAAAGTTAAAACTCAATCTGGAGTTTATAAAAGAGCCATTTCAAAAATTTGTATTTTACCTATTGATGTGTAATCTAATATTAGTGTTCTTTATTGTGTGATTAATGTTATTACCTTGTAATGTGTAGTGTTTAAAATCTGAATTTGTGTGTTTTTATTCAGCATTGTGCATTGAATTGTGATATTTCATAGTTTTTCCTTGTGTGTGTGTGTTGACAACATTATGTCAAGGCGGGCGGTATGTTCCGACCTGTCACTGTGCTGCCCTCTTGCGGCAAAGGGAAAAACACTTCAGTGTATCGTGTAGCGTTAGCGAGTGTGTGTGCGGTAGCAGGGTAGCGCCTGCTATGCAATGATGACCAGAATAAAAGGAAAAAGAGTCCAAATTTATTCTTGTGTTGTGATTATTTAATAATGTGAGAGCTATCGACATAAATTTAGTGCTTGTGTAATCAGTAAAAAAAAAAAAAGAAAGTTGATTGTTGTACCTTTTAGAGAAATAAAACTAAAACATGCTGTGTTAAAAATTTATTTCTATCAAGAAGTGAGCTGAACAACTGTACACACTATCGTTTCGTTTTGAAAGGGTGAATGCTGTCATAAATAATTGTATATCATTTTATAATAAATTCTTTATTTTTATAAGAATAAAACTGTTATTCTTTTGATATATTTCTTTAAATATATAATTAAGTAATTGTTCCATAAACATTGCAACGAATTAATTCTTGGAAAATACAATAATAAGCTCTACGAGTTTTTGTTTTACTTGTTTTGATATTTATGTTCTTTTTTCAGATATTCTGGACATTAAAGAATTTATTTTGATTGTTGTCTTAAATAAGTGATATGTTTAATTAAATTTTATGCTTGATTATTCTGTATTCTAGTAAATAAGTGATATGTTTAATTGAATTTTGTGCTTGATAATTCTGTATTTTAGTTGAAAAATAATTACCAGTAACACTTTCGTTTCGATTCCGAACGAAAGATATTTTAAAAATACTTTTCTGATTAATATACGTATTTCCGGTGTTCCGGATAAATCATTCTTGTTTTATGAATCCTGTTGACGGCAGTTAAAAAAAAAAAGAAAACAAGAAATAAGTAAATGGAAACAGTAGATTTATGGGGGTTTTTCTTTATCATCTAATTTATGCCATTTGTGTGTTTTTTTTTTATTAAAAGGATATTTCTTAGAATTAATACTATTTTGCTGTTATTCGGGAAAGCATTCTAATACTCTCTTCATTTTTTGATTGTTATATGTACTAAATTCTTTCAGTTATTGTTTCGTAACATTGGACTATAGCTCAAATAAATAATTCTGGTTTAATATTTTAATATGAATGATCTTTATTAATGGAAGATTTATTACTTTTGCATTTTCTTTTTTTATTGATATAAGTATAAAGGGAGTGTTGTATTAGAGATTATATTTTATTGTTGTGAAATAGAACAACAACAAAAGTTGTTAAAAGTTAATTTGTGTTACATTATAAAAAGTTTGTCGCAAGTGCATAAACCATTTTATGTTTAATATTTTAAGAAATGTTTTCAAAGAAAACAGAAATTGTTTGGAACATGTACTTGCATTTTAGATTGTTAAATTAAGTTTTATGAATTTAAAAATTATCAAGATAATATTGTTAGCAATTATCATTATTTTACTTTATTTTCATTTGAGTTTTTTTTTTTTCCAATATTGTAAAGAGTATCTCCGCAGTAACAGAATTCTTGTTGCGCGTTTTTAAAACAACAAAAAAGTATTTGTATAATTCAAAAGAAATGGGGTAAATTTCTATTTTCGGGTCAGAATTATTATTTAATAATGGCGTTTTTGGCAAAGGGTATCAAGTGTGATCTTATAGTGTTGGCAACTGAAATGGGGGAGGAACCGAAATCTGATATGACAGTATATGGGCTAAAAACATTAATCACTGGCAGTCAGGTATATGAAGAAGAATTTGTGAAAACTTTACTAGAAACAATAATCTCTACAAGAAAGGAACAAGAGTTGAAATTGAAGATGGAAGCAACAAAGAAAGATAACGAGTTGAAATTGCAGATGGAGATGGAAGCAAGGAAGCGAGAGATGGAAGCAAGGAAGCGAGAGATGGAAGCAAGGGAGCGAGAGATGGAATTTGAATTGGAAAAGAAAAAATAGAAGCAGGAATGGCTGCATCTAATGCTAGTTCAGCTAGTGGTGGACAATTTCATATCAATCCGCAGATTGAAATTTCCAAGTCCATGCCGAAATTCGACGAAAAAGAATGTGACATTGTCTTATATATGTCATTGTTCGAGAGACAAGTCAAGAGGTTGAAAATTGATGAGGAAAACGGGGTGTCATGTTTAATACCTCTCATGCCTGCAGAGATAGTGGAACTGATCGCAAGAATTCCAGAAGAAGAATTTTTTAATTTTGAACATGTGAAGGAAATCTTTATGAAGAAGTTTAAATTGAATGCTGAAGGTTTTCGGCAGAAATTTGTTTAGCACCAAAGAAATCCAGAGAAGAGTTGGAAAGATTTCATTTATGAAGTTACAAATTACTTTCAAGGCTGGATAAGTGCTTTGAATGTCACAGATTTGGAGGGACTGAAAGATTTGATCATTACGGATCAAGTAAAGAAGAGAGTTCCACAAGAGATTCGTGACCATTTTGTTGATGTGTGGGGGACATTAGTCAAACCCCAAGATTTAGCAGACAAGCTAGACGAGTACGAGTGTATTCGAAAAACTTATCGGAGACCATCAAATCCAAATCCCAAGGGACATCAACAAGTAAATGTTAGAAATAACGCCTTTAGCCGTGATAACAGAGACTATAATAATAGTCCTAAACAGATGAAGCAAGATAAAGGTTTCACACGGAATAGATACGAACCGAAAAACCGTCCAAAGTTTACTTGCTATTTCTGTGGAGTGGATGGTCACGTAAAGAAGTTCTGTCCCAAACTTTTAAAGACGAACTCAGATCAAGATAGTAGAAGAAAGGCAAATGTTCACAGAACTGTCTTGGACCCAGAACCGGTAACTAAGGAAACGGCAGTAGTGGCTAAAGTGATGTCTCACAGACGACCTTCTCTTGATAAAGGTCTTTGTAATCTAGAAAAGATACGTATAAGTGTGAATGGAAAGCCTGCAACAGCTTTAATTGATTCTGGTACTGAAATAACCGTAGTCAGAAGAGATATATTGACTGATTTTCCTGTTGAAGATAAGGCTTCAATTTATATAAAAGGCATTTTTGGTCCAGCAGAGAAATGTTCTCTTGTCAATATTCCAATGGGTGTCATCGTTGGCGAAGACGGGAACATGATTCACCAAGAAGTGCTGTGTGCAGTTGCTCCTACTCTGGTGGATGATGTACTGTTGCCCCCAGAAATAAGGGACAAGCTGCAGGGTGTTCAAGAAAATTATTTCGTTGATATTTCCGAAAAGGACACAGAACCGAAGACAATTAAAGATAGAGAAATCGTCGATGAAACAAGTGATGATAACCCAGTCTTGGGAAGTGAAGAAATAAGGGCATTATCTGTGGAAAATTCAGAAAAGAATGCTAAAGAACAATCAAGGTCGGACGAATTTCTTTAAAGATCAAGTGGATTGTCCAGATTTGGAATATGCTAGAAAATGTGCAAATGAAAAGTCCGGAGGATATTATTTCCATAATAAATTTTTGTTTCACAAAGAAAAAGTTTTAGGGGAGTCCGTTGCTCAGCTAGTTTTGCCTAAGAAGCGTAGACTTGAAGTTCTAAATTTAGCTCACTGTTCTTTATTTTTAGGTCACATGGGCGCAAGAAAAACTGCTGAAAGAATAAGGTATTCTTTTTACTGGCATGGAATATCCAAAGATGTCAGAGCTTTTTGTCAACAATGCAAAGATTGTCAGTTGACAAGGCGAATAAATCAAAAGGACAGAGTACCAATTACTCCTGTGGCAAGACCAGAATTGCCGTTCCAAGTGGTAAACATCGACATCATTGGACCTATAGATCCGCCTAGTGCAAAAGGTCACAGATATATATTATGTCTAGTTGATCAGCACACGAGATGGGCTGAGGCAGTACCACTGACCAGTCTAACTGCCAAAGCTACATGTGAAGCACTGTTAACCACCTTCATGCGGACAGGTGTGCCTAATATAATAGCATCAGACAATGGGACTAATTTCAATGCTAGTTTGACACAAGAGTTTGAAAAAAGAATGGGATCCAGCCCAAGATTTTCGACACCATTGCATCCAGTGTCGAATGGGCTGGTAGAAAGATTTAATCAGACGTTAAAGCACATGCTACATCATGTCATTTTGGAAGAGCCACGTACATGGCATACCAAAATACCATTCATTTTGTGGGCCTATCGAGAAGTCCCCAACAGCACGACCGGCGTAGCACCTTTTCAGTTGTTATATGGACGAAAACCAGAAGGACCCTTATCTATTCTGAGGAACACTTGGGTGGCAGATGAAGAGGGTTTGCAGTTAGATACTACTCCAATACCTCTTTACATGGAAAAGCTTAAGAAGCAGCTAGAAGACGCAGCTGAGAAAGCAAAATTGATTTCAACAGTACAGCAAGAAAGAATGGCTCGTTATTACAATTTGAGATCTACGAAGAAAGTCTTTAATCCAGGAGACAAGGTAATTGTTCTATTACCTGATTCTAGAAACAAGCTTTTAGCTAGATGGCAAGGTCCATGTACCATCGAATCACGAAAGAATGAACATTCATTTTTAGTGAAGATGCCTGATGGTAGTCTGAGGCATGTGCATCAAAATAAAATGAGAGAATTTATTGCTAGCTCCGGAAGTGTGAACGTCATATTTGAAGGGGAAGAAGAATTTGGTGACATCGAAAATACTCCATTGAAAGAAGACTCCTTTTGGCAGGAAGTAAAATCCGTAGCCTCACCTGACTTATCTACTATGCAGCAAACAGAATTGGAGACATTATTAAAATAATTTGAACCCTTATTCAAAAGACCAGTGCAACCAGTTGCAATCGGGGAGCACGTGATTGAACTTTTGCCCAATATTACTAGACGGAAACCGCATTCCTACAGTGTTCCAATGTCTTATAGAGCAGAGGTGGACAGACAAGTGAAAGAACTGTTGGACTTACACTTGATTGAACCTTCGAATGCAGACATTACATATCCTATAGTATGCGTGGCAAAGAAGGACGCATCCATTCGAATGTGTATTGACTATAGAGCCCTTAATGCTGTAACAAAAGTTCCTAATTACCCCATGAAAGATACACAAGAATTAGTTTTTACTGCGGGGATGGCTCAATGGTTATCTTGTCTAGATTTGCTAAAGGGATATTACCAAATTAAAATGAATGATGAGAACAAAATTTTAACAGCTTTTTCTACTCATAACGGAGTATATCAGTGGAAGGTTATGCCTTTTGGTCTGTCGGGAGCATCGGGTACATTCCAAAAAATAATGAATAGTGTTCTTCGAAACCATTCTAGTTATGCTCAAGCTTACATTGACGATATAATAGTGTACTCCAAAACATGGAGCGAACATTTAATTCATCTGAGAAAGGTATTGCAGGAATTAGAAAAGACAGGGTTTTCTGTAAAATTTAAAAAATGCACTTTCGCGGCCCGAGAACTACAATTTTTAGGCCATAAGATAGGAGGAGGTAAGCATGCACCAGACGAGGGAAAAATTGCGGCAATAAAACGACTAGAAAGGCCAAAGACGAAAAAGGAAGTAAGATCTGTGTTAGGACTAATGGGGTTTTATCGATCATATATTCCTAATTATGCGGAAATTGCAACCCCTCTAACTGAACTAACCAAAGGGAAAAAATCAGGAGATGTAAATTGGGGAAAACGCGAAGAAGAATCGTTTTTTAGATTGAAGAAAGCTTTATGTGAGGCGACAGCGTTAAATGCCCCTGATTTTGGTAAACCTTTCGAAATTCACTCAGACGCTTCTGACTATGCAGTTGGTTGTTGTCTAACCCAAAAAGATGGAAAGGGAAATTATAAACCCATCGCATTTGTAAGCCAAAAATTTAACAAAACTCAAAAAAATTGGTCAACTATTGAAAAGGAAGCTTATGCTATTTTGTTTGGATTTAAAAAAATTGATAAATGGTTGCATGGAACTACGGTAGAAATCGTAACTGATCATAATCCATTAAAATACTTAATTGAAAAAACTCCAAAAAGCCCTAAATTAACTAGGTGGGCATTGGCTTTGCAACGATGGAGTTACAAAATTACTCATCGTCCTGGAATCTTAAACAAAGACGCTGATGCTTTATCTCGTCTACAAACTAAACATTAGTTCTTTTTCTTGTTAAAATTAGTTCTCAATATCCATTGTGTTAATGTATGTTTTGTTCAGTTTTTATTTCAACATATGTACGCTATATTCTTATTGTGTTTAATTATTTTCAATATATGTATTCATTTTTATTTAATATATGTATGCTATGTTCATATTTCGTTTAATTATTTTTCATATATATATATTCGGAGCTTTCATTGTTATTTCAATATGTGGATGAGATGTTCTTATTTAGTTTAGTTATTTTTCCTTATGTTATTAACTTTGGCCAAAGGAATCAGAGAAAAACTTTTGCCGTTTGAAGACCAGTTTTTCTCTTAGGGGCGGCGTGTGAGGGCGCTGCGGATGATTAGAACCAGAAAACGAACTGAAGGGAAGAGTGTGGAGAAGAAGGACGGCGGGAGAGACGCGGCCGAGAGAGGAGAGAGATAGATGTTGGAAAGTTCTATGATGTTAACGTACTAAATTTTGTAATAGTGTACATATATGTTATGTTTCGTCCTACGTCAATTAAATGTTATCAAAAAATTTAAATATGGTGTCATGCCAATTATTTTCGTTTACATTTATTTACTAAAAGGCAGTCTTTGCCTTATTAATTTTTCTGATGAGAAAT
Source organism: Argiope bruennichi (assembly GCF_947563725.1). NCBI lineage: Eukaryota > Metazoa > Arthropoda > Arachnida > Araneae > Araneidae > Argiope > Argiope bruennichi. The sequence goes on from NC_079159.1 coordinate 120,877,456, forward strand.
AAGAATTAAAAAAGCTCGGCAGCGCCGACAGACGGTAAATGTAAATTTCCTCCTGCACTAACCCATATTTAGTAATAATTTTATTAGCACAGTATCATAGTAATAAAATTAAGAAAAAGTGAGATCTTAAGTATTCTAGAATAGCTATCACAAGACTGCCACGAAATTAAGGATAGAACAATGCCATTTCCTAAATAAATTAGATTTTTTAAGTCATTTTTTTAATAGAAAAGAAAAACAGCAGTCAGAGAGGATCAGACTATATAAAAAAAATACCTTATCATTGAAAGAAGTCTTATAAATGTAAGAATCAAAGCATTCCGGATTTGCTATCATTAAAAGAATGCAAACCTACCATGAAATTGACATTAGAACAATGCCATGTTCTAATTGCCAATTATAAATGAGACCTTTTAGGTCATTATTTTTAATAGAAAAGAATGACAACATTCAGAAAAGGTCAGACTATAAAAAAATTGTCTTGTGATTTCTTCCGAAATTTAGTAAAGGGCTTTTATTAAATGTTCCCAAAATCTAGAAACATGCTTTTTAATATATATGCAAAAGACTTTTTAAAAATTAAGAAAAATGTGAATATATATTTTAAGAAGAAATGGAAATACTTATAAGTCCTGGTTTTCACAAATAATGAAAACCAAGACTTGTAAGACCAAGTTAGAAAAAGAAAAAAAAAAAAAAAAAAAAAAAAAAAAAAACAGCTGTATAGTTAGAAACAAAATAAAATTTTCAAAAAAAAAAACTATAAAGGAAACATTTATTTTTAAAATATTTTTTGAAACCAGTGTGGAACAATATACTGCATTGTTACAAAATTTAACTAAATTCATGAAATAAGGAATCTTATTTAATGAACTGCTTTAAAAAAATTTTAGAGTTAAGATAGTGTTTTTTCTTTATGTACTAAGAAAAAAAACCTTTTACAAGATAATTAAGATAATATGGCAAAAACATGCTAATTTTGTTTTAATTAAAATTTAGAAAAATTAGTTTTTCTAGACCTCTATCACCCCAAATTTCATGCTCCCAATTTCAATAGTTTATGCTATGCATTTATCAGCACAAATGTTTACATGTAGAAATATTTCACTAGGAAAAATAAAATTTCTGTCAGAGTTATAAAAAGAAAAGAAAAAGAAAATCGTTATAAAATCTGCACCCAAAAAGTTTCCAAAATCTTTTATTCTTATTTTTCAATTTTTTAAGTATGAGATCCAGCTGCCCCCTCCTCTAATTGAAACTAAAATTTGGCGAGATTAGTCCAATAAATAATATTTGCAAATGGATTGAGGTATTCATAAAACATGAAAGAAATCACGATCATTGAAAATTTATGCCTCGAATTAAAATCTCATCACACTAGATATTAGGCAATTGACTAATGTATTTACATACTGCAATTTAATTCAATACAGTACAGTAAAATACCTTAAACAGATCATTCAAGGGATTGCTCCAAAATAATATACTAATGATAATGATGACTGAATGTGTAACATATTATAAAGAGGCTTCACTATAAAAACTTTTAGAGCAACTTCACCCATATTCAATGTATTTCTTTGGATCAAGTTCGATGTTCTTTTTAGCATCAAATTCATTCTGCTGTATTCTTATTTTCCATTGACGGAATTAATCTGCATATTCTTTTTTAACAACACAAAAAGGTTAAACTTAGTAAGTATAACTTAACCCTCCTGTCGGCGGCTTTCAGATTGCTATCCTTACCGAAAGTGGTACACCCGAATAACAGGGTTACCCTTAAAATTTTTAGGGTTTGGTCAAAAGGATTGCTTTTCCCTTTTGCGGCGAGTTCAGCGCTGCAGGGAGGAAGTGACTAACAGACCTTATGTTGTGAGTGACAGGTGTTGTTTTTCGCAGTTTTTAGATTTCTATGAACATTTTTCTTTCAGTATTTATGAAGAGTTTGACAATAACATCGATTGAAAATGCAGAAAATTTGATTGTTTTTTTAGAGATTTTTCGATTATTTCATAAAACACTACAGAAAATTTACGTTAGGAATAAATTATTATCATGTTAATTTGATAAGAATCTAGTTTTTATAAATTGAAAGTGCTAGTCTAATTTTTTTTTCATTGTAATATGTTTCTCAAAACCTTTTATTCCGTAGTACTGAGAAAATATTTTGATTTGATTTGCAGAAGAATATTTTAATTCTTCTGCAATTTAATTCTTAAAAAAAATCCTTTCAGCGCATTGCCCATTTATTTTAATGTTTTAAAATGCGCGTTTAAGTCATTAATTACGAAACGTAACACTACATTATAATTTTGTTTCTTCAGTATTCAAAAAAATAATTGTGCAATTAGGGATTTACATACGATATTTCACTTTCAGAGAAATCGATTTTCGGTATTCATTTACATGATTAAAATTTTGTAGTTAAATATATTTTACAATATTTAATTGGCAATTCTAATTGGCCAGTTATTCAATAATGTGGAAATAACTGGACTATGCAGCTGATGCGCCTTATGACTTCAACAAACAAAAATAATTGTCAAAATATTTCTTTGTAATATTCATGATACAAACAAATTTGGACTAGAAAAATGACTCAAATAATACAGGTTATTTAGACTTTTAATTTTAATTAATCATTTGCAACTGGAATTTTTTAGTTAGTTTAGTTTAATTATATTAACTTCCCGTTGTGTATTTTGGGATGGATCTTGTAATCTTGAACCGTGGTCAGATGACGAGGACGACACCTGAGCTGGCACCCCCCTCTCCACACCAGCGGGAGAACGTTTGCCTCTGACGGATTTAACGTGCAATAGACCCTTCCTTACACGACGGTTCTTCGGTGGAATCGGGTCTCGAACCTGAAACCCTACGGCTCACGAGCCAAGACCTTACCACCAGGCCACCGCGGCCTTACTGGAATTTTTTTGATAGAAAGTTCCTACAGAATATTAAGAAAATTCTTACAGAATATTTTTAGAAAGTTCCTACAGAATATTAAAAACTGTTTTAAAATAAATTTAAATTTTTTTTAAAATCTAAATTTTTTTTTCAAGTTAGAATCAAAGCTCTCATTTAAAAGATTTGCAAATATAGTTGCATTGATCTTCTTTACTTATTACTTCCCAGTTGCTTTTGGCGACCGACATATATGTCCAGGTTACTGATCAAAATGAAATTTTTAATTACATGTTTTCTTCAGCAAAACATCTTGAAATTTCAAATGTTGATAGTCATATAACTCATACTATTTCAGATGCATTGTCCCATTCTGTATTACATATTTTTTTAATTTTCTGTCAGCTCCTCGACAGTAAATCCTTCATTTAAAACGGGAGTGGATAAACTTCAATTAATGCAAAATCTTTTTTGTTGAAAATAATCAGGCTTATTAAATTTCTGAATACAGAGAATAGAATCATTCAGCAATAAAGTTTTATGTATACTACTGAATAATTCTTTTTAATTTTTGAAATGTCTCAGATGATTTCTCATACCTCTTATTCAATAAAAATTGCTCTGATTCAATTATAATTTATCTTATTATAATAAGAAAGCAATTTTGAGGTGATAGGAATGATCATATACTGTCATACTTTTAATTATATTAAGGATAGAGCAGCAATTTTTTTTTAAATAAGTGCAACGTTGAAAATTTTTTTTCACTGTTTAGTTGTAAAATTAAACTGTAGTTGAATTACAACAAATTTCTAAAAGTATATTAAAAGCCAGCTTTAACAGAAATTTATTAATTATGTAAATATAACCCAAGTCTTCGCACCTTCATCTTGAACAATGAAAAAAAAAGTCCATGACGAAATAGGTGTAGCAATAATATAAACGACTTGAGTTATTTTATAACAGTGAAATATGTTGCTGTTAAAATCGCTTAATACCGAGGCCGTGCGCGAAAAAGACAAGAGCGCTACCTAGAGTCAAGGGCATTCCAATGGGAACAGCTTTCTCAAGTGCTTTAGCTAATATTTTCCTGCATTACTATGAGAAAAAAATAATTAAATATAATTTAATAAACGGGTGGAGATATATTGATGACCTACTTTTGATTAACTTCGACAATACTAATATTATTACTAATTGCTATCCAAAAGATTTAATTCTAAAAGATACAAATAAAAATCAACTTGAGGCTACCTTTCTGGATTTAAAAATCGAAATTGCTAATGATAAAACAATAGTTGGTATATACGATAAAAGGGATGATTTCAACTTTAAAATAACAAAACTATGTAACTACCATTCCAATCTAAACTCTAAAATTTTCAAAAATCTAATTTTCTCACAAGTTAACAGGATCAAAAGGGTTTGCAATAATAAAAATTCTTATATTGAAGCATCAAACATCCTCCTTAAAAATTTAATTAAAAATGAATTTCCTAGAAATTACTGTAATGTCAATTTTTTAATTAAACAAGGTATGGTTTGGGATTAATCCTTTGGCTTAAATAGAAATAGAACTTTCCTTGCGTATTGGATCATTCAATAGATGGCGCTGGGAGCCTACCTCTGTTTACATAATTTACTGTTAATTTTTTTAAAAACAGGGAATCACAATCGATAGTTTAAAGTTTCCTTGACTGTTGGATGGTATGTGCTGGACTTTTCGTTTTTAATTTTAATTTTAGTGCTAGTTTTTGTTTTCATTGTTATTTTTGTTATTGTATTTTTACTTTGTTGTGGTTTTTTTCTTCTAATTTGTTATTTTGTATTTCCTTTCTGTTAAAATGGTATATCTCTTGAGCATAATTTCAGGGGATTTTCGGGTCACGAGGAATCATTATTAGACAATGTCTGTATGTCCTCACAGAAAAAACTCCTTTCTTTGAATCCCTGCCTGAGGGTGACCCTTGAAAAAGTCTTCAGGCCGGATTCTTTTTTTAATATTTTTTTTAATAATTTTTTTTTGGTTTAATTTTTATTTGATTTTTTGTTTTTTCTATTAACTTGATTCTAATACTTTTGTATATATATATATATATATATGATATTTTAAACTCTAATTTCAATTTAATTAATTTCCAAGGTTTTATCTTAATTTAGCCCATAGTAACGTGCTTGTGATTTTAAAGTCTCTCCTTTCTTAAATTGAAAAGGCATTTTAAAGGATGTCGAAATTTAAGAGACAAATAAATATTAAATAATGAAATGCAGTTAATATTAACCAAAGAAAAGATTAATAAAATATAAAAGAAGTAAGCTAAGCGAATATAAAGATACGTGCAACTGCGACTAAAGCGAGAAGACGAATGAGCAACAGGTTTTCTTTTATCACTTCACATTGACGCCAAGAAAAAGAATACCCCCCAGACTTCTATCCGATTCCACCCATTCAAAATGGATAGTCCCTACCGGAACCCGTCTCTATAACGCCCGCCGTAAACATAGACGATTGTCTAGCAGTGTTCTTGTCGTGGACAGACAGTATATTCCACTAAGATACAAATGGAAGCTCTAATAGACGCCCCGTACAAACATTCGTCTCGATTAATAATAAAGATGGACGAGTGTGTGTGTCATTATTTGTCTGTTTGTGTTGGTGTTCTTCAGACCAGACAGCTTGAAATAGAATTACCAAAATCAGCACCTACATACTTTGGACAGTGAGAATTTTAAATTAAACTTTAAATTAACCTTTTTAAGGGGCGTGAGAAGTATGCTCATCACCAAGTTCATCAATTTTCGAATAAAGTTATGAAAGTTGGCATAAATTCTTACGAGTTTTTCAATATGGCAGAAACTTAGATGTTTCAATTGTTTATCTCAAATAAAATGAAGTGCCTTGATTTATTTCTTAGTTATTAACTGACAAAATTAATTAATAAATCAGATTAAATTGATCTAGTAAGCTTAATGAATTACTTTTCCTAGGCCAATTTCAATTCTAAAACCATTTTACTCCAACATGACTAGAAAAAAAGAGACACTTTAAAGAATTCATAAAAATCGTTACAATTTTAAAGTTCATTCGAAAATAGGACAATAGAAAAATTATTTATACATTAATTGTGAATTCAATTTTTTTTTTTTTTTGTGTGTGTGTGTGTCAATGATATGAAATTTTGTGCCATGTCATTTTCCTACATTTAATTAAATTAAAAATATTTTAGCACATTTCAAATAATATATTTTATTTTTAAATTGAAACTAATCTTTATATTTCATTCCGGCTTTTTCCCCATTGATAATAATTTAGTTAAAAGGTTAAAAAGGTCTAAGCTAAAAGCAAAGAGTTGAAAATTTCTTTACTGAAATACAAATAAACCATGTGGCTGAAGCGAAAGTTCCATAATTAGCATGTCAATAAATAAGATACTAAAAGTTCAAGATCTTCATTTTACCTCAAAAGAATAAATTTTTCTTGGTGATACATTCAAATGTATAAATAAAAATGCATATTGTATAAATTGTGTTGTAATAATTTCGGATTTTATTGCAGATAAATGCTAAAATGTTATGTAATTTTTAATTAATAGAAATTCTAATTAAAATTTCGGAAATTTCACCCCGAGGTGTACATTCACCGTTTCCAAATTAAAATAAGGGCGACATGCGTTCGCTCCCAGTCAAATAGTTTGATCTGGAGATAGCCAATACGAACACTCATCTTCATTATAATCAAGAGAGAATTCGTTACTTTAACCCTTTAAAGGGCCATTTTTTTCTAGTCATATTATGATAAAATATTTTGAGGCTTGAAATTAGAATAAGAAAAGGGATTCATTTAGCTTATTAGATAAATTTAATTTGATTTATTAATTAAGTTGGTTAATTAATAATTAAGTTACAAACCAAGACACATCATTTTGTCTGAGATAAAGAACTGAAGCCTCTAAGTTTCTCTCTTTCTAAAAAAATTTGTCAGAACTGATGCCAACCTACATAATTTCATACAAAGATTGAAAAATTTGGTGGGAAGCATACTTCCCACGGTCCTAGAGAGGGTTAATAGAAATATTCATGTCTGAATATCCTTGTTCGAATTAGTTCTGTTTTTAAAAAATGAAAATGTGAGGCTAAAGGTTATCAAGAATTTCAAATTACTTGAAAGTGGGTGAAGTTTTTTTACTCCAGTGATCGAAAATATCTTATTTTTGTGTTACACTTTTATAGCATATTGGACTAATTTTTATTAAGGCTTTAAGGCATTTTTGAGTATTTTAATTGCTCCTAAATTGTTTATATTTTGATTATAGCCAAGAGGGATACTGCACAATTTCGCTTAGTTTTCTTTAACCTTTTTACAATAAAAGCATGCTTAGGATTTTCTTAATGAGTGAGCCTTCGCAAAAACTTATTAGTGATTTTTAAATTAAAACCTTTTTTTATTATTAATCATCTTTGGGTTTACTATCTAGCGCAATGAGTATGATAATACTCCATTTCCAGAAAATCGTGAATTGTTCTTCCCCTTTCTTTCTTTAGGATATGTTGATCATACAAAAATATTCCTTGACATTTCATCTGTGGTTTTTACCAGTATCGACGTAATTTGTGGTGAAACATTAGGGGACAATCAATCAGATATTCTTCTGATAACATCTTTTCGAGCGTTTTTCTTGACAAGCCGATTTAAATCGAATTTGTTCTCACACCATTCGGAATCTAAATAACCCCATTTTTTAAGATCTGTATTTAGATTTTCAATAACGAAACAAAAAAGTCCTGAAGTCCATATTTATTATGGAATTGCAAGAAGGCCAAAAATCTGTCGTGAGGAAAGCTAATCAGATTTGTCAATTGGTACATATTAAAAATATGGCTTTAAAGCTAGTGATAAAATATATAATGCTGCCAAACTTACAAAGTAAAATGCCATTTTATTTTTCACAAATATATTATATATATATATATATATATATATATATATATATATATATATATATATATATATATATAATGTACATAATATACATTGAAAATTTAAAGGTCTAAAAAAAATTAAGCCAAAATGTTAAAAAAAAAAAAGTTGGTTTATTTTACATATACCAACTAATATATATAAAATAAATCGCCTGCGTTTATTTGTTTGTAAAAAATATATATAGATTTTTTTTATTTAAGTTTTTGAATTTTTATATTCAATTTCTTAAGAGTATTTAGAACCCTTAGCTTAATTAACAATAATTAAGCTTTACTTCTATAAAGCTTTGTGAAACTAAACAAGCATTTTAGTTTCATTTGGCATATTAGGAAATAAAAACTAACAAACTTGATAAACAAATTAAAATCACATCCAGTGAAATAGAACTGTACACCGGAGAAGAAGATAGTGTAAATGCCAGTTGTACTCATTAAAGGCTAAAATGAGATAAATTTATGAAATAGATACGAGATTTATTACGCTTTAATGAAATAAACGTAAAAAAATTCTCACTTTTAACTCACTCATTAGTTCACTTTCATGCGAATTAAACTACTCAGCATTAAATGTATAAGTAAAAATATCAGTAGAAACCAGTTTAACATTAACAGATGGGCTCGATGCAGTGAAAGAAGATTAATATTTCGATAAGAAAATGAAACCTAAAACATTAATCTTTAAAATCTTATGGATCAGATTATTAATAATAATACCTACATGTGTACATTCCAGGTATATATTTTCATATGTTCAACTTTCTTCCCGCTATTTAAAACTGATTTTGGATACACATTTATTCTCAAAAGTAACGGCTCAGAACATATGCAAAATTTGAAGATGCTTAAAAGAACGTGAGCAGGAAGACATCAATCACAAAGTACACTAATAAAGATTCACTTCTCCTTATCTCGCAACTTTAGATTGGGGGAAGGGAAAAACTGGAATGCGTAAAATTATAGGCAACAACAATTTTAAGGGAGTTTTCGTTTCCATGATTTTATGTGTCCGCCATTTTGAAGGGAGAAAAGACTGTGTTTTTCAGGTCTTGCCATTTGGAGGGTTAAATTCTTCAACATGCAAAACACTAAAAAATGAAGCTCGAACACTTTACGAGTCACAACAAATACGGTACAGCACATTTTTTGCACGGCCCCTTCCAGATAACTATTCCAGTATTTCAATAAATGACAATGCATATGTTTAAAGAGTGGAACGGAAAATTGGCTCATTTAGTGTTATCTTAATATGAGTTGGAACTACACTTGGATCTATTTCAACCTAAATTTCTTCCCTTTTGTTGAATTTTTTTCTTGGTATAAGAAATATTAATATCAGTATTAATTTAACATCGATAAACAAGCCTTTATGTACATACTTTTTAAGGAACTTTCCTCCCACCCACAATATTAAGCACTTTCCATGATGCTACACATCCTGTTATATACGAGAAATATCAGGCTAATATTCATAGCCTGTTTCTACTTAGAAATATTTTGTTGCAATTTCAAAACAGTAATCAAATTATAAAAACAAAAATGATAAAAATTTCGTTCTGGAGCATCTGAAATTAAATTTCAAAACTGGGGCATTTTAAACATTAAGCAAGACTATTTAAATATATATATTGTAAACTTTTGAGTTGAATTTTTCATGGCCTCACTTGAGAAATTAGTTCAGTTTAACAAAAACAATCATGGTCCATTTTTGAATATTCCCAGTGTTTTATTACATTAAATTTCAAATCTTATTTTTTTTAACAAATGGAAAAGAATATTAAAATATAAAAAAGAAAACAATTTAGTAAAAAGAAATTTAATAATCAGTTCTAATACCATACAGTCATATAAATAGTGCTCAACAAAAATTCATGACTTATATAAGACTTTGAAATCGAGGTCTACAAAGTGAGGCACAGAAATGAAGGAGATGTTCCAGATAAATGCTGACAACAGTCATCCTTACCACAAAAAAGTTTATATACAAATGACATTTTGAATATCTATACAAATGACAGCTCCTTCCTCTTCAAGACAATGAGTTTGATTTTATGCATACTGTTCTTTTCAAATGTAACAGTATATTAAAAGGTAATATCAGGTGAAAAATCATACAAAAATAGTTTCTGCAGATATCAGGCTCATCCCAAAATAGGAGCAACTATGGAGTCTGGAAACAGACTGTGGTAATTTACAACAGGTACATAAGCAGCTGTGATCATTCGCCCTAAAAACAGAAAATATTAAAAAATATAGCACATTTTATGGAAACAGAATATTTATACATTTAGAGAAAGAGGTCAATACATAATGACTTTTCTAATAGCAGGTAATTTACAAAGATCAGAATAATCAAATAACAAAAATCATCTTCTACAGCATTTTATAACTTTTGGATAATACATACATATTTTTTGTTTTAAACAACAAAATTCAGTTATATCTTCATTTACTCGGAGGAAGTCTATTTAAATACAAGTTAACATGATAACGACAAATCGAAGGGAGTTAGATGAAATAAAATTCAAAACACAGATTTAGCATCTACATTGTAGTCATCTATTTAACAAGGGTTGAACGTCTGTTGGTCTGGACTTCAGAAGCATGTAAATGCGATAGCCTAAAAACACAGCAACATAAATATATCAAATATGGTATTTTATTTTGCGATTACAATTGTAAGCCTGTGTCAAATTTCAATTTCAAATGTTGGGAAAAAACAAGCCTAAGTCACATTTACTAGAGAATACACAACGAAGTTATGGGGCAGAATACTCTTGATCTTTCTATCTCCATTTCTATTAACAATAAAAAAGAAAGTCAGACAGTGTTTGTGTAACTCTACAGACCAGACCGTTTAACTTCGAGCTATCAAACTTGGCACATATATACTTACATATTTCCAAAGTTTTAGATTCTTATTTTCATTAAATTAAAAATTAAGTAAAATTTACATTTTACATGATAATTTTTGAAAATATTACAGCACAAAAAAATCTTTATGCCATCTTTAATTCAAAGAATTGTCTTTTAAATTTTTTTTTGTTGTTACATACATTTTTCTTTCATTTAATTTATTAATAAAAATATTTTAAATGCACTTAACAACAGTATATTTAATTGTTAAGCTGAGACACAAATAACTTTCATTGTTTTAACTAATATTTCATCTTGGCCTGCCATCCACCCCTTCCTTTGTTGATGATAGAATTTTGAAAGAATGGCTTATTTTAGCATCATGAGTAGAATACTATTTAAAATATGCATATTTAGAAAACTATTTAAAATATGCTTTTAATATACTTTTTGAAATTCATATTTACAATTGAGGTCTAACTTCATAAGTTTAAAATAGTGGAATTTTTATAAAGTGTGCCCATTTTTCTTACTCATTTAGTTAACTCTTAATGTAATATATAATTGGATGCATAAGAATATGTTGAGGTATATTACAATAAGGCTTGAGTATTAATGTTAATTAAATAATTAAATTAATATTAGATAATTAAATTATCCTATAATAAACATAAGCAATGCCGGACGATTTTATTTTCTGTTCTTCAAAGAAGGTTTTAACAATAGTAGAAGTTTAAACACCTCCATTTTTTTAAGTTTCAAGTGCCTTTTAATTGAGATGACAGAAAATTAGAGGGATGCATTGCACAATAAATGGAATGGTACAAGGTTTTTACGTTAATAGTAAGTGTTACATGTCTACCAAAATAGAAGTTTAAATATACTCTTTTGAGTAAGCATTCAAAAGCAAGTCGAATGAATTTTAGCAACCATAAATCTATAAAAATTAACTAAGTTGGTTATTGTTTTCATAAAAACCTTTTTTTATACGAGAAAAAAAATAACATTTTTAAATGTGTATTAGCTTCAGTGTAACAATATATTTTATAAAATTTTTCTTCCAATTCATGGTAATATAAGAGCAATCATAATTTATTTTGGACAAAGCAACATTCCTAAAAAGTTATTTAATTGAACTCAATAATTTATTTAAAATTTCAATTACATACAAATAAATAAAAAATAGATTAAAAGCCTTCAGAAATGTAGAACTGCTCGACTTATCCTAGATGCCATAGACAAAAGTTTGTGGTCAGTTTTTTTTTTTTTTTTTAATTTCTATACATAACCATTATACATACTGAAAAATATGAAAAAATAATTTTTAGAAACTATTTTTTGAAATTAAATATAATAACTCCTTTTTATTATTTTTCCTTATATTTAAGAAAAAATCATTCCAAATCCAAGATGAATTTAAAGTCCCAAGCATTTCATAACTCGGATGTGTGATATGGAATCCAGGCTAAGCAGATAAATATTGGTACTGGCAAAATCCAATAAATAAAACATAACAAATTTATAATCACTCATTTAACTAACAGTTAAAAAATTTCAAAAACCAGGAGACATTAAATGAGTATACGCATTTTACAATTTAATCTATTTAGGGGGTGCTTACACTGATTTCTTTTTTTTTTCTCCCTTTGCATAGAACTTTTAAGATTAATGTTGCATTTCATAATCTGAAAAGTTTTGATAAAATTAACAATTGATGCTTTGAATACTTTTGACATTGTATCAGTTCTTAAATCAACATTTTAATAGCATAATAAGGGTGATAATCATTTCAATGCTCAGACATTTTGAACTAGCTGATATATCCATTATTCAGGATGAAAATAATACTTTCCATGCACAAGTTTGCTAATGTTATATATATCAGTTTAAAAGGTTTTATATTTTTATAGTATATTAACAAAATGTTCAAAATCTACTTAACAAAAAAAAATCTCTCTATATTAAAAATTTATGTAAAGTAAAAGTACATGAAGGCCATAACTGTTTTTTTTTTTTTCTTTTTTCCATAAAATAGATAATTTTTTTTTACTATTCCCTATTTTTACAATACATATACAAACTTCTGAAACTACCAACCAAAGAATACATAATATGCAATTATTAAAAAAAGAAGAAACACAAGAAATATATTTTAGAATTAGGATCAACAGAATGCAAGCATTGCACATAAATAAACTAATTTTCTACTACAATATTGTATGTATATTACAAAAAAATCTTATTACCTAACATTGCTATTTTATTTTTATAATTACACCAAAATTTTTTTAATTGCTGAAAGTAAATTTTCTCCACATAGGTTAATATTTAACATTTTTGATTGCAAATAAATAAAAGGATTTAAAATATCAAAACTATTTGTATTCAACTGGAAATACAATACTATTTACAATTCTTTTATAAGTTTATAAATTATTATTACAAAATCTTTATACTTTACAATATTTCATACATCATATGAAGAAAATTTATCTACCAGCTTGGATTTTTATAACATATAAATTATGTATTTACTGTTACTTTTATTTGTATAGATGAATGATTTAATAATGGTTTGTATAGATTAATTACAAATAAGAACACGAGAAACTTCCGTTACCAAAAATTTGCACTCACCAGCAAACCATCTTCCATGCAGAGCAGTAACAGATGCAACAGCAGCAGCTATTGTTGGACACTTCACATACACATTACCAAGAGGTGACAGCTTGTCTACAAACACATGCATAGCGCCACCATGCTTTTTACATTCTTCAATTACATCATTGCGAATTTCTTCATCCCAATTAGGATTGGTTTCCCTAAAAAATTAATAAAAATAAAAGTTAAGCAAAATGTAAATATATCACAAATTTATACAGAGAGGAAGAAAACAGATGCATGAAAATTCTTTCTATACAAATAAATTTTCCTCAAAAAAGAACACAAACAAATTTTACTTTTTACAAATCCACTCTCCTTAGCTTTGCCCAAACTGAACGTGAGCATACAAATCATATCAGCCATTTCGCACTCTAAGAGTACCTTGAGTAAATTTTTTTTCTTCTGTTGATACCTTTTATTAAATTACTATATGATAGCAATGCACTATTAAATTAATATGGCAGGAATAATATTACATGATAAAAATAATTGAAATATTTCAGAATCATTTTTTCCCCCTTCTGAAAATGACAGGTTTGAAGAAACCTGAACAATGCTTATAATAGAACAATCCACTGACTGCAACTATTTGAAATTCATTAGAATCATCTTTTACACTGCTTGGGACTCGTGGACTAACACCCCATCCCACCCTAAAATTGATGAAAATTTCTTAAATTTTAAGCCATTTGGCAAGAATTCTTGGATAGATACCTGGTGCTTAAAATTTAATAAAACCTGATTCTGAGTTCACAAATGATATTCCACCATAAAAAAATGAGGTAATTTTTTAAAATTATTTCCATATTACAAGCATTTTGGAGAAATTTGATTTACGCTAATAAGAAATATTCTATTTGCCAATACTTGGAAAACTATCAACAAAATGAGGGCACATTAATAAAATGCTTGCCCTTGGAATGAGACATGCAATCAGGAATTGCACACAAATTCAAAATTTTGCAAATTATAGCCATTGTTTGAGTACATGGGGGAATCTTGAAGAATATATCTTGATCTTGAAATACTATAATCTTGAAGAATATATTTCTATATCTAAATGCCTGATGTTAAGACAAAAGGGCCAAAAGGCTGCATATCAAGATATTGATAAGTTACAACTAGCGTTTCTACTTGACAAAAATGTAAAAAGGTTTAGTTATATTAATGTCTTATTTTAAAGCAACATTTGGACTAATTCAGAAAACAGGTCTGGTAATATTGATTAGATAACAACATCCAAGCCAGCATATCCTCTCTCCAAACATATACATAATACTACTGAGAGGATAATGGGGGAAAATGAGAAAAAAAGATAAAATGATAGTTGGTTCCAAAATAACTAAGCTTCTAGATTTGAACCGAAAATTTTGCAACCAATACAAATACTGGTACATTTTAATTCACCTTAATAAACAAATAGAATAAATTTATATAAATAAGAATAAAAAATATGACAGTAAGGTGTCAGTTATGTAAGTAAAGAACCACATTCAAAATATATTTTGAAGGTTTTTTTTTTTTTTTTGAAAAATATGGCTAGAAAACATTATTTAAATGCAGAAAAAAAGCAAAATTTTTCTGCAATATCACATTTCTCTTCTTTTGTGCAATGCTAACTTCACACATTTAGTAACTGTCAATTAAAAAATCTACAAAACGAACAGCTGGTTTCCAATCCACATAACTATTCTAAAGTTAAATTAATCAAAAGATGTAGTAAAGAATTCTACAAAAAGCTAGCTACTCACGTTGCAGGATCAAACATATTAGACAACAAGAAACACTGAGTTGCAATAGGCGGTGTTATTGTTTGTTGAGGAGTTACCAGTCCTTGAGACATCTGCAAAGCAGATACTGCTGCAGCAGGAATATTCAAATCTGTACCTAAAAAAATGAATAAAATGTTTTTTTACAAAAATTTAGGACACACATTCAAAATTCACATAAATAATTGCACAACTTATTTGATATTAGCTAATTATCTGCTTTTCTAGCATTTCAAAGCCAAATACTTTCCACACAAAGTCTACTAAAGAATATATTAAGATATTAGATTGAATATTTTAATAAATTTAAGACATACAAAAATGTTTCTTCAAAATCTTTCAAAAATAATGCAAGAATATTTATATCAAGTACCTTCAGCCAACTTTGCCATTAATTGCAAGCGACCTGTAGCACCCAAGTCAATACCAGTCCTATCTAATTCATCACTATCCAGGAAAGAGCCCTGAGCTACATCTGTTCTCTCTGTTACATGACCAACTTTCATGGGTCTGCCAGCTAATTCAAATCCATTCAACTGCTCCAAAGCCTTTTTCGCATCTTCCGAGTCATAAAACTAAAACAATAAATTCAATTAAAACTATACTTAAAAACAATCATATGATAATACTCAAAATTAGTTACTACGTTAATCATATATTAATTTTTTTTAAATAATTACATAACATAGCCAATTTTCTAATTAATTATTTCAACACCATTCATACAGAATGTAAATTTAATCAATTGATAATTAAAATAGAGTGCCATCAAGTACATATAATTGTACAAAATTTTAAAAAAATAAATAATTCTAAATTTATAAATAAAACACAATTGTATAATTAATACAACTTAATTAACATATTAAACATGCTTGAAAAGCTTAAGATCTCCAGTAAATAATTAGTTCATAGAATACTAATGCCATTAGATTATAGGTTTAAATTATTGATAATATACTTACACTAATGAAGCCATAACCCTTGGATCTACCAGTTTCTGTGTCTTTTATTAGTTCAATTCGCTCTATCTGAAAGTGTATAAAAAGCACATTATAAAACAAAAACACTACTTGCATTAAAAAAAAAAAAAAAAAAAAAAAAAAAAAATTACAAAAAACAATAATAATAGCATAAGAAATAAAAAGACAAAATGAATGTAAAGAGAAACAAAAGCTTAAAGGATCTAGACATGACATTGCAAGTTATTTAAAAATAATCACTTCAGATGAATTATTAAATATTACAATCCAAAAAATTACTGAAAAACTACTTACTGTCATCTTAAAATACAAATATAGTGTAAAGATTTAATTTACTTCCAAAAGTAATCAGTTTTCACCTTTTAAATACATATTTTTAATAGTAATTTTTAGCAAGAATAATACATTGTACCAACAATCAGCAAGGAATTTTATTTTCTCTCAAATCAAAAGTTTAATTGAATGAAAATAAAAGCAAGATATGATCACACTCTTACAAAAAAAATTTTAAGACTTTTATAAAACGTAATTAGGGTACAATAATTTTTTGCATTACACTGATTTCAAATGTGTAAAAACTGATTTTAAAAAATCCAGACTGAAAAAAGGAATATTAAACAAATCTTTTATTCAGAAATTATGATACAAAAAAATTCTTTATATACAGCAAGACCCAAGGGCCAGATAAGAGGAATTGTTACTTACTCTTCCAAAAGGTTCAAAGATTCCTCGCAACATATCTTCTGTGATGTTAAAATGGAGAGATCCAACATATAACCGCATTGGCCCAGGAGTTCCTTTTACCATTGAACTTGTACTTGCTGCAACCCTGTTCTTCTCAGCTTGGGACAGCTGAACATGGATTTTGCAGCCCATAAGTTCTGTATCATTCAGAGCAAGAGCCTACAAAAATTTTTGATTTAAAGATATGCACAAAAGATTTCATTTTCTATTTATTTTATCATAATTAAAAGATTTATCAATTACAATACTGACCAGAAAAAACAAAAGTCAAAATATAAACTTCATGCACATTAAATAAAACACATACATATGCACACTTTAATTTTTAAACCTTTTATAGTTTGCAATATTTACCAAGGGAATTGAATCAACACTTTGGAATTCTACATATGCAATGCCTTTAGACCGCCTTGTCTTGTTATCCATGATAATTTTCACATCACGAACCTAAAGGAGTTTTAAAAAAAGACCTTATAAGCATTACATACATCAATATTAATTATTGCCTTACATGAACTAATATATGAAAAATGAATTATAATAATTGAATTGGGCAGAACCTATTTATTCCATTTTAAAATTGAAGTACTAAAGTTCCCAGCAAATTACTATAAACCATGACATTATGCAATCATTCATCACATGAGAAGTGTTTTAAAAATAATCTCAAGACCTCAAGATAAGTATTCATGAGCCAAAGGACAATTTTTAAGAAAAAAAATTTATACCACTTCTTTAAAGGGTACTTTACAAATCATTTTGAATTCTCATCCTTATTACCCTATTTAGAATAAAGCAAAAAGGAAATTACCATAACAAAAAAATATACAATACACTGCTACCACTGTAGCAGATATTAAACACCTTGGAACTAACAATACAAATGTTTGAGCTTTCTACAGGTTAGGACATAGTTATTCATCGATGGCATCGTCCTACAGATAGACAAAGAAATCAAGCTGAAATATTCAGTAATTATTTAAAATGTGCTAATTGCATGTAATATTAGTATACTAATACAATAAAAAAAAACTTACTGGGCCAACAGATGAGAAGAACTCTTCCAGATCCCGAGCACGGACCTTCTGGGAAAGTCGCATACAAAATATTGTACGAAGATCCCTGTCTTCTGGACTTATATCATCATCAGGCAATCTATAACAAAATAATAATGAATAGATTAATTTTAAACTGAAACTATGTTCAACTCATTTATAAAATATTTTTAAACAAAAAAATTGACTGAAAAAACTCACTTGTTTCGCAAACTGTCAAAAAACTGGGTATGCGCGCTAAAGAGAAGAGAAAAATATTTTATTTCTTTGATATCTGTTATATTTATACAAAAGTAAACAATCTAAATGGTAATTTATACACATATTTATATAAAATATTACCCTAGTGGACTTCTTGGAGGAGTACGTTTCCTGCAAGAGAAACATCAAACCATAAAAAAAAGAAATTAAATATGAAAAGAAAACTCTTAATATGCAAATACATATTTTCATAAATAAAATACAAAAAAAAACAAAAACAACATTAATATTCAATTCTTTTCCAAGAATTAAAATTATTATTTATTTATTTATTACTATTATTATTTCATTTTCAGGGATTTATCCTTATAATTGAGAAGTCTTCATAGTACCTCCAAGTATTATAGTATTATAACTGAAAAGCACTTTAACCTTTTCAGGGATAAATACTTTAAATTAAAAAATGATTTAGTTTATTTTGGTTTTATTAAATTGATTTTAGCATGACAGAAACTTTGCTTGAATTTTAAATCCCATAGATCACTCCTTTTTCCCCATTAGGGAGAATAAAAAAAAAGTGCTAAAATTCACAATTCATTGCCATCCTCACTTCTTCAAGAATAGTATCCACATTCCTCTGCACAGAAAAGGCAACACTTAAAAAGTTTGAGCACCATTACTATTTAAGAAGTCAATGTAAAAAAAATAATAATAAAGATCATAGCACATTTTTATAAGTTTTGATATAATTTCAAAGCATAGCTCACTCTTATTGCTACATTATGATCTATAATAGAAATACTTAAAGGTCCTTTAATAGAATACTACAAGGTTTTTACAAAGATAATTCTAATCCAAATAATATTATGGTAAGATCTGTCATTTTTAAACCATAATAATACACTTGATTATTCCATATGATAGAAAATTATTTAATGGCATAAAGTTTTTTAAAGATGTTAAGGAACACAACTTTTATGTATAATAAAATTTAAATATTTTTTTTCATCTGCCTTAAAAATGAACGGTGTAAATTAAGAAATAATTCATACTTTCAAGTATTTATCTTCTAAGATGTCATAAACAAATAATAAATGGCCTAGATAAGATTGACACTAAAATCAGATAAAAAATAAAAAAAAGAAAAGGAAAAAAACTGCCAAACATAAATGATAAAAATAGGACACAAGTAAACAAAATGTGTTTAAGTTTATCAGATTGTTGGTACAAAAACAAATTTTTAAATTCTGAATGTAAAATTAAAAAAAAAAATAGAGCGGGGAAATGGGAAGAAAAATTCACAAATTACCTAGGACTTCGAGATCTAGTCCTATGCCTTATTCGATCTCTTCGTGGAGACCTAGATCTAGATCTTCGGTCACGACTGCGGATACGAATTCTCCTTTCTCTACTACGACTCCTATAAATATGATAATGCAAAGTTAATAAAATAAATGTTCATACTAAATGAAGAAAGAAAATCAGAGACAGTAATAATCATTACCTGGTACGTCGACGTTCTTTGCGGTCACGACTATAACTTCGACGCCTTCTATCACGACTCCTACTGCCTCTTCCACGACTACGGCTTCTTCTACGATCCCTACTTCGACTTCGCTTATCCCTGCTACGGCTTCTACGCTCACGACTGCGACTACGCTTTCCGTCTCTACCTCTGCTCCTACTGCGGCTCCTTTTTTTCTTCTTAGAACTACTACTGCTACCAGTTCTAAGGAAGAAAGAGGTTAAATACATCAAAGTTCTAAAAAAAAAGGTAAGATTAAAGATTAATGCATCAAATGGCTTTCAAAACCAAAGTTAAAAGCACTATTAAATATCTTACCTTCGATTTTCTTTATCATTATGAGCCCCATTGTATTTTTCAATATCTTCCTATTATAATGAAAATACATTAAAACATTTATATTTTTTAAATAAATCAAGTATCAGATTATCAATAAATATATCAAATTTATTTCCATAAATAGATTAAAAAATATTTACAATGAAAATTACAGTTAAGATTGCTGCATGGAAATGTGCAACCATAATTTAAAATATTAAAAAAAATTAATAATCAAACATATAATTTCTACCTGTTTTGAATTTGCTGTCAAATATTTTAAATTAAAATACAACTTAGAGAATATTCACATAAAAAAATCTTGACCTACTGCAAGATTTGCTTAATTTAATAAAGCACTATTCCATAGAATTAAATGTGCTTTACTGAAACAAAAAAAAATTTAATAAATATTAATTTTTAGAATTTTTATCAACAAAGGGGGTTAAACAATGTTTGATAAAACTTCATATTTCATTCTTCGAGGGAGGGAGGAAAAGGGAAACTGAAACTCAAAAGAATGCCCAATTTTAATTAAAATAAAACTGAGTATAATTTAATGCAAATCCAATGCATTGATCAAAAATATACAAATCAAAACTTCAATTAAATCTTAAAATGATATACAAGCTCAAAGGAGAAAGACTAACAAGGAAAAAAAAAAGTATACACATGAAACTAAAAAAAAAGCCATAGTTATTTTTCTTTTCAGCATCAATTATCCAGATGTTGTCACCTAAAAATAGACATATTTTGAACTCCCAAAAGAATAGATATTATTTAATTTTTTGTTGTTGTGTAAAACAAACCTTTTGTTTTTACAAGCTCTTTAAATCAGGTTGTATGAAGATTTCGAACAAGAATCCAGATATTATCTATAAAAAAGAAACCAATAAATTTGCTTTTTGACCACCAACCTTTAAGTTTCCTCAGTGAAATCACTTACAGAATATACAGAATAATTATATATATAATAAGCAAGAAAGGGAAACATTAATTGAATATAAGTTTAAAATGTAACAAATAATTTTAAGAACAAAAAGTGCAAAACTTACAAATAATAGACAGTAAAATGGAAAACTAGACATGACCATTAAAATTCTGAATTTTAAATGTTTTATGACTTACTTAAAAGAATAATAAAGATACATATGTAAAACTTAAATATTTTTATCTTGTAAACTTATGTTTGTTTTTAATCAATACTTAGATTCCCCAATATTTTCTGAAAACAGGATTCACTCAGTTTCAGATATAAAATGTACAAAAATATTCCATTCCAAGTTAATACAAGATAAGAGTTTCCAATTCATTCCATTCAATGTGAAATTTTATTTTGCAACATATTGATCAAATCAGTTATTTAGGAAAATTTGAATCTATTCTCTAAAAAAATCAAAAATTTTAAATTACGAATGTTCTGATACGAGGGAATCCTGTTAACTCATTTCATCAAGCAAACATTTTTATAGAAATTAAAATATAGTATAAAAGTAAAAGATTAAACTAATTATGAAGCTCTTTTTTAAATAAAAATGCAAAAACATTTTCTATATACAATCTTTTAAATGTCAGAATAAAGATGTTAATAATTGACTGTTAAATTTAATTTGAAGTTCAGACATCCAAATTGATTTTTCAATAGAAATAAACTATAAAAAAAAGATCTCTGAATTTTCATTATCTTTAATTCATAAAAAAGAAAATGCAATATTTGATTACTGAAAGATTAATAAATTATTTTAATGGCTATAAAATAAAATAGCATACCAAGTCCATGCAGAAGTATTTATAAGTTACATTTTAGAAAATGAAAGGGGGGAGTTAAGTCCGTGCTTTAAATTGTTGAGTACTCTTAATTTTATAAAAGGAAATTAACTCTACCATAACAATGAATCTGAAGAAAAGGACAAGCTTTAAAATGGAAAATAATTATTACAGAAAAAACATATTTTACTCCTTCGGCCAGATATTAAAACAAAACATTTTCACACTAGATCTAGATGGGGAAGCTAAATGAAATTTGTATTAATTACTTTAACTTTTAAAATTTCTTATTACTTCCATAAATTCATTTTCTTTAAATAATCTTAAAGGATTATACAATCTCTTTATATTCACAAAACCTAATTTAATTAAATGGAAACAACATTAAGCTATATTGCTAGTTTATTACATTTAATCACTAACATCTGCCAAGTTTCTTTATTCGCCTAATGTATCGACAAGCCAGTTGTATCAGATACAACCAAAAGCTTAGTTGCAATACCCAACGGCAATGCATACTACCTTGGCTAAGTAATCCATAGGAACAGGGAGCAATCAGTTCATTCTACAAGACAGAGCAAGAAGATTATTTTTAAGATGTTGAAAATGCCTTGAAAGCTTTACTACTTAATTAAAAAGTAACAAAAATCCAGGAAAGAAAAGATAATGTATTTCTCACCTCTTTTTTATAAGGTGCTTCAAGCATGGCCTCTACATCAAAATCTTCTGCCATTTTTCTGCTCTTCGAATCAATTTCAACTAAAAAGAAAATTTTTATAAATGTATAAACAATCAAATAATCTTTTTTGTTTATAATTAACAGGTCATAATTACTAAATTTATCAACCACCACATAAAAAAGATTTCATTAAATATAAACAAAATATTTAATAGAAATTTATTTTAGTATACTCCTAACATACCACCAAAAAGCTAAACAACTACAAAGATAAGCAATAGAATAAAGCAGCCACTATTCCAATTAATTTCCAAAACCCGAACCTATCATTTTCTGGTTCTAGATTTTTAAAGTTTCAGATAAATAAGTTTAGCGTGTCCTTTATCACACTAAGCCAAGTTGTCAGTCAAGATGGAAGACCAAATAAAGAATCCTGTAAAATAGTTACAGTAAGTTAATTTTATTAAAATTATGAGCTGTATTGATTATTGTTTTATGTAAGATTTCTTTTTGAACTTTTATGGGTCACTAAAGCTACACACCTTTTTCCTTTTTAAAAGAAATTTTATACTTTTCCCTTTTGTCGGTTCAAATCTTGCCAAGCAGAATTTAATGGGTAATAACACAGATTATACCCATAAAAATATACTACCAGTGGAGATATTCTGTTTGGCATCAGTTGTATAATTATCGTCTAGCCCAGTAAAACTGAAAAGTACAAGGAATATTACAAACTGGCTGCTTGGGTCTGTGATTTTGAAAATAAAATTAGAGCATGCGATTGATGCCTTCAGCATCTGAAGAAGGCATCGGGCAAAATTTTTGAACTTAAATAATCATTCTATGCTTCACAGGCAGTGTAAACTGTAACCCAGTAACTTTGCTAGCACTCTGATTCTGAGAATAAAAAAAACAATATACAGAATAAAAAAGAAAAAAAACAAACACGATCTTAGGC
Source organism: Argiope bruennichi (assembly GCF_947563725.1). Taxonomy (NCBI): domain Eukaryota; kingdom Metazoa; phylum Arthropoda; class Arachnida; order Araneae; family Araneidae; genus Argiope; species Argiope bruennichi. Next base: position 120,900,856 of record NC_079159.1, read on the forward strand.
TTTTTAGGAAGAAATTTTAAGAAATTAATGTACTTACTTCATTTAATTAATTGTTGAACTCGAGATGGAACACTTTAGTTATTTCCTTAAGGAAAAGGCGAATTATCAAGGGAACTATTAATTCAAGAAAAGAAGTTTTTTGAATTCACAGAATTCCATTGTAAAACAGAAAAAAATCAGTTATAGTATTACCAGATTCTAACAAAGACTTCATATCAATAAATTTATAAGAATTGTCAAAAATTATCTGCATCCCTTGAAAATCCCCCCCCCTTTATGCAAAATTAAATATAGAATTAAATTACATTCTTTAAATCAATAATTGTTACTTTGTTTTGATAAAATTCCTAAAAAGATGCTTTTAAACAGAATAACTTATTTCAGAAAGAATTGCATAAAAATAAATATTGGTTCCTAATTCATATAAAAAATTTCATTAGAACGTTTTATTAACAATTAGAATCGTTAAATTACAATACAAAATTAACAGTTGAAGTGTAGTTTAGTGTGCCCCTGATATTGTTGCCAATGTGATAACTCAATGAAACAATCTTATAGCAACCCTAATGCTGTTTTGTTTACCATTTTTTATAGTGATTGAATTATGCATGAACTACAACTATTTTATGAAAAATGTTAAGAATAATAAAAATATCAGTTAAAAATTTTAATTTAATTTTATATTACAATTAAAAGTTTTTGTATTGCTAATAAGATACTGAAATGTTATTTTAAATGTCAATACAAACAGAAAATATTTATTCTTTTGCAATACTTAACTGTCCGTATGCATTTTAGAAATCGTCTGAATTAGTTATCTAAGAAATTGTCTGCAATGGAATTCCTTGCACATTTCAAAATCTTTTTTCCGATCTGACGGTTTTCTTGATAATTCATTATGCTGCTAATTGCTCAAGAACGGATATGTGATGAATGGGATGGCAAGAAATATTTTGAACCTGCAGAATGGAAGGGTGTGTAGAATATTATATATATTTTACGAGTTGATGAAGTTGGGAAAAGGATGCTTGTTTAAAATTTTGTATGTAGATTTCTTCTTTCTTCATTCTTTTCTTTTAATTATGTACATTTCCTCTTATCCTTAAAGTCCTTATGTTCAATGAGCTAGTGAAGCTACGAAGATCCTACTCTCGCTGCTAGCAAAGCTGTAGGATGTTTTTTTTTCTCTCTTTTTTAAGTTAAAAAAATCTATAACTATGCCTTCCAATGCATTAATAAATACAAGTATAAATATTTTATGGTAAAGTCATACATGTATTTTATGACTTAGATCAATACTTTCTAAAAGGTCATTTTCTACCAATAAAATTTGTAAAAATTTACAAAAACTGTTCTGGCAGATTTTTTTCACTTTTTAATGATGAAACTAATGGAGCTTGCTATATAGTTACATTAATTAGTCATACATTTATATTTAATAACTTTTAAAATTAAGTAAATGAATTCTCAAAATTAAAATCAAATTAATTTTTATGACTTATATCACCTCTTGAATCGGAAGCGCCATCGGACTACAGCCAATTTAAACCCTTGGTACAATCTTTTGAAATTAACAATATTAAAATTTGTTTAACTGTACCGAATCCTCAACAGGGACTCTGAACAATATATAAAATGTTTGACTGTGGCATCAAAAATCAGATTGTAAGCAGAATTTTCAGCAATCATTTATATAATCCATGTCACAAACGCATAAAAAGCAATCTATGCAATATTAGTTACTGCTTAGAGTTGCTTGAAATTGTAATGCAATCACTTACGTTAATTTATTTCACTAGTGTTTATGTTACATCTAAACACTACGTTTAAAATCATCCAAACATTAAATAGATTAAATAAGGAGGGGAAAAAAGAATCCATGTCAATATCAAATACTTTCCAGAAAGTTTATGAGCGTAAAACTGTAATTATTAAGGCAATATCATATGCTACTTTATGAGAATGTAAAGTACCAGTCATTATGTATTTTTATACATAATTTATAACACATATATAAAATGATCAGTAAAAAACTGTTCAATTTATTAAAGATAGAATTCAGCAACGAAAATCAACACCCTTAAAGAAATGCTCATATCAATAAATAGGTAAATTTATCCTTGCATCGATTCCATTAATGAACTTCAAAACAATATGTGGTAGATAACATTTAAAACTTCTGGTGGAAAATAAATCTGAACTCACCCTAGAAAGAAATTCTTTGGTTAAATAACCAAATCTTGTATTAAAACAATAAACTTTTTTTTTTATTTTATCTTCAGAATTATAACAATAAAATGAAACAGAGCTACGGGGACTTCCACCATTTACCAAAGGTTCCGAACAGGAAATGCTGCCAAATCTAAAATGAAACAATTGAGACTTTATTTAACTATCGCAAATCTAACTTTCGCATTTCAATATTTGTTGTCCCAAAAAATATTTTTTGTTTTGTATATCATATAAAAAATCAATTTTTTATAAAAGAAAAAGATACATCAAAAAGATGTAATTTTATTTTATTGGATGCTTATGCGAAGTCTAATATTGTGAAATGATTTTGAAGAAATTTTGAAATTTGGCAACGTTATGATCAAAACACTCATCTTCGATTGCCGTTATAGGCAGACATCTATTGACTCAAAAAATAGAGATAGAAGAGGAAATTGTTGAGAAGTTTTTCCCGCTGTATGGTTGCTTGCATATATTACATTTTCGCCAATTTTTTTTTTTTTTTTTTTTTTTTTTCCTTCTTATTATTATTCAAATGAATAAATGGATTTTTTTAACTGCAAAGGCAGACATCCGCTAATGCGAGAGAGTCAGGATTAATAAATATTAAAACATTTCAGTGAACGAAGAAAAATTTGAAGAAAGCACTTTGGAAAAACATTTTTTGTTTTTTTAATCAAAATTTAATGAGGCAAAATTTCTTAGTCATTGAAAAGGAGCTTGCTCCAAAGGTATGTTCTCTGAGTTGAATACTTCAAAAAGTGCAAAAGAATATGATTAAAGACATTCTCTTGGTAACAAGACCGCCTTTTTTGGAGAGAAGGAAGCGGAAAAAGCGAAAAAAAAAAGGAACTAGAATTGTGATGTCGAAAGCTCTACATTTTTTAATTGCTTAGATGCAGACGAAATGTTTTTTCGTTTTGAAGACAAGGAATTTTTTTATTTATAAAACGTAAATTTTTACCCTATAAATAAATATTTTTAACAGTGGCGTTACTTGTTATTGATGACTCCCGACAAAATTTTAGGGTGAGGTTCTCAAAAATGCTTACTAATCATCTTTTACTAATTATAAAAATTCTTCGTTCTTGAGGATTCTGAATTTTTATTTATAACACCGTTAATTGACTTTAAAATATATTGTTATTTAAAAGAGCTAAGAGATACTTTAGCATTTATCTATATTTTTATTTAACACAATTAAGAGATGACTTGACTACAAGGATCTGTAGGTTTATTTTGTTTTATTCCATTTAATATTCATTCTCTGATTAATTTACTTATTTTTCCAACTTGGAGAATATGATAATAGCAGTACCTACTTTCCTATGTATATTTGGCATAGTTGAGCGGCACCATCTGGGAATTTGGCCATATTACCTACCTTAAATTATGTGCTATGTTTCACGTATCATCAGACATATACTTTTATAAATATTTTAACATGATAATGTATTTAGCTAGTCAAACTATAAAGTGTGTGATGTAAAAATAATTCAAAACACTGTTCAAGGCAGATCATTGGAATTTATTTTCAAATTGGCACGTACTTAATTCTTAAGTAATCAGAGCTAAGAATGTGTTTTTCAAAATTTAGATCTTTACTGAAATAGAATTAATCAAAATTTTATAATTTTACTCAATAATTTCTAAAGCATATTATTCCACAAAACTATTCTAAACCACTTTAAAATACAAATGATGATATAGGTTTAAAAGTATTGAACATAAGTAAAAAAATTAAGGAATATAAGTTAAAAAGTATTAAAAGTACGCTTTTGTCGCAAGGGCGGTCATACCATTTTTTTCCCCTTCTCTCTATTTCAAAGAATATTGGTACAGGTGGTTTCTCTTGACAAATGTATTGCGGATTTGGATTTCCAGCAAAACGAGATCGTCAAAAATAGACCGACCACCTCTATGGAAACCACTCTGTAACGGGCAAATGCATCCTTGCTTCTCCAATCCTGACCTCCAAGAGATATCTCTCGGGGGTCACGTTCCATATGGTTGGCATTGTTATCAGCCATTTCTTGCTCACAGAATATACAAAAATATGGAAAGGTATTTCGGGCGTTAAAACGCAGAGGCAACCATTCCGCGCTATTCTGAATTGCCAGGAATGCAGGACTGTAAGAATTAATTGTGGAAGTTTGTGCAAATGTTCGGCTAAGAATATTTGCTACATCTAATGGAGTGAAATGCATGGAATATTCTGTTTTTAAAACACAAATTGGGGCTTCACAATAAATTAATTTAATTAATCCAATTTTAATCTCTCCCCAAACTTACAAATTATAATTGCTATTCTAAATTATGATGTGGAGGGGTTTATTTGTATTTAAAACTCCAATAGACTTATGAAAACAGGTTTCATTTAACCAAAAAAACATTTAGTGAAAAATACTGTGTAGCAATTAAACGATATATTAAATGCTATTTTGGTTGTAAGAACCTCTCAAACTGTTTGTCAGACTACAATATTCTCAACGAGTAAGTCTTTTTCAAGTTTAGCTCTAATGCTTTTATGAAAGACGATCGAAAATATGCCAAAATCATTCACAGTTCTGTGATGCAAACTCGTAACGAAACCAATTCAATTTTGGCGCAGAAAATAGCCAAAATGTCCAATTAATAGTTGCTGGTCTATTCAGCTATCTTTCGTCACAGTACTTCTTAGTCTGTTCTTCCTTCCTCCCTTTTTTTTTTTTCCTTATAATTTAGACGAAATTGCTAGAATTTAATTCTTAGCGAAATTCATCCCCGGTTCTTTTTATTTATATAGTTTATAAAAATTTTAAAGAGGGAAAAATTAGTTTTTTCAATTTGTTGTTTTTTGTTTGTTTTTTCTATTATCCCTTCGTTTAGTTCAGTTATATTAACGTCCCGCTTTAAATCAACATTAGGACTATTTTGGCATAGATCTCGTAATTCTGAACCGTGGTCAGACGGCACCTATGCTGGTACCTCCTCTCCAAACTTCCACACCACACCAAAGGGAGGCCATTCGGTTCCGATGGATTTAACTGCACCAGGCCCGCTTACACGACGGTTCTTTCGTGTAATCGGGTCTCGAACCTGAAACCCTCCCTTACGAAGCCGGGATCTTACCATCAGGTCACCATAATTCACTATTATTTCTTTTGTGCTCATTAATAGAAATATTCGGTGAATAAAATTATGTCCTAATGAGTATAATTATATGGAGTTCGATGTCAAGTTGATAATTTTTCCCTCACTCTCTAACTTTAATGGCCAGTATATATTATGGCGAATATCTATTTTCTTAATCCTCTAAAAATTATTTATTGAAAGGTTTAGAATTCGATTTTAATATCAAAAACTAAGTTTGATAAACTGAAATTGAGGTTTGAAATTTTAAAAATTCTATATTAACTTTCGATATAACGGGGGAAAAAAATTCATTTTGATTTTGAGGAATATGTTTTTTTTAAAACTAATTTATTCTTCTATTTTGTGCCCCTTGGTAATGGCACTCAAGCAACGTATTGCCTGCCCCAATCTAGTTACGTCACTGTGTGATATTCATTTGAAACTGACCATTATGTTAGACATAAGAATAATATTTACTCTCATAAATAATTGAAAAAAAAGCAAATAGCTTTCAAAATATGAAAAGAACGAGAAAGATAAATAAAAATGGATAAATTTTAATGAAGATACACAAGGAAGATAAAATGGAAACAAAAAGGAATATTCGGATGTTTGAACTTTTTTTTAGCTTTTGGCACTGAAATAATTATGGAAGTTTTCATTCATTCAAAAGATATCTTAAAATAACCTTCTACTATCATCATTCAAAATTTTTATTCTGTTTAAAATTACTTTTTTTAAAAAATGTTCTTTTCGATTTGAAGTAGCAAGAGCAAAAATAAAAAATAAAAAATAAATAAATAAATAAAAAAAATAAAAAATGCCGTGTAGGGGCGGGAAAGGAAGGACAGGCCAACTTAATAAGGCCTAGAAGGGCCTAATATAGTAAATATATTGGTACAATAATCTACAATATATAAAAGAGGAACTAAAAATTTTTTGAGCAAAAATAAATAAAAAATAAAGATTTATTTTAATTTTGCTTAAAATGTTTTTATATGCCAATGATATATGACTTTTATTAATCCATACAACATCTTTTATTACAGTATCATTCCGCATTTAAAAAATATAGCAGTAATTAAAGTCATCTGTTGATAACATTTACGTAACATAAAATTGTATTTTTATTATATGTGTTCCAGGGTAGAAAATTATTCTGAAATTTTTTTTCTATTTCATACTTTTATTCTAAATTTATAAATTTGGTATTGGTAAATATGTAAAATTATGTATGAGAATATATATTATCGTAGTAAAGAAATCATATTATGTTAATGCAGATTTTTATAAGAATATAAATGAAAAGATAATGTATAAAATAATTGCGTTTCATGAGACTTAAAATTTCATTTTGCTTTCTTTAAATGGAGAATTATAGTTTGAAACAATATGATGAAATAAATAAATAAAAGTTCACCTACTTTTTTTTCTTGTCATTACGAATTGAAATGGACAAAATAAATTTAAAAAAAAAATAAAAAAACCTTTCACATGGGGTAGTAGATTTGGCACATAATTATTTCTTAGTTATAGATACTCTCTTATAAAGTGTTTCTGAAATGATTAAAATTGCTTTTATTTGCAACAGCCTTTTAATCACATTAAATATATTTTGCCATTCATAAAATCATTTTATGTTTTATTTTGCAAGAAGTATACTCCGCGATCTAATTCTCTGCCAATAGTAATTCATAAATATATTTGTAACATGACGATGATAGAATTAAAGTTGCATATATTTAAGATTTTTTGAATGTCCTCAAGCAAGTACTCTTTTGTGACAAAGTTCCATCTACTTCAGAGTAACATATTAGTGCATTTATTTATTTACATTGCTATACAAATAATTTTCACATTTCATCGAAAATTATAATTGACTAGTATTTAATATTTTTCTTAAAGCGTATAAAAATATAATTCGAGAAATTAAACATGCAATATTTTCTCTATGCGAAGTTCTGCGAGATGTCATAAAATCATGAACGAAATCGAATTTGTAAAAAGCAGGATAATTTCGCTTATAATAGGAAAAGAAAGAGTGCTTAAGCGCCAAACCTTACGCCACCACTTGTGATTTTCTGCTGTCAGTGCCCTCTGGATAATTGTTTAACATTTCAGATGCGGAGTTTTGCACGCTTCGCAGGAGTTCTCTGAAAATAACGTTTATCTTCGGAAGTGTGTTTCAGATTCGTTTCGTGTGCGTGACGTCTGCTTATAGACAAATAAAGATTTGAAACTTTATTCCATAATATAAATTAATAAAAATCTTATTTCAAAATGACTGCATTTGAAGGTAACTTAAGATAGCTTCTTTAAATGATTTGTAATTCAGAATCAAAGCTTTTGCACATTGTACTTGAAGCCGGTGTCTGTAAATTGAGCTTCTAGTTATAAACCGATTACTGTAATAAATACACTTAATTAGATTGTTATAATGTATAAATTGAATAAACAGAAGTAAATCATTTTTTTTGATATAAATATATATGTTGCACTCTTTCTGCTTTAAATATTTTGATATATCCATTCTTCACATAGTAAAAATAAAATGTACGATTTTTTTTGAATACATTAAAAAAATGATTTATATTTATATAAATCTAATTAGACATTGTTGCTCCCCCTTTTAAATAAAAATTAAGAAAAAGAAGAGAAACATATTGTATCAAAACTCTGAAAATAATTGTGTTCTTTTGTAACCCTATTAAATTAATTACTTTTTATCACAAAAGTTAATTTTTTGGCTTTTGAATTATAACTTTAAATGTACTGTTAATTAAATATTTAGGTCAATGTAGCTTGAAGCATTTCATCAAATATATAAAATCTGGTATATCAAAGTATGCATTCATAAGAAATAATATGATTTTTATTATTATAAAGAATCACTATTGACAAAGTGGATTAGTATCATTGGAGGTTATATGATGAAGGAATTCAAAAGAATTCTTTTCAATGTAGAAAATTATTTATCTTGGTGCTAGTAAGCATCTTACTAATGGGAAAATCTTGTACTTAATGTATCTTAATTAGACTTACTGTGAGTAAACTATAAGTATGAATTTTTTTTCTAAAATATTAAATTTAGAAAAATTGCTGTTCTTACATTTTGTAAGTAACATTATTAATTATATTATTAATTCTTATATTTGGCAAATCATTTTTAATAAAAATTATACAAAAGGTTTCAGAATTTTTCTTATTAAATATTTGAATATATCTTTTACTAGTTCTGTTTCATTGATATAACCTTACTTTGTCTGGAGATCATTTAAGAAAGTGCCCTTTTATTGTTTTAGAATTAGTGATCATTTTGCTTTTTCTTTAATTTACTTTCAACAAATATATTTTATTGATCTAAAAATAATTTTGTTTGTATTGAACAAAGAGATATCCATGTACATATCTGTAGTTAGAGTTTAGTGTATGTACTGAAAAAAATCAATGCTTAAATTACAAACTTACGCATTCCTTGTATGGGAAGAAAGAAGATGTGTTTGAAGATGTATGTCTGGCTTTTGTGAAATCGGAGAATTTTTTTTTCTTATCAAACACAAAGAAAATTATATTTATGTTATAGAAAAGGTTAATTGCATAAAAGCTCAATTTATAAAATACAAAAGCATAATTTTTAGACAAATATAACTTTTGAAATTTTGCTTTTAAAAATATTTCAGGCATGAAATTTAAAAAAAAAAATTAATTTTGCTTTTAAAGTTAACAAATACAAGATTTAACTTGAAATTATTAATTTATAGTATTCACTGTGTAATTTCTAATATATGGTAATAATATGTAGTTTTATTTTGAAAATTTGTAGTATTCAAAATAAAACTTACTTGCAACCTCTAAAAAATACTAAAATGGGAAGAAATGTATGCATTAAGTTGCAGAGGTTTGAAAATATGTTTCATGTAAATCAAACACATTCTATCCTTAAAATATTGAATTTTTAAAGAAATTACTTTGTATTTGAGAAAGATTTGTATTCAAGATGTATTCTCAGAAACATTTGTATTGATAATCTATTTTGGAAATAATATACTTTACATTTTAATAATTTAAAAAATGTTTTAAAATTGAAGAGAAAGTATTTTAAATATGCTACATGTATAATTATTGTTAATCATTGAATACAGTTAATAAATTTCTACAAAAAAAATTAAGTTTTGTAAATGATAATGATCTTAATTATTTCAAAATAATATTGCATTTAGGTTCAAAGGAAGTTACAGAAAAAAAAAATGCATACCTTAATAACTCATAATTATTTAAATGAAAGTTGAATATGCAGAAAAATCAATTTATTTGACACATATTTAATGTATAAATCATCCTTGTTCTAAAATTGTTTTGTTCATAAATATTGTTTGAATTTAATTTTAATTTAGTCTCTTATGCACATGTTAATATTCATAGCTCCCTCAACAAAATATTTTTGAACATCAAATTGTGATTCATTTAAAATCATAATCCTTACATGTACTGTGTTTATTATGTATGTGAATCTTTTTAATTCAGTGATATCCAACAACATCATATTGCCATTAAAACATAACTTCCTATGTAACCTACCTTCTTATTACATATTGTCTTTGTAACATTTGTACTTTTTTTTTTTTTTCATTATGCAAACTAAATATATAATGAATAAAATTTTCCTCCCTTAGCTTTCAACAATGAAAGGAAAAAATAATATTAGAACATTAGAATAACATTAAGAATTTATGAAACAGTGAAAATGGATTGTAATAATTGAAAGTATTCTTTGAAAAATACAAAAATAAATCAATAAATGCAAAAGCTCAAGTGAAAAATTGCTTGCCAACTAAATTAGAATTGTTAAATCAATAATTGTCTATGTTTTTAAATATGTAAATAGCATTTTTATGCAACTATATTTTAGAAATTAGTGCAGAAAAGTGCCAAAATCATACTTAACTTTTATTGTATTAAAATTGGAAACAAAGCTTTAAGGTGTACTTTCTCACCTTCTAAAATATATTTGATAGTATTGTATCAGTAGTTTCTTTTCTGCAAAGTGCCTATTGTTTGACTTGCATTCTCTTTTATTAATCAAAATTCAGATTGAAGATTAAAAAAAAAACTTCTAATTAGAACTTTTGTCACCTTATTATTATTCAAATGTGCCATTTTTATCACATTTTTTAGAAATTGTATCAATAAATGCTTTGTGTTCATTCATGAAATAAAGATACAAATTATAATGTGCCTGATTGGTTGTGAATGATGATATATAATATTTTTTCATGTTTTTAAATTTTGATGTAAATCTGAACTACTTTGATGCTTATCATATTTATTTAAATAATCAAATGAAACGTATTTTTGTTTTCAAGCTGCAAAATTTCACCGAGCTGGTCATATTACATGAGGAGGAGTTTTAATTAATCTAATATCTATATTCATAGAATTTTTACATATTGTCTTTTCATAGAAGTAATTTTTTCTAATACGTCCAATTAATTTTCTTTTCTTTTTATATAGAAATGGGTGTCCTTCCTGAGATTGCTCAGGCTGTTGAAGAAATAGATTGGAAGTAAGTAAGCTATACATTTTTCATAAATGTATAAATTTTACATTTATGAAAAATGCATAGCATCAGTTATATATATGATTGGTATTAGAATTAAATATAATGATATATAATTGATATTTTATAATTTAATTTTAATTATGTAACTGATTAAGTACTTGTGAATTGATAATTTTTGTATTAATTTTTTAGTAAATCACTTTTATAATTGTTTATCTCAATATTGCTCTAACACAATAAATATTATCTCAATATTGCTCTAACACTCTGAAAATTGGTTATGTGATCTTGCTATTCCCTTTAATTGTGTTTTGAAATCATTCTTTAGCTTGCTGAAAAATAATTAGCATATAATGAGGATCATTAAAACTAATATCTTTAATGATGCATCAATATTGTTTCAGTCTACCTACAGATGTACAGTCTGAAGCAATACCATTGATTCTTGGAGGTGGTGATGTTCTTATGGTGAGGATTTTTCTTCAATAGGTTTTTAAAGATTTTAATGCTTGCAATTACATAGTGCTGTCTATTACTGTTATTAATTATTTTGATTTGTCAGGCAATAATATTAAAAGTTAAAAAAATGAGTAACAATTAAAAATAGATACTTCCCAAACTTCTTGCTTTTCTAAACAATAAGGTAAATTTTCTCTTAAGTAATGTTTAGTAAAATAAAAAGAAGATATTTAGGAACCTATTAAAGTTTTGATTTCTCAGGTTAAAGCCATTCACACTATGGTAGTGATAGGTGGAGTATCTTTTTAAGCATACAAAGAAATTAATTTGCAAAGCAAATGTAATTTCAAGTAAAATATGAGTTTGAAAGGAGAAAAATATGAGATGTATGTCATTTGTAAATTTAACAAACACATCAATCCTAATACATAGATAGTTTAATTCAAGTTTGAAAATGTTATTTATATGATCAAACTTTTAAAAACTTATTGATCAAACATTTTTTTTTTTTTGGTGGGAGGGAGACTGGTTGGAATAAGAACATAGATAACAGTATATAAATATAAGCAGCATATTTGGAAAGCATTTAGATACAAATAGAATTGAGTATGTTAAAAATGTCAGAGAACATATAATAATGAAGGGGAAAAAAAGTTTTTTTTTAGTTGTATATGAATTTTTTATTAGAAACTTTTCTTACCTATTTAAGTGTGTGCATATCTCTCTTGTGTAGGCAGCCGAAACAGGCAGTGGAAAGACTGGAGCATTTTGTCTGCCTATTCTGCAAATTGTGTGGGAAACATTAGCTGACCAGCAGAGTGGAAAAGGGAAGAAAGGTGACAAGGGAGGAGGTGGCAGCACTCAACAAAGTAATGTATTTTTTCCTTTATTTTTTTCCCATCTTTTTAATTTTCCATTTGTAAGCTTTTGTAGAATTTGAATCATTATTTAGAAAGAAGGATCCTATTTTTAAAGTTTACTTTTTCTGATCTGGCTGCTCAAAAAAGATAACATTTTAACTGAACAAGTATTAGAATTTGTAGTTACTCTCAGATTATTAAAAATATTTTCTTAATATAAGTGAATGTTAATTCTAAGTTACAGAATATTAAAAAAATTATCTAAAAGTGATTATTTATGAAATCACATTTTCACGTTGTGTGACAAATTTATGTCAGCTTTTGCCATCAACTGTATATTTACTAAATAATTCTCTTAAGAGGAGAAAAAGAGTTGTATTGAATTTTGATTATAATTCTTGTAAATATTAATTTTTAGTTGGTTACTATTTTCCATACACATGTCTCTGATCAGTTGACAATACCTTGATGATTAATTTTTATGTGTAACACTCTTGGTTTTAAAAATATTCTTTTATGTCCTTGACTTTTTATTAAAGTATTTTCCTTACAAGTTTCCTTTGAAATATTGTCATTAATGGTTATAGACTAGAAATTGCTCAACTTTTCTCAATTTTCTTCTTTATTTCCTTCCATCCTTTCTTTCTTTATTTTTTTTTTGTGGGGTGGGGGTGGGGGAGTACAATTTTATAATTTTTTTAAATGGTTATATTGGTAAATCCTTTTATGTATGCACCACATTTCAATTTCTGTTTACCCATTATTATTTAGAATTTTTTTCATTTATAGGTAATAAATGGCGTATGAGTTATTTTGATAGAGGGAATGCTCTAGGTAAGCTATTTTTATTAAAATTATTGTAATCTGCATATAATATAGTTTTTTATTGCCACCCTTGGAGTCCAGAGATTGCTAGATATAGAGCATCGCAAATAAAAATATTTTTAATTATAATAATACCTGTTTTTTTTTGTTAAATAAATCAGTCCACTCTTATTGTTATACTTTTGTCACATTGTTAAATAATTTGTTTTATTGTTCTTAAGATCATTATTTTCACATTTGTAACAGATCTCTATATTCAGATAATAAAATATCAGCTTGGTATTTTTAATCAGCAAAGAGAATTCACCATTATTGTTAGATTTTATTATTTCTTTTATGTAGATAAAAGAAATAATAAAATCTGTTATTAAGTATTATTAGTGATTATCTGTATTGTCTGTATTAGTCTGTATTGTTGACCATCATTAGTTGCTTAAGAAATTCAAAAAAATAATGAAGAAATATTTTGCAGTTAATAAATGATGTGTACATTCTAAATGGACAATTCTGGAAGAAAGGATATCATTCATTTTAGTAAGAATTTCAAACCTCATCAAATTGAAATAAGATATTACGCTGATAATGTGAGCTGAATATTCAAAAGTTATATCATTCAATAAAATTCAAATGTTTAAGAAAAGCTGCTTTAACGGAGTTGTCATTGCACCGGAAGAGCCGGGGAAATACATTGAATTTAAAAATCATCTAAAACATAGGGAAAATGCAGGGATTTTTAAGTTTCTGAATTCCCTTTTTATCTATCTAAAAAATGCCGAACTCTAAAAATTTGAAGAATAAAAGACTGTAGCATTGCACGAAAAATGAAACAATTGTGAGTTGTGGAAACTTGCTCCTTTTTTTCATATAATTCAGTTTAATTTCGACTTTAGAGACAGTTATTCTCTTTCCATAAGATTCTTGAATTGGAGCTAATGAAAATGTGCAAGAATAAGATAAATTTATCTGGAAAATAGCAATAATCAATCTGATGAAGTGCCATGGTGATATTGAGTCACTCACACATAAGTTTATTGAATGGTTTGTTCATTATGTGATGAATTGTGAACTTATTCAGAGTAAATTAGAGAATTTTTTAAAACACTGAGATGCTCAAAATTTGCATTTAATTCAAATTGGATGGATAAAATATGACTTGGCTAAATGGGTTAGAGGAGTTCTGTAAATCCATTTTGCAACATACTGCTTCCTTTGTAAGGAGGTAATAAGTTTAACTAGCACACATTAACCATGCCAAAAGAGGAAAATGAACGATATTGCATGCCAGTTAAAAAAAAAAAAAAATCATAATTGATATTGTACTTTGTATCTAAAAAGAATATAGGAAAAGCTGATAAGCTAAATCTGAAAAAAAAAAAAAATGATGTCCAAAATAAGTCAAATTTGAAGTTTTTAGTTCAAGAACAATCATATAATGCTGAACTTTTATGGGTATTAAAACTTGTTGCATCACATTCATCCTTTAATAGCGAAAAGTGAAATGATAGTGAGACAACCATATTTATCTATAAATCTACTAAATGGAAAGTAGATGTTATGCTAAAAGCATTGTGTAGAATATTTTAATATAGTCCAGCTAGATGTGCTGATTTCCTGTAAGTTATTGGTTCTTCTTACTTTTAATTGCAGTTTTGTTCTTTCCACTGGGGAGAAAACATCAGTGTTTGCAAAAGTACTTTAAAAGTTTTTGACAACTTAAAGAAATACATAGATTTCAATTAAAAAAATACCTTTTTTTAAATCTGCCACAAGTGATTATGTTATAAATGCTTGTTAGGATAAATTGATTTGATTTTTTTTTCCCCTTGATATAGTAGCAACCCTATTTAAACATAAAACCAGACATTTAAACTGGAAATCTTTTTGAACTAAAAAAAAAAAAAATGTTGACCTCTTAAAACCAAATTGTATAATTTGCATATTGTTCAAAAAACATTTAGTAGGAAACTGAAATCATATTTCTTGGTTTGCTGTAGTTTGCATGTTGTCTTCATTGAGGAGAGAAGGGAGATATCTATAACCCATCTTGTATGACTTAAAGTATACATACAAGGTTTTTCCTTGGGTAGTTATTTATGTTAGTAGTATGGTAGTAAATGATAGAACACAGCTAGATAAATGCAAATCACTATATATGAAATTCAACCTGTGAAGTATTTTCTGGTTACCTGTCCCATTTCGATCATTCATTCGCAATCCACACCAACTGGCTCACCCAAACAGAAAGAAGTTGTTTGTTTGAAACAGAAACTATTATTTTATATTGAACTAGGTATCTTTGGCATCCGATTTAATTAACCAGAATTAATAATTGAGAAAAATTTCTTAAATATTTTCTGTAACTTGTTCTTAATAGTTTCATCAGTGAAATGTACTTATATTTCAAATTTGATAGGCATATAGCTGATACTTTCTATGGGAAGGGCCGTTGATGGCCCTAGGACTCATCAGTGCTAAAACAGTTTGAATTTCAGGGCAATATTGTAATCTGTTGTTGGGAATTAGCTGAAAAAAATATTTTTTATAGTTTACTAAATTCAGTAAAAAATTTTTATGACTATTAAATTGACATCATTAAAATTTTTTTTGAAAATTTTGAAATGTTAAAAATTTTATTTTTGTCCAATACATTTCAAAGTTATTATGGAAAATTCAATTCAATTTAATTTTTAATTAATTAAAATTTCAAAAAAAAATCATTCAAATATTCACTTATTCACCCTGAAAGATTTGAATGGATCAGATTTGTTTGCTGTAGGTCAAATGGTCTGGCTTGTACAGTGTCATGCACAAACCACAAACTCATAACATTCATCTTTATTATTAATTTAATTTGATTTCTAAATTTGAGATAAAATGCAAATATATTGTTAATGCATTTTTAAACTTTTTACAAGTTATTTCATTATTAAATATTAGTTCTCAGCTTATAAACGGATTATTTGTAAAGTGGGAAATAATACATTTCTCAACAGAACTTGAAATAGAAGAGCTAGGTATTATTTAAAAAAAAATCTTTTAATATAAGGAATAAGATTTTTTTTCTTTTCTTTTTCTTTTCCCTTCCTTTAATAGCTGTTAGTCCTGATGGTAAAACATGTCAGTCCAGGGAACCCAAAGAATGGCATGGCTGTCGAGCAACAAAAGGTGTTCAAGGGCAAGGTTAGTGCTCTTTGCTATAAATGCAAATATTATTGTTTCTTTTTCTTTAAAAGAAAAAAAAATTGTAACTCACCTAATTTGATTCATTTGGCAGGAAAATATTATTATGAAGCCAAAGTTACTGATGAAGGTCTTTGTCGAGTTGGATGGTCCACACCTGCTGCTTCTCTTGATCTTGGTAAAAGAAGATTTTTCTTATTAATATATTTTACAGATCTCTGGTATGTTTTTAAAATTATCATTTATAGCTTCTATAATTTGTAGTTTGTTTTAAAGTATTTTTAGTTCTTATATTATTAGCAATTGAGTTTGAGTTTTATGGAGTTCAGAAAGTTTCATGGCATAGACATTTCCAACTGAAAAGATTTTTCTAATACTTTATAATATCCTTTTTATTATATTTGATTTGCAACCATTCTGTTATGAAACTGTAGAGAAAGGCAGTTTGAAGTTACTACAATGGGAAGCCAATTAGCAGAAAGTTGATGGATATGCAAATATCAGAATCATGACTTCACAGGTGATGCAAAGACATTCAAAACACATGTCTGCAAAAAAGAAAAGCACATTTTGAGATATTTTTTTGTAAGTGATATATCATATTTTCAAAATGGCTACAAGAAATCTTTAAGATGCCTGTACACAAGATAGAATAATCAGTAAATTGGTGGGAAAATGTAATTTGAGGAATATTGCCAAAGAGTTTGGCACTGACAAAAATGTGACTTCAAGTGCTTGGAAAGCATTATTTAGTACAGGTACAGCTATAAGGAAGAATAATAATTGATGTCGAAGGAAAATAAGAGCAACAATGACCAATATATGACCATGATGGCGAAATGTGACCAAAAATCAAGCAACAGAGAACATTGCTCAGTACTTATGTATGGCAACTGGATGACAAATGTCCCAATTTTGGGGGGCCCAGAAGACTTCCAAGAAAGTGGCCTACTTGCTTGATGTGTGTACCATTCACAGGATGCCAATAGTATGCATATTTGTATCCCTTTAAGGAAGGAGTCTTTTAGGGCAATTCTGGTATACTTATATTATGAAGGAGGAGGCATAATGTTAAATGGAAGAATGACCATTTTCAGTAGAGGTTCAGGAACTGAATGTCATTGCTATTATGAAGTGATCTTTCTCTCAAGTGCATTTGTTCCTAGGTGCCATAGGTTCAAACTTTTTGTTTACAGATGATAACATATTGTGACTACTTTTCTTTCTGTTAGGGAGCTTCTGCAAAAAGATTTCTGTTGAATAGATTGGTCAGCATTCCCTTTTGATTTAAATCCCATTAAACATGTTTGGGAATCTCTAAGAGACATTCGATGATTGCATATTCTAGAGAATCTACAGACGGCTAACTCAAATACTCATTAAGAAATGGACATTCTTGACTTAAGAGTTGCTAGATAATATTCTTTTGATTATAAACTGATGATGCCACACAACTGTTGCAGCTAGGGAATATCCTATCCCTTATTACTGGATATCAATTAATTATCTTTGATCAGACTCTGATTTGTATCACTGCCATTCTGTTAACAAAGCCTTTTTTTTACTTCATTCACTAATATATGCATCCTATTTATTGTTTCCCCATCAAACATTTTTCGCCCTTTAAGTTTGAATTTCATTCTTACAGTTCAATTTTTGCAGAATTGCAGCAAAATCCAAAAAGTTGCTTAAGTTTTGCAATTACTGTAATTAACCATGTAATTTTATATTTGCTGCATATAAATCATTATAGCTCCAATAAAATATATATTTACAAAATAAACTTTTATAACATAAGAAAGACTAATTTTGTAACTAATGTAAAATGATTATAAAAACGATTATGAGTTGTTAATTTCTTTTTCTTAAAAACAAATTGTTATTATTTTTTTTTTATATAATTTATTCTATTTTGTTGTAAAGATGCAGCATTTTGGAACTTTTTATATTTATGTAATTTAGAAATAATTAAATGTTATTTAATAAAAGAAAACTGGAATTTTTTAAAGCAAACTTCTGCAAAAGCAAAGAAACCCAGAAATCAGTTTTGGAAATTTATATGTATACCCCTCCCCCTTTTTTTTTCTTTAAATATTTAATAATTTACAAATATAATTTAGTTATTCTTGAAGCTAGGGAATATTTAAATCAGATAGGTGTGTTCTGTACAAAATTTTTGAACAATATGTAGCAGAGTTTAAAGAATATCTATTTAAAACTGGTAAATATAAATAAATTAAATTTAGAATCAGTATTATATGATATTTTGATATCACAATAGTGCAATTTAATATTATTTTTTGATATATAAATAGTAAATTATATGTAATGTCTAGTAGAAAAATTTTGTAATTTTTTTTCTCATATAGAATTCTATTCTTTAAGTTCTTTTCTTTACATGCAAATTTTATTTTTCAGGAACTGACAAACAAGGATTTGGATTTGGTGGAACTGGCAAAAAGTCTTTTGGGAAACAGTTTGATTCTTATGGAGAAGTAAGTTCAGTTAGAGTGAATTTTTAAGTAAAATAAAAGTTATTAACATATTGAATGCAAGCCTATTTCACTATGGATTTAAACGTGCAACAAGCATTTTTATGTACAATACATACTTTTACATGACTCCTTTGAGTATGAGAAATATAAAAATATTTTCCCTTTTGCAGTTTCTTAATGTATTTCTTGCATTTCTTATTGATAATCTTTTCAGTTATATTGGTATGAAATTAAAAAGCTGACATATCTTAATTTCCTCATATTTTCATTCCAGTGTCATACTTTCAAGCAGAAATTTTATTATTGTTTATACACTGTTATATTCCTGAAGCCTTTGTCTTTTGCAAGTTTAGAGTTTTTAGAGTTGAATTTCAGTTGGAGACTTAAAATATAGTCTAATATATCATGTTTAAATATTTTGAAACATATTTTTTATTGGCTGTTTAAGCTTTTTAGATAAATAAATTTTTGTTGTAAAATGAAGAAAATTTAAGAATGTATGTATATATTTAGTTTGGTGTTTGTTTTCTTTGATGTAAATATTTAGTAATGGCGAAGATAACTATGTATATTCTTTTTTTATTATTATTATTATTTAATAAATTTGTGATAGTTTCTTATATTAATTGTTTCTTGTACTAATTTTTTTGAGAAAAAAAGCTTATGTTAAAATGAAATTATTCTAATTTTAAAAAGAGAAACATATTTTGATGAAAGAAAGAAGAAATTTCTAAGTCATATTTTTGTGGGTTTTTTTACGTTAATTTTATGTTGAAACATCTTAGTTATGTAAATTTTAACTTCAAATTTATGTTTTAGTAGGTAATATTTCCTCATTTTCTTCAATGAAATGTTTTCATTACAGCCTTTTGGTATGCATGATGTTATTGGATGCTATTTGAATCTCGATGAACGAAGTATTAAATTTTCAAAAAATGGTAAATAATGAAATTACGAATTCTGTTCATTTTTCTTTGATTTTCTTTACTTAAAGGATAATTTTAATATATTAAGTATATTATTTTTCATAATTTATTATGTAGGTGTTGACTTTGGAGAAGCATTTAAAATACCTGATAATCTACGGAAGTCTGCCTTTTTCCCAGCTGTGGTTTTAAAAGTGAGTTAATAGTTAAAAATTTTTTTACAAGTATAATGATTTTCTTTTTAAATATT
This sequence comes from Argiope bruennichi, assembly GCF_947563725.1. Classification (NCBI taxonomy): domain Eukaryota; kingdom Metazoa; phylum Arthropoda; class Arachnida; order Araneae; family Araneidae; genus Argiope; species Argiope bruennichi. The sequence continues at coordinate 120,920,757 of NC_079159.1, forward strand.
TATATTGTAAATATGTACTGAATGGTTAAACTTTCAAATGTTAAATTAAAATTTATAGCCACAGACTCCAACTATTCTGAAGAATATTTGGGTAATATTTAATTGAAATATTAATTGAAGAATATTTGAGTAGTATTTGAAGGAGTATTTAAGTTTTAAAAGAACTTGAACACTTTTCAGTTGCTTTATTGCATTATTATTTTTTTATCTTATGCTTCATAAAAAATCTATTATGTATGTCTGTCTACTTGTAAAGTGTTTTTGTTTCTTTCCCCCCCCTTTTTTTTTTTTGTTTTTTTCATGTATACTTCAAGCTGCTTGAATTTATAAATTCTTTTCATTTCCCTGTGGTTATTTAATGACATAAATGTTATTTCAGTTTGTGGTTCAATTTTTCAATAGTTAGACTTCATTGGGAAATTCCTTTGATGTACTAATTATTGCAAATATTTAAATATTTATTACATATGAAAACTGTTAAATGCTTATGTTTTGTTTTGAGGTCTGGGCAATTTTCAACATTTTTTTTTGTTAAGTTTATTATCAACATATATTCTTTACATATATTCTTTCTTATACATCTATTCTTTAAAAATTTCTAAGAAATTTTAAATATCTCATTAATTTTTTTGTTTTCATTATATATAATTTTGTTATGTATAATATTATTCCCAGTATAAATTAAGTTTTATTAAAATGCTTAGAGCACAGTTGTAAATATTGTCTTAGTTATTTTTTTATTATATTAAGAGATTAAAAAAATTAAATATAGGTTTGATATTTAGTAAATATTTTATTACGAATTATATTTAATGCCATTTAAATTATTAAAATTTTTTTAACATTATATATTTTACTAATCAGATCTTTGTTAAATTTATTTATGAATATTATCATGCTAGTTTATTTGTCATATTGTTTATATGTATCTGTTGAATTAAATGTAATTGTTAACCAATTTAAACATTGTTAATCAGTTCAAAAATTTCTTTGACTTCTTAAATTCTGCACGAGTCAACATTACTATTTTTTAATGTTATTTTAATTATATATTTTTACATATTTGTGAAAACATATCTACTTAGTTTTCGGAGTATTTTCTTGCAGTCCTAGAATACAGCATTTAATTTGTATTTTAATTTAAAACATGGTTATAGTTATCATGCCAGTGTGTTATATTCTTCGGTTTAGGCTAAGTTTATAAACTTTCTTTTGTTTTTATACTATTCTCAAGTCCACGTTCACTTTTGAAACAAAATTGTTTATGAATTATTCCAAGGATTTTGAGGATGATATTTATAAATTATAGTCATCTGGAAAAAATTAATGCTTTATGTTAATTTTAATAATTTAGTTGTTTAATTTTACATTAATAACTTAATGCTTTATGTATAGATTGAAGGATAGGATTAAAGAAATTTGTTAAATCTTTTGTTGCCTTATGTTTATATATACATATTTTTCTTTACATATAATGATTAATTTGTTTTGATTTATTACATTATTCTACAGTAATTATTATTTATCACTTGTGAACTCGAATACAGGTCATTACTACTAAGAATTTGTTATAAAATGTATATTGAATGTGCCAAAATAATTTAAAAAATATAGAAAATTTTTATAAAACTTAGTTTTATAATGCAAAAAGATAAATATATTTTTGGAGGGAGGGATATGAAGAATATAGAGGAGGGTGGCAACCATCTTTAAACAATATTGTAATGTATTTTAAAATATAGTTTCAGTTTCTTTGGACTTATTATATTGCAGTGTTATTTGGAAAAGTATGAAATTTCAGTAGTATGTTCTCTTCTTTTCAGAATGCAGAAATGGAATTCAACTTTGGTGAAACAACTTTTCGATATCCTCCTGAGGTATTTCCTTTCCCTTATTTGTATGTTTGCAAATAAATATCTGTATATCATATTGTCATAATTGAAGAATTATTTTTGTAATTTTATCGGCCATGGAACTAATCTTACTCTTACTATGTGAACTCAGTTTTTAAATATATTTTGCAGGCTGGTTATGTTGCAGTTTGTTCAGCACCTAAAGAGTGTCTAGTGAATAATACTATCACTGGTAAAGTAAACAAGCCTTCTTTAGTTAAGTGTGAACTTTATTAATATTTGTTTGAAAGGATCTTGACTGTCCTTGCCTATTAAAGGAAACTTTGTTTTATGATAACTGAACAAAAGCCAACAGATTTTTTTTTTTTTTGAAAATTATGTACTGAGTAATCACTAACTTCCTGTTTATATCAAAGATACATATGAAATGTATTGTTAATAAAATTAATTTCTTACATTTTTATGGAATGTAATATGCAATTTCAAAACCATTTTGATTTTTGTTCACTGAAATTAATTTTATAAAACAACAACCAAAATTTTGTATTGCTATTTTAAAAAATATTTTGTCAAATTTAACAAATAATTAAAAATGTTACAAAAATTAAAAGTAGTTATTTTTTTATATTCTTTGAAATCAGTGAATGAGCTTATACATTTTGATTATACAATAATACTTATATTAATAAATACATTTTTGTTATTATAGAATTTCTTCATTAGCTTCTTTTTAATTATAAGGTGTGCATAGTATGTGTTATTCTAATATTAAGAAAGGGTAAACATATTTATTAATGAAATTTATTCATATAAAGCTAATATAACATTTATTTCAAAGGTGAATCATCAGGGCCTGTGAAACCTGTAAAAAATGCTCCTCAAGCTATCATTATTGAGGTAAATTTAGCTCAATATTACACAGCCATAGTAGTTACTTATATTTTCATCTTTTAATGTAATTTTTTAAAAGAATTTCTTAGCCATTTCTATTTATTTTTATTTAAAAATCAAAATCTAATAATATATTTTATTTTATATAGCCTTCAAGAGAATTGGCTGAACAAGTAAGTTGCTCATTGACTAATTTTACATCCTTTTATGCTATGAATTATATGAATTTGATACACTATATAGAAATTAAAAAACTTATTCTTTAAAGATCTGTTTAATTTTTTAAAAATAATTTAGTATTTAAATTAATTTTTCCTTTAAATACTAAGCATATGAATTTATATGAAAACTAATAATAATTAGTTAAAATCTATTAGGTATATTTAAAGTATTAAATTTAAAAATGTTTTTGTCTAAAGCATAGATTCTTTTTAGCCTATTTATATATCATTATCAGTAATTTTATGTAATATTTAAATTTTTTTATATGTTACATTCATAAAAAAAAGTAAAGCAAAGCAAATTAACATAAAAGTAGAGTTGTTTAAAAAAATTTGAGAAAATATACAAAAAAAAAAGTTGCTTTTTCTAAATGTGTTTAAGTTTGAAGAACTATTTGTTGAAGTAGTTTTATCTTAAGTAAAATGGTAAACAACATTTTTATAATAATTTTATTCATTATTGCAATATTTTATCAATAGCAGGTGCATATGCATAGATTTTTTAAACAAAATTTGGATGTTCATATCTTCTTCACATTTTGAGAAAATATTACATCAGGTCATATGTGGTTAAAATATTTATTATTCAGTTATATGGTACATACTATATTGTTTGACAATTTAATTAAAAAACATTGTTGAAAAAAATTAAGGTCTATTGCCTATAAGTCAATGTATATTGTATATTGGCTGGTGTTTTATTTTAAAATATGATAAAAAATATTTCGATTCTTCTGTAGTCTAAATTTTTTCCTATTTTCTGTAAATGTACTTTGAGTACAGCATTGGTATTAATATAATGGTCATTTATATTAATTCAATGTTCAAAATTTTTAAACTTGCAAGCCTTTTAATAATTCTACATAATGCATATCTGTCTTTAAAGACCTTTATACTTTTTCCAAAATATTTTGTCTAAGATGTACGATTCATTTATCAAAGAAGATAAAAATTGTCAATGATTATTAATTCAAATGTATCGGAAATTAAAAACTGAAAGGCTCTTAAAAATTAATCAATAATTTTTGCTCAATTTTATTCATTTTTTTTTTTGCTTATTACATTCTTTGCATAGTTTTTGAAGAAAACTTTTCTCTAAATTTTGCTAGTCATATGTGGATTATTCAAGTTATTATATGTGAATTTATTCATGTTGAACATCTGAAGAAAATAACTCGTGCTCATATTTTTTTTTTTTGCTATAATAGATGTTTTGGTTTTAATTTTTTAAATTTATTTCCTGGAATCTCTGTATTTATATGTTTTTTTTCCTCCCTTAGACCTTGAAATGCATACAGAATTTCAAAAAATATCTTAAAGATCCAAAAGTTAGGTAATATATTTTAAGTACTACTTATTTACTGATTTTGAAAAATATCTTGATCTGTAATATTATTGAGTGATAATTGAGACTCAATAAATAATATATTGAAAGAAAAATTGACTAACTAACATCTGTACAAGACATATTCCTGTATCATTAAGATCATATTTCTAAGTAAATAAAATTTATATTTTCAATTTTTTTTTCATTATTTTTTAACATTCAGCCCACTCACTAACCCCCATAGAACTTCTGATATATGTATGTGATTTTTTTTATAGATTTTTTTTCTTTTTCTAATTTTAACATAACAAGTTGGTGATCAGATGTTCACCTAATTGATGAAATCTAAGAACCAATAATTTAATCACAATCACTGTACTGATTTAACCATTTTTGATTTTGTATGAAAGTTCATGACCATTAATGTCAATAAGGGTCATCTGCTTTCCTTCCTTCATTTTCAAGAGTTATTGTGAAATAAAAGGTAGAGTCACAGACTTCAACTGTATTGATTTTGCCACTTAATAAGCATAGCTAACCATCATCATTGAAAACAACTGTTATTTATAATAAAATTGTTCATGTCAATCAATGTTGATGAACTGCATCAAATCACAATAAAAGTATGATTACAATAATAAGTAGAGCTAAACAAAAATGTTATCTTAAATGACACTTGTTTCTGTTAAATTAAAGCTGTATGTAAAAGTGGCTAAATTGTCAAAGTCATGAAATCAGTTTTAGCTATTGAAGTTGAGAGCTTTGTCAAATTTTCATTTTGTTATAATAAGTATTGTACATCATAAGTATTCATATGAAACAAAAATTTCCTAAATTGATACAACATATGTGATTTGGGAATTTTGTGAAAGTTTTTTCCAGTACAGAATGTGTAATTAATTTTTTTCCCCTTTAAAATAGAAATCAGGCATGGGGGGCAGCTATTAATGATGTGTCAAGAGGTTAGCATCTTTCGCATTGATTCAAAAATTTCACTATCAGTTCAGTGGTTTTAATTGGAGAATTCTTGTGCTGGTTTCCATAGAAGTTATAGAAACCAGCACTTTTTATTTCTCTCAAAAATGGGCAAGTGAAGGAGGTCAGCCATCTTTCACGACATATTAAGATATTATAAGTTTAATATGACATGAAAATTGAAATAATCAGTCTAGTGGCTGGAGCTGTGCAGCTGGTATATTGATTTCCATTATTATTTTAAATATATACATTTTGATGCTTTATTTCTGAACTATTTATTTTATTAGTATTTTATTGCTTTTAAAAAGTCAGTAGGTAGTCCTAAATAGAAGCTCTTTAGCCACAAGTTACTAAAATAGTTTCTAATTTTCATATTGGCATCTCATTTTTATTTTATTAAAATTAGTTGCCGTTGGTGACCAGTTGGTTTGATAGGGATATTGGTCATATTCACTTTCTGTTAAATCCCTTATGCATGATTTAATGCTCATAATTCCCTCAAAAATATTTTTGAGTATCAAATTATGACATATATCAAATCTTAGTTATTTTAATAGTATACTTGCTCCATTCATTGCACTTTTATTTTATTTACACTAGCTGCCTTTGGTGACCAGCTTGTTTACCATTAATAATAGTTACACTTCCTTTCAATTATATCTCTTGCACATAAATTAATGCTCATGATTTCTCAAAAAAAAAAAAAAAGTTTTAAACATCAAATTGTCATAAATATCAAAACCATGTTATTTTAAAAGTTTTATATTGGGCTCTATCCATTGCATATAAATAATTTTGACATCATATTAGGTAATTAAAATATAATTGTCTCATTTATCTATCTTCTAACTTTTATGATAAAACTTCACTTTCTTTCTTCGTTTCATGGAAAGTAACTTCACTTTCTTATTTTTCATGTAATTTACACAATGTTATACAAAATCTTTCTTTCTTAACTTTTAACAATGGGAAAAATTCTCCCAATATTTGATGGAAAATGAAAGTGGTTTGAATTTCAAGGCAATAATGTCCTCAATTGTTGGAAAGTAGACAAAATATTTTTAAAAAATTGCCAAATTTCGAAAAAATTTGCTTGATCATTTAGTTGATATCGTTATAAAAGAACATTTCTTAAATTTTGAAATTCATTTGTGTGTTATATTTCTGGAAGTTATTATGAAAAAATGTTAAAGTTCAGCTTAATTTTTAAATAATTAAAAATTTTGAAAAATCATTCCAAGAAGCACATTTCTACCCTTCAAATTATATATGTGCCTAGTTAGGTATTTTCCCCTCTGGTCAAACAGTTTGGCCTACAGTGTGTGAGTGAGTGCTTTATACACTCACATGCATTAAAGATGTACAAAATGTGCTTATGTAGTAAAGTTACTTGTTTCTCTCATCAGTGGCATGGGGTTTGTATTTATTAGTATACTTTTTAATCTATATAAATATGTATGGCATATTGTTCACATTTTTTTTTTTTTTCAGAGAGTTGTTAATTATTGGTGGTGTAGCAGCTAAAGAACAGATAATGGAACTTCAGAGTGGAGTAAGTATATTTGTATATTTTTATATGTTTTCCATTTAAAAAATCCATAGATAATAATTAATTCTATATCCATCAAATACAATATATTAAAAGATGAAAAATTTGAAAATATTATGTAAATATAATAATCAGTATAAGATAAAAATTATACTGATAGATGTTATGTTTGTAAAAGGAAATTCGTTAGAATTTTTCCTGGAAATAGATTATATCTAAGCTATTCACTGTAATTTCATCTATTTATATTTCATGTTTTGAATATTTATTGAATGATAAAATTGTAATATTATTTGTATCGAATCTAAAATTTTGATTATTTTTATTTATGGCTTTATTGTTCTGTTCCACTAAAGAAACTACCATCTGCATTTAGTAATAATCTTGGTTATAAGCTTCTTTTAAAAATTAGTATCTATAAAAATTTAAAAAAAAAGTGCACAAAATAATGTTCATTTGATAGTTTCTGTATTTTCTGATGTGATTTTACGGTTTCCAAGGGGGGAAGGGGTATTGTTTACAATGTTGAAATATATAAAAAAAAATCTGTTTGATGATATCAATTTGACCAGGTTTTCTTTCTTCTAATTTTGGAATGTAGTTGTAATTTTTTTTTTGCAGTAGTTCACTGAATTTCATTAAAATAAATATATTTAGTATTTTCATTAGACAGAGTGACATACATATATGAAGGTGAAACTGTAAATACTATTAAGTGCTCAGATTTTAATTTTCAGGATCTTGTACCTAAGCATTTTGTGCTACATAGTATAGTGTAAAAAAAACCGAGCATTCTATCTTGTTAGCTTTTTGTTGACTATTTAATCTAAAATTGAACCTAGAATTGCAATTTTAACTATAAGATTACTTGTCAAATTTTATGTGCTATTGAACTTTTGCAGTAGCATAGAAAATTTGACAAGCTATTTTTGTTATTGCATTTTTGAATTATCGTATTTAATTGCATATGAAAGCACGAACTGACAGATGATCGACTTCTTGATGGATTCTTTTCCCTTCAAAATTTGATATGTATATATACTTAAGATGCCAAAATTTTGTATCAATCTTTACATATTTATGGTTATCATGTTGAATTATGCTCAGATACCCTGTTTATGGATTTTATCCAACATTTGATAGAACCCTATAAATTTAGTATTAAGATCTTGTATCAAATTTGATTAATCTAATTCAAAGTGCTTTGTATTATTGTGTTCATAGGCAGGAAGACGCAATTCCAAAATTTTTAAGTATTGTAAAATTGTTGAATCTATTCATGGAACATTTTCTCATTTTTGAAATAATTTCTCTTGATTCTGTAATTCAAGTAATCTTAAACTAATTCCCATAATCCTTTAAAATTGTTAAAAATGATTAATTTATGAGCTGCAATATAATTCTGATATATTTTAAATTAACAATAAAAGTCTCTGCCCTTTAAGATCTACTGCATCTCTGCTTTATTATATCCCTTCTAAGTGCCATTTTTTAGAAACCAATTGTTGTTTAGATACAACATTTTTGAGCAAATTCAAATATTTCAAAAAAGAAAAACGTTGTTATTTATATACTTATCTGAATAGCATAATGTTATTCAACACTGTAACAGTAAAACATAAATACCTTACTCTGCGAATTTTGTGGTATGCAATAGAAAATGACAGATTCCAACCAATCAGACAAGCATTTGGAGGTTAATTTTAAAGACAGGATTTAAAATCAATTTATATTAATTAGTTTTCTTTTGTCTTGCTTTTGAAAATATAAGACATATTTATTTCTTTAGATTGATATAGTTGTTGGAACACCAGGTAGATTAGAAGATCTTATTTCTACTGGGCAATTGTCTTTGTCACAAGTGAGTTATTCATTATATTTCAAAGTTTGATAAAGATGTTTGGTTTCAAAATTATATATTCACATTTTATATTTAACATTGAATTATGTTTTTCTTTGCAGAATTAGTATTAACAATAACTATTTTAATAAATTAGTACATGATACTTTTTTTGATACCTTAAATATTTAATATTTTTCATTTTCTTCAATAATGAATTAAGTTTGATATTAATTTATTTTTATATCAGTGTAGTGCTTTTGATTTCTTTTAATAATTTTTGAAAATCAATATTTATATTCTAGGTTCGCTTCTTTGTTCTGGATGAAGCTGTAAGTTTATTATTTACTTATATTAAAATTAATGTCTTTAATTAAGCATATGATTATTTAATGTTTTCCTTTGTTTCTACATCAATAAAAAAATAATAAAAGTTTTTTCTTTATAACAGATACAGATTTTGAAAGATATTTTTACTTATTAAATAATTTCTTTTTTTCTAAATGGATTCTTATTAGAAATTTATGTTGAATACCAGTTGCTTTCTTTGAAAGCACTATAGAAATATATAGATTATGTAATTTATTCAATGGCATTTCTTTTCGTATTAAATAACTTTGTTTGCTTTATATGCAATGCTTAAAAACTTAGGTGAGATAAAGCTCAGATATGATCTGCTCTTTTTATTTGAGAACATTCTTTATTTTAATGTTACATAGCACAGAAAGCAAATAATGAATTAACTTTTCCCTCTTTTTTTTATTTAAGGAGGATGAAAATTATATAGTTGTAAATGAGATTAATTTCTATACATCTTATTATATTTGTTCTATTTTTTTTTTTTAAAGCAGGAGCTTCCTACTATTGTGAAAGTCTTTCCTTCTACAGTTATGCATCTTAATATAAATATACTTGAGACATAAAATTGAATTACTAAAAATTACTAAATTAAATTGAGGATAAAATTTGAATAATGGGCAAATTCCAAATTAAATTTTTTTGATAAGAGTTGATCTGAGAAATCATCTCTTATTATCTTGCTTAAGCAGTTTAACAGAAGCTGAAGCAGTTCATGAAGGCTAATGAGATTGATTGAAAGCAGGAAATAACTGTATATGTAAGATATGAAAAATTTTCTGAATTAGATAGGAATTGAAATGAATATTGTTACAAACGAAACTCATTTTTGAAATGGGGAATTGCTACCTTTAACAAATGAAGTAAAAAAATGATGAAATGATGTAAAAAAAAAGCTTTAAAAAGACAGTTAAACCTTAATTAAAATTAAATTTAAAAAATCATTATTGAAAATTGAAAGTTGTACTGTTTAATTGTAAACCGAAAATGTTGAAAAATTTTTAGTGTGTGGAATGGAATGTGTTTCAATATTTTCAAGTAATATTTAAATATATTGAGTAATGCATGATAGTTTATACACATAATTCAAAAAATTTTAGAGTACTAAATTTTCGAATTATTGTTCTAATCAAAAAATTGGATATGTATTGTTTAGTTCACAATTTCTGAAGCCACAACATATGGTTATATGTTATGTGTTGAGAAATTTCATTTGTTTGCTATGATTATTCTTTGGAAATGGGACAAATGATATGTGGATCATTCTAATTCTGAAATTATGATGAGATCATGCAACAGAAATATCCAATGAAATGGACATCATTGAGTTTGTGAAAAAAATTTTAAGCTTTCATCATAGTAAATTTTATATCTCATTTATTTTTTTCTCTTCTTTTACATAACTTTCATTGATGCTGTACTTATTATGTCATTTTTCTTTTTAAGGTCTAACTTCTATAGCATCTAGCTTATGATTTACTTTGTTTAAATTGACTAGTTCTTCCAAAAATCTTTAATGAAGTTTAAAATCTTCACCTTTATTAATGCATGTAATTTTTTTTCCAAGTTTTAAGCTCAGTCTAACTTTTTTTAGGATGGTTTGTTGCAAGCAGGTTATGGTGATTTAATCAACCGAATGCATGGTCAGATCCCAAAGATAACACCAGATGGAAAGAGATTACAAGTATATGTTTAATAATTCATCATATGCATTTTTGGAAAGAGAAGTGATATTTAATGCTTGCATTTTCCAAGCTAAATAGTAATTCTTATGTAGAATTTTTCCTGAAATTTAATAGTAATGTTTATTTTTTAAATAATAGTTAAAGATTTCTGAATTTTTATAAAATATATGAACAAAACAGAATCCCCCCTTTTTCTGTACTTTATATTGAATAGTTTTTCTTCTAATTTTATTTACAAATATTGTGAAGCATAAAAAAAAATACAAAAGATTTTTCACAATCAATTAAATAATTAATTTTTTACTAATTAAAAGTTGTCAATTGTACCATGTGTAATATTGTTCAAACTAGCACATAGAGGAATGATTTATTTAATATACTTATTATAAATATGCTTTAATATACTTTAGTATATTAGAGGTATTTTAGTAAGATTTCTTTCACTTTATTGATAATAAAAAAAATCTCTCTGATAGATTGAAAAAAAAATTATTAATTAAAAAATGGAGATTTCAAACTTAACTATTTGGTTGTAATGGTAGATTAAGATTTAAATTTTTTTTCAAAATAATAGTTTTCATGTTCTATTCTGTAAATACATTTTTAGCTGCAACCAATTGTGCTAGTTAAATTTTTTGTTATTTAAAAATTGTTAGCTGAAATAACTGAAAATTTATTATCTAGCACACATAGTCTTCATGAGTCTCTTATTCAGTTTTCATTTTTTAAATTTTCAGTTAACTTTAAGCCATAGCTAGCATATGACCAATATGAATGCCATCAAAATCTCCCACTTAAGAGGAGGAGCAAATATTGGAAGAAAATATCTAAGTGATTAAAAACAAATCAAAATATTAAAGATTTGCATTAATTTTGGACATTTATTAAAATATCTTATGTAAAAACAATACATTTAAAAATACTGTGATTTACCGTTAGTGATAAAATGTACTGTAGTTCGAGAGACTGTTATTAAAAACCATTGCTTATTTTCTAATTCAGTGCATTTTAAATTAAAGAGAATGCAATTTTTCTTAATTTAAAAAAAATTAAGAAACATTTTTTCAAAAGAGGATTTTTTTTTGTTTTGTTTTGTTTTGTTAGCCAATGTATGGCAAATACGGCTAGTTTATCAATAAAATTTAGTGTTAGTAATTCAGTATTTAAAATCTGTTTTGTTAAATCAGTACACAGATATGTTTCATTTTTGCGCTTTTAATAATAGGAAGGATAATAGATACAAATGACAAGCTCTCCCCTAAACTGCTTCTTGTAAAATGTGGTCACTCATGATGTTCTATTGCTTCTATACATACACACTTTTACTGCCTGATGTGTATGTACAAGACATGGTGATAACTTATTCTTTGCTGTAAATATTTTTATGTTTTGAATTTCAAATATTTAATACGATTTAATAACTAAAAAAATATAATTGTATTCTGTTACAAGCTTGACATTTTATTCACAACTTCTGAAGTGTAAAAAACTATTGAAATTTTGGTATACTTAATTAAATACTTAATTTTTCCTTAGTGAGAAACAAAATTTTATTTTGTGCGATGATTTATAAATAAACTATTTTCAGGATGTCGTTTTTGTAATTATATTATCATAAACTGTTTTATTATAACTTACTTGATACTTGAATGCTTTGTGATGATAATTTTTTGAAATGTATTTTCTCATCTAGATGGTTGTTTGTTCTGCAACACTTCATTCATTTGATGTGAAAAAACTTGCGGTAAGTTTTTCTTTCAGTATAAGCCTCTCAATGTATATTCTAAGTGTAGAGTGTTTTTTTTTTTTTTTTTTTTTTTTTTTTTTTAATATTTATTTACACTGAAAAAAATGGCTACAAGCAAAAATTGTATTTACCATTTTTTATAATGAATGAATTTACTTATCCATATATGTAATTAATGTTGATTTTTTAAAAAATTACATTAAGTGAATTTTTGTAATGAAGGATATATATAATTTTAATTAAATAGTATTAAAATATATACACTAATGGGTGTTTCTTACTTTCCTATATGGAATTTGAATGATTCATTTGGTTTACAAGAAATTTGATACTTATGTAAATGTGAATTTTTTTGGAGAGGATTACTCAGAATTTCTCATATGATTTATGTTTAAAAAGAAACATTATACTTGTAATTCAGAACACTTCTTAGAATTTCAATGAAAGCTAGATATGAAAAGTGAGGAAAAAAAGTGTTTGAAAACAGCTTTAAATTTGAAAACATTTAATTTATGTTACATATCATGTACAATTGCATATTTTTTCATATTTAATTGCATTGCATTTCATATTAATTTGAATAAATAAAATGAAGTTCAGATTTTTAATTACTGTTTGATTTAATATAATAAGTTATTACATTAAATTGTGTTACTTGTGAAGATGAAAATAAGTCTGCAAACTGTATTCAGTAAACAATGTATTGAGATATGGATTAACCATCATAATAAAACCTAAAGCAAATGAGATGCATTTCATCCATTATGTGCATGATTATGCATGACATGAATAATCTCTATCGTAGAAGTGTTATTTTTCAAGAATATCATGATATTTAATGTATTAAATAATTGGGAGAAATCAATAAGCCCTAATTAATTAGAGAAAATACTTTTTTTTTTTAAAAATTATTTTATCTTTCGATATTACATGTCATGTTTTCATATATCACAAAACCCCTTGTTCTTATCTGTTATGCACTTGCACCTTTAAGCCTTATCATGAAGTATCAGAATAATTTAACTGAATTCTAGATAATTAATTCATCTGAATCTAGTAAAATATAAATTATAGTTTCGTGATTACTGATTGAAACAACAACAAAAGTTTTAAAGTGGATATATTGATAAATGTAATGGTTGAAGATTGACTAAACAATGTAAAATTCTTGGCTCTAGTACAGCATGTATACTGAAAAAGCATAAGTATATATGAAATCAAATATAGGTGAATATGGTTGCAGACACAATGATGTAATGAATATTAATACCTATAGAAAGACCAAAAATATTTAAATTCTTATTCATGTTCTATCACCTTATCAGAAATATATTACTGTAATTACTTTTAAATTGTCTTGTTTACTAACTTTCAATTGTAGATATAAAAATTCATTGTTTTTAATTTTGAATGCAGGAACGATTAATGCATTTTCCAACTTGGGTAGATTTGAAAGGAGAGGACAGTGTTCCAGAAACTGTACATCATGTTGTAAGTTTCTTGCACTTTCTTTTTATGTTTAACAATATATTGCTTGTTTTATTGTATTATATTGATTTTTTAATTCTGTTTATTAGGTATGCACGGTAGATCCTAGAAAGGACTTATCTTGGAGAAATCTGAAAAGACCTATTAAGGTAATTTTTTTTTTTTTTGCTTTTATTTGATTGTTATTTCTTGATATTTGCATTATATATATATTAAATTTTAGTTTCTGATAACAAAGAACTTTCTTGTATTGCCATCATTTTATTTTTTGAGAATTTTGTTATATGTCATTTTATTGTTAAACTATTATATTTTTGAGTTTAAATGTATACATTTAAAATATTTATGCTATATGTAATTTAAAACTCCTTTTAAAAGTTGATTTCTGTGAAGAAAAATTTGGTGCAGAAAATATTAAATAGTTAAATATTTTTTTGAACTTTCAGACTGATGAAGTCCATTCAAGAGATAATGTAAGATTTGGAAGCAACACTCCAGGTGTGTGCTGATTTTATGTCTTCTGAAAAACTGAGATTCCATTTCATGTTTCTAATTATTAATTAAATAAGAAAATGCATATTGTTGCAAATTCTGAAAGTTTTCTTTTTAAAACTCTAGAATCTCTTTCGGAAGCTGTAAAACTATTGAAAGGCGAATATGTTATAACTGCCATCAATGAGCACAAAATGGATAAAGGCATCATATTCTGTCGAACGAAGATTGATTGTGATAATATGGAAAATCATTTGAATGCTCTTGGAGGAGGTATTATTGAGAAAATTTGATTCACTGTTGTTTAAAAAATTATGGAAATTCTAGAAATATAAATTGTGAAACATTTGAAATTTAGATTTTGTCTTGAATGTATTTCAACTTATTCAAAAAAATCATGATCCATTGATAAGTTATTCTGTTCATACTCGATTCATACTGTTCATAATAATTCTTTGATAAGTCTGTTTTATCTCCTAATTAAATAGAACATCTGTTTGAAAGTTGATTTTTATTTCAAATTTTGAAAGAACCTGGATGATACCTGATATATTTTTGTAGCTTCAGTAATTCATGTAAATTTTGTCTTAAATTATTTATTATTTGTGACTTTATCATAAATTTCGGTAGCAAAAATTTTGTAGTTTTAATATACAAGTCAAGTTTGTTTTTACAAATAAAGAGATGGAGATTTAAATATTTTTGAAGTTCAATTTAAGAGATTGGTTTTATTTAATAGTGCTCACTAAATTGTTTTTTTTTTTTTTTTTTTTTTTTTTTTTTTTTAACTTGGACATGTTTACCATTAAATTTTCGTTTTGAAATTTCCCTTTTTATGTGTGTGTGTGTTTTTGACCCTTAAAAAAAGTCATATTAATCTAATCTTCCTCTATACTCTAATTTCCTCTTAATGTTTCAAAATTGCTTGCATTTAATGTTTTAAATTATGAATTTACTTTACATAAATTAGTTAATTTATTAATTATTCAGCATTTGCTATAGTTTATTTTTATATGTGATTCTCATAGACATTTATGCATTCTATGATGATTACTTTATATATTATATTTTTAGGTCCTCGCAATAGAAATAATCCCTATTCCTGTGTATGTTTACATGGAGATCGAAAACCTG
This sequence comes from Argiope bruennichi, assembly GCF_947563725.1. Classification (NCBI taxonomy): domain Eukaryota; kingdom Metazoa; phylum Arthropoda; class Arachnida; order Araneae; family Araneidae; genus Argiope; species Argiope bruennichi. Next base: position 120,936,319 of record NC_079159.1, read on the forward strand.
CTGAACGGAAAGAAAATTTAGAAAAATTTAAGGTAGTTATTTTGCAGTTTCATTTAATTAATTCATAAATGTGCAAATTCTAATGGGGAAAGAAAAAAACAAAAACAAGCTTATATCTATTTAACTTCCCTTTGAATTTTAATACAAGTAAAATTCTTCTTGTTAACTGACATAGAGTTGAATTGTATTTTAGCATGCATTTTTTTAATGGTTAAATATTTTTGTTATATGAATAATTGCCAAAATGCATAAATTAAGATTTAAATGAAAATTTTTTTAATAAAAAATTTTTTTCTAGTGATGTATTTTTTTAAATACTCGATTTAAAAGATTATTTTTTTTAATAGAAGTATTTATGTTAAATGCCTTTAATTTCAGAGAGGAGATGTGAAATTTTTGATATGTACTGATGTGGCTGCAAGAGGTATTGATGTATCTGGTGTGCCTTATGGTAAGCTATTTTCCATAAAAAGCTTAAATGGTAGTTAAAAACGTCTGTATTTTAAAATTACTTATATAAATCTAAGTTTAAAGAACAAATCTCATAAGTGCTTATAAATGGCAGTTGATATTGAATTTAATTAATGAATACTGTATAAATAAATTTTTATTTCATGTTAAGCATATTCAGTGAATTAAAAATGGAAATAATTTTGCATCATTTTTTACTATTCAATTGTGCTCTTTGGCTAGGTGTCAAAATTTTTTTCAAAAATATTTTCTTCTTTGTAAATCTACTATGTAAGTAGATAGTATTATAGTTTAAATAAGGTTCTTTCCAGTTTTGAAGTTGAAATAATTCTCAGCAGCATTTGTATTAGTAGCTCGTCACTTGAAAAATGAGCAATACTGTAAAAAATATTTATTAAGAGAATTATTTTATTTTTAAAGAAAAACTATTTTACCTATAATTAGCATAAATGTTTAATTTCAAAGCCACATATGAAATATGTTGCATTTCAGGCATAATGGCAGATTTCTTGTAGTTTTTTTTTTCAACAGAAAATTATGTGAATGCTGAAGTGCTAATTTTCAGAGCATATCTACCGCATACACTTCCGTATTTGTCTAGAGCTTGTCAGTGCTGTTGCCTAAAAGTGAATATCAAATATCATGCCGTAATTGATCTGCTGGCTATGGCTATCATTTTTACATTAATAATGGATAATTAATAATCTCACCCATAAATAAATCTATACTTATAATAAAGCTCAATGTGTGTGTGTGTGTGTGTGTGTGTTGGCGCTCTACAGGCCAGGTCATTTGACATACAGCTATCAAATTTGGTACATGTATACCTTAGAGGGCGGGAATGTGCACTTGGGGTCCCTTTTTTTGAAATTTTAATTATTAATTAAAAACTAACTTTCCCGCCAAAAAAATCTTCCATTTTCCCCACCGCCAACTTTTCCGCCAAAAAAAATCTTCCATTTTCCCCACCGCCAAATGAGTAAGGCTTCAGTTTCTTTTTTCTCCCAACAGTAATGAGGCTAGGGTTAATATTTTTCGGTGGATTATTTTAAACGATTCTGTTTATTTTCTTAATGTTTTATGCATTTAAAATTAAACATTGTGAATTAATCCATGTTTTAGATTCATTCTGAAGTACTTTTGAATTAAAATAACACAGAATAAAGGAAATTAAAAATGTATAATCTGCATAGCGTTACTCCAACTGGCGTAGAAAAATTTACGCATTTGCGTTACCTAACTGGCGAAGAAAATTCACGCATGCGCATTGTTCTGATTGTTGTCATGACAACCATTATCAACGGATGATTTAAATTATTTTTAGGTTAGTTGCATGCTTTTGTAAGTAAATTGTATTTATGTTAGTTATATATTTTTTGTATATGCTTATAGTTTTAAGTACATCGTTTTTTAAGTAGTTTTTTTAAACCTGTTTTAGACCGATTATTTTAAACGATTCATTTTATTTTCTTAGTGTTTAATGCATTTAAAATGAAACATTGTTCATTAATCGATCTGTTCATGATGAATCTGAGAAAATTTTGTTGACAAATTCTTGAGATATTACATAAATTAAGAAAGATATTCTTTAGTGCCCATAAAGTTTAAACACTCAGTGACTGTTTTCAATAATCATATTACAAAAAAAAATATTTTGTTTCAGTAAAAAATATTATTATATTAATTGCAGATTAATCATTTACACTTTAATTTAAAGCATAATTTCTACGAGGGGTAACAGAAAATGAGAGAGATACATATCACGTTATGACTGAAGGCCTTTATAATATTATGAGTGAATTATATGACTATCAAAATTTGAAGTTTTAAAATATTTTGCTGAAGAATCTATTAAAGTTGGAATTGCATAAAATATTTAATTATTAAAATTTTAATGAACATTAAGATTGGCGAACCGGCTGGTCGCCAAAGGTGGCTAGTATTCAATAAACCAAATATGTTTCTTCAAGGCAAAAAAAAAAAAAAAAATACTCTTAAACAAGTAAAGAAAAAAAGAAGGGGGGGGGGTGATGAGAATGAAGGCAACTTTGGGATATAAGTTTGTCAGATTTCAAGCTGAGTCTACGTGCTTCTGCTGCTCTTGTTTCTTTCAATGCAATGGTAGAGAGAGTTGCTATAACATTCAAATCAGGCAATCAGCTATCTGTTTGGTAGGCTTTCATGGGTTGTAGTAAAGATGGCTGGGACCTGTATTTCTCTTGCTTGTTGTTTCATTTTCTGTCTTATTTTTTATCTTTTTCTTATTTTTGTTGATTTTTTAATTCTCAGAGTGATAGAGTAAGTAAAAAGCATTGGAACTCTCAAGAAAGTGTGTGGTTCTGATATTTAAAGTAATATAACATCAGTAATATGAAGATAAAAATATTAATAAATTCATTTGAAGCGTAAATTTGTTTTCTAGTGTAAATTTGTTTAGATTTCATAAAAACATGATGACCTCTAAATTTAGTAGTAGTTAGATAGTTTGAAACTTGTTATGCCAAATACTTTTTTTAAATAATGGATAAAAATAAAGCCTGTCTTAGTCAATGACATTGGAGTTTGTCCAACAGGGGCCCAAGACTCTCTTGGATTCCCCATTGGTGTCTTTATATGCTTATAATTGTATCAGACTTGGATAAAAGGCTTCAATATGCATAAGATCTGTAATTTTATATTTGCAGTTATTAATGTAACTTTGCCAGATGAGAAAAATAATTATGTCCATCGAATTGGAAGAGTGGGTCGAGCTGAAAGGTAAGAATTTTCATTGACCAAATAATATTTTTTGGTTCTACTACACTAAATAAAATAATATTTTATTAATTGGTTTTATAGAATAGCTCTTTGTAATTACAAAAATTTCCTTTCTTAAATATTGGATTACTATGTATTTTTTCTTCAAGTAAATCTATAGAATAATTTTGTTCAGGAAGATTCTTGTTCCAACAAAACTCATTCTTTATAATTTAACATTCAAAGGAAAATAATATTGTATTTTCAATTTTTTTCCTTTTTCTTTTTTTTAGTTTTAAAGTACTTTATATAGACAGTAATGCTAGTTATTTGGGCATTGTGCAAATTATGACTATATTATCTTGTTATTAAAACTTCAAAAATTAAAGATACTTAATGGTCTGGCAGTCAACAGTAATGAACTTCCCCTTTATTTCATTGTTGGACTGAATGTTTTAGTATTAGTGTTGACTTATGAATTGTTTTAGTATTTTTCAGCTCATGCTTATAGTTAATGTTATTGCATAAATGACAGTAATTAACATCTGAGAATCTTTCATTTGGATGCTATAATTATGGAATCTGCTCTTTTATGTTTAATTTTGAAAAATATGCAATTTCAAATGCATATTATTTTAATCTATATCTTATTTTAAAAGAGCAAGGAAAAAAGAAAACAAATTTTGAAAGCATGCAGCTTTGAAATTTTTTTTAAATATCTGTAATGATGTAATTTTTTAGCCCCAATAATTACTATTTTTATTATATGTTTAATGTAGAAAATCTGGATCTGGCACATGTTGACCATTTCATTTTAATATAAAATTCACTTTTTAAGATAAGATAGTAGGAAAAAAGGGTGAGGCTTAACACAATGAATAGAGTAGTGTAAAGCTCCTTAAATAATACGAAGTATATATTTAATAAATTTTAATGTTTAAAAAATTTTATTAATATTTATTTTGAAGTGGAAATCATTAAAAGCAGGTTACATAAAATATTGTACTGAATTTAGTTGAGGAAAATTTTAACTGTAAGCCAAGTGATCATCAAAGGTGGCTAGTCTCTCTCTATGTATATATATATATATTTATATACACATATCAAAATTTTCTGCATATTATCCATGGCGGTGTATAATCTGGAGGTGCTACTTGTATCACTGAATAAAAGAAGAAAAAGAAAAGATAAAAATTCAGCGTATAATGCACAGATTATCTGTCGTGGCAGATTTTAGTGGCAATTTTCTGTTTTTTTAACAGGTAATCTGTAGATTATACGCAGGAAATTATGGTAATATTATAACATTAATCATCACAGTTCTGGTGTCCATTAAATGAGTACAGTTAAGCCTTGTTTGAGGAGCATCTCTCATAGTGAGTAATCGACATAATGAATAAAACAATTTCTTTAATGAGTGATTAGGAGATATCCTGCATAGAGAATCTTGCTTGTATCTGTTTTTTCAAATTAGAAGTGGAATTGTAAAATACTGTAATTAAGACATAAGACAAAAGCATGTAAAATGTTTTGATAAGTGTCATGATTTCACATTGTGATATGGAGAAGAAATATTTGAATAACATGAGAGCATAAATACAAATAAATTAACTTCAAATATTACATCACTCCAATTTAAACAAACAAAAAAAATAATATGGTTTATAGTCAATGAGGTACTAACACATTGTTACCAATAAATTTAATATCGCTAGTGAAAGTAATTACTTGCAAATACCTACAATTAGTCAGTTTACATCAAAAATTTATTTTTCAAAGGACATCAACAGAATTTCTAAACAACAATATCATATTCTCAACCATGTTGAAAGATTGCTTTTTATATGGATTATTGAGAAACAAATGCAAGGTGACATTGCATGTGAAGTATGGTGAAATGCCCATCTCAAAAAAAAAAAAAAAAAAGCAGTGAAGATTTTCATCAACGAACTGAAGAAGCTTGTGAATTCTAAAGGTTATTTGCCATGCAAGCTTTTAATTGTGGTGAGACATGTCTGTTTGGGGGGGGGGAAGCTATTTCATGTTGTTATTTTGTTATTGCAGATGATGATTTATGTCATTTTTGAAAAATTTTCATGTGTAGGCAAATTTAATTTTCTACTAAAAAACATATATGACAAAAAAAAAAAAAAAAAAAAAAAAAAAAAACATTATTATAAATTTATTTGAGTATTCTTTTAAGAAATGGAGCATTTTATCTTATTTTGCATTGACCCTATGGAAAGAAAAATTATTTCACATTACAAAAAAGTTTCAGTAACAAATTACATTCATTAAATGAATTCCCACTGTATTTTGTTATGATACATTATTAGTAATTCTAACCCATTCTAAAATGCACATTATTTGTGACATACAATAGCCTTTCCTGTATGATTTGAAAGAACTAAATTAATGATGAACATTTGCTAGTTTTTAACTATTTTATTATTAGTAAAACTCCTTTTGTTCATATATATATATATATATATATATATATATATATATATATATATATATATTTATGAAAATAGGATTACTTGTTTCAATATCCAATTTTCTTGTATCTAGTATCAGAATTTCTTAGAGGACCACATTTTTTTAATTATTGGTGATACTTGAATTTTTTCAAATGCAGGACAAGACTTTTAAATCAAGATTGGCTATAAATGAAACTTTCATTTTTGTGATGTGCTTTAAATTGTGTAATAAATTGTCTTAATTGGTTTTAACCTCAAATTTTTCATCATAATAAAGTCAGCAAGAATGCAAGTGATGCTGGTTTTTATATGTGCAGTGATTTTTGTTTTATTCCAAACGTTTTATGCATTTAATCACGCTTGGCATGTTGTTAAAATTGTTTTATATTGGTACTTAAATTTTGAAATCTTTTTCAGAATGGGTTTAGCTATTTCACTTGTGTCTGCAGTACCTGAAAAGGTAATGACTAATGCATTCTTTGAATTTCTCTGGTTAAAATTTTTTTTTGCATGAAATCTTCATTAATGTTGATTTATTTACAGGTTTGGTATCATTCTAATTGTTCAAATAGAGGTAAAAATTGTTGGAATACAAATCTGGTTGAGAAAGGTGGTTGCTGCATTTGGTATAATGAACCTCAAGTAATTATTGCAGTTCTGCAATTTAATTATAAAATTGGCTATAATATAAGTTTTATTCTATGTTCTTTATGCCCATGTCATCCATGTTAAGTCCTTTTTCATTTTTATGTATTCAGCTGAAATAAAGTAATAACTTTTCTCCTCTCATGAGAAAGTGGTTTTAGAGATTTAGGAAATGAGTTAATTATATACTGTCTTGTTTTTTGTTTTTTTATCACTCTGAAGCAATATGGTATTTTGAAAATATTTATATGCAAGCCATGCATTTTTAGTTTTACACTTCTTAGCTCTTCATATGTCAATGGTACTTAAGAATATTGCTTTAATTATGTTTATAACTTCATGATAAGATTTTTTTTCCTGGCAATATTCACAAGAATTCAGCAAACATAGTTCCAACAGCAAACAGCAGATAGCAGCAAAAATTAAATTTTTCAATTATTAAGTTATTTTAATAAATTTATTTTCCTCTTCCTGATTCTACATTAACCCTTATCTGATGATGTAAAATTAAAATAAAAATGTCGATCGTAAATTAATTTTGAATATAAAAGATTAAAATTATTATCAGTTCAAAATAAGACTATTAAGTAAAGAAATAATACAAACTTTCAATAATTGGTAATGTTACTTTAATAAAATAAATAATAATCTAATCTTGTTGGCAAGTAATGCTTATCTCTTCTTAAAGTTTATAAATACTTTTGCAAGTTATTAAAGTAAGCATATTGGCATTTTGCTTGAATTCAAGTGCTCCCCCCTTTTTTTTTTACATTTGTGCTCATTTTTTCAGTTTTCATATTCAGACTTGTTTTTTCAAATCACACGCAAAACACAGCACATAGAGTTTTATTTCTATGCTGAAAATTTTTTCCATATAATTTTGTTTAGAAACATGTTCCATTTTTTTTTCTTCCTATAATAATTTACTGTAATTTCAATTTGTGGACTTTTTATGTTATTTTGAATTATTGTTTTCAAACAACAGTATGTTATATTTTCATTTTGTCACATGATCTTAAGAGAGATTTTTTCATGTTAGAAAAATTTCATGTTTCTAATGTTCACGAAATAGTATAATAATAGTAGTTTATTTCTTTCTCTTTTCATTACATATTATGGTAAATCTAACTTCTTAAAATTATCTTTTTATATTGAGTTTTAATCTTTAAAATAATAAAATCACTAATTTATTTTTTAATGAAATGTTTCATGATTTTTAAAATATCTCTGAAGTAGAAATTCAATTTATATATTTAATATTTTTTTTAAACTGACAATTGTCTTGTTTCACCAAATTATGCTTCCATCCCTTTTTATAATCTAAAATTGAAAAGAAAATTTTACTATGTGTTATCATTTTTCAAAAATACAAAAAGCTATCTAATTTTAACTTTAAGATATTTTTTTCTATAACATAATGGAATTTAAATAAAAAGCCCTACTTAGAAAAGTTTTTTATATTTTATTACATTTGTTATGTGAATTACTGCTATGAAATTTAATATAAGCAATCAATGATAAATATTATTTATTCAAGTGGCTAATTTGTGATAATTTCTTTGAAAGTATCTAGCAGATATTGAGGAGCATTTGAATTGCACCATTCAGCAAGTTGACCCAGATATCAAAGTTCCATGTGATGAATTTGATGGAAAAGTTGTGTATGGTCAGAAGAGAGCTCAAATGGGTAAGTTGATTTGCTGCAACTGAGGGTTTTTTTTTTTTTTTTTTGTAAGAAAGAGTATAAAAAAACAAAAATCCTTGGTCATTATACTCCTTGAATTTGCTGTTTACTCCTAGATGTATAAATATGAATAGCAAGCCTTCAAAGTAATGGTGAATAATTGTGTGCTTTGTCAGTGATGCTTCAGGGCAAAATTTTACTTCATCTGAAGTGTTCTGTTTCTGACAAGACATGATGCTTGTATAACTGCTTCATAAGACAAAGAAATATAATTAACAAGGGATTTATCGATTTGAATTGAAACGTTATTGAGTAAAATTAAAATGATCTTTTAAAACATATAGTGACATTTTATTAACAGTTTTAATCATTGTCTATTATATTAATCTTCTTTTAAAATTTACATACCATTTATAATTTTCTTAAAAGTTTGTAGTTAAATGCATTCATGGAAATTTCCAGGTTTGCAGTAGCCATTTCAGAATTTAAAAATATATATATGTTTTATTTATCAGAAAATTCCAAAGCTATTTTGAAACTTTTTTTATTATTATTATTTTTTTTTCAGGTAGCAACTATGAAACTCATACAGCTCAGATGGCCCCCACTGTTGAGATGTTATCTAAATTGGAAGTGGTTGCCCAAGAATTCTTCATTAAACGGTACTGCAAAAAAGATCAGACTTTTCTTAAGTAAAATTACCTTAGGTATGATAATGTGAGCCAAAAATGTGCTTGCTTGAATTCAGTTTGTGTCAATATATATGAAAGTATTTTCCCTCTGTATCAGGGGTATTGTTTAATAAAAGATTTTGCTTCTCTTGCACTCTTCTTATTGATTTTATCTTCCATGACTCATTTTATTATTGATATATTACATCTTGCTTTAAGATTGTAACTCATCTGTGGCTAATGTACTATAATACATCTTCTGATGTTATATCCTAGACAATTCTAAATCTTTTGGAGCTCTTAGATATATCACTTTTTTTAAAATTTGTGAATCATTAAAACTGTTGAAGAGGGGGGAGAAAAAAAAACCCTGCTTACTTCCCATTTCTGAGGTATATAATTAGAAAATGCTTTAATTGTCCAAGAATTTTTCATTGAGATTTCAATGAACCTTCACATTTCAGACCTCCCCAGGTTCAAGAAAACATATTTGGGACTATGAATGTCTGTCTGTGAGTATTGCTCAAAAAAAACTCAATTCAACAAGCCACAAATATGACATTTTGTATTAACCTTTTCTCCAGATTTCTATCAAATTTTGGGATGAGGGAGTCTATGGAAAGTCTTTTCTTTTTGTCTGTGCATATTCACGTGAGTGCAGTTAACTGAAAAATGTAAGCATCCATTTGGATGAAACTAAGTATACAGATTTATCATAAGACTTTGTTTCAAATTTTGGATACAATTTGACGAAGGAAGCATCTGTTGTTTGTTATCTGCAAGTATGCAATTACAATAACTTCAAACATAGCAACTTAGGCAAATAAATTACAGTATTTAGTTTTGTCTTGATAGCTGTCCTGTCGACAAAACATTTCATCCTATCAACATGTAAACCATGTATAGGCTTGGATGGCAAATCCTTTGAGCATTCACTTTTATTACTCCAATGATTTGTTGATATGGCATTCTATTTGCTTCTGCATTTTTCATATTGCATACAACTTGCAGTGTTATTTATACCACTGTGTTGTGAATTTGTATCCCTCTAAATTTATGTTGAATATTTTGGCTGCCACAGCCTTTTCTTTTAGTTATTTACTGCCACAGATGTTTTATTGTAATTTCCGCTTGACTGTTTATATATGGCCAATCAATTCTTATTTAAGGACTTTTGATGTCACTATATATTAAAACTCCCCTCTCCCCCACCGAGTGCCATGAATATGGGGATGAGAAGTCGCCTTTAAGTGGTAATCATAATAATGTAGAGTAAGGTATCTACACTCGATTGACCAGAAATCTCCAAGGTAGACTCATAGATGCCGTGTCAATAGTCATCCAATTAAATCCAGGTTGCTGAGGTGTAGGGAGAAGGTGACTCCAATATGATATATCAAGTACCCCCCCCCCCTGCCGCAAAAGCATATTAGCCAACATTTATACATTTTAAGAAAAAATTAAGCATTTGGCCTTCAAAAATTTTCTTGTTTTCTTATTTAAGTTTAAACTTCTGAAGCACACAGTTTAAAGCGGTGGGGATTAAAACCCTAGTTTCACAAAAAAAAAAAAAAACCTATTAACTATTATTATTTGTTACATTTCGCAAAATAAAAAAAAATAACATTTCAATAAGTTCTTTTTTTATATGGTGGAACATATATAATCTTATCACTTCATAGCTTCAAAATTATTATAAAACAACTAATTCATTCATAATAAATAATACATACCATTATGAAAGACAAAAATTCTCTGCCACCTTAATCGCAGTAGTTCACATAACTTACTGATGCTTTTTGATTTGTATTAATTTTTTTCACGTATTTATGCATGTACCATTTGGCATTGTCAACTGATTGAAAAATCTTAAATCAAATATTAAATTGTATGGCTGCGAGCACTTTTTCGGAAGTTAAAATACATCTCAACATGGATAAAAAGCTAAGTAAAAGGTAGGACAATTTTTAGTCCACAAAACATCAAAAATTGAAACTTGTAATGTTTTTATGTTTCCTTATTTCTGACAACTTGCATTTCTTACTCTAGAGCAAAAACTTACTTGCTCCGAAACTAAAGAAATTAATTAAATAAACAAATATTAATAGGATAGCGAATCGATTGTTAAATTATTTCATCCGAATTAAAATGCGTTAAGAAGCTCTTGTAACAAGATAGCGTACGAATTTCATTTTAACATCTCGGGTAATTTAAAATCAAATAATACGAATAATTTGATCGCCAATTTTTTGTTTCTTCTGAGTATTTTACCTTTGCTTGACTTAAATATTCATTTGAGTACCAGTATCAATCTCTTTTCCTCAACCTGAGTGTTAAAATTTGAAAAAAAGTTCTGAAAACTTGAAAGTGAATGTTTAAAACTTGAAAATTTTATCCTATTAATATTTTAAGTTTGGTTGCAGTAGCTATATAGGATTAAGTTTTGAAGTGAGTTATAGGGTTACAGCTGATTCTGATGTTACAGTAAAAGACTTTAAATAAAATTTTCAGCTCAAATTGCGTTATTTTAAGGGTAGTTTAAGGGAAAAGAAACATTTGGTAATAGCACATTGGCATATATATATATGACTTGAATGTGGGCAAAGAATCTTGTGGTTATGCTGACGTTTTATTTGTTTGAAAAAGTTCCTATTTTTCTGGGTGCAATATTCATTTATTATTTTAGATCGTAATATGACATTATTTCTCTGTGGGCCAAAGTATATTCATCCTAATACGAAGAATTTCATTCTGAAGCATTTGATACTTTTTATTTATTACTCTATTCTGTTGGCTTTATTGCAAGAGGGAACGCCCGTTTGTGAAGAGTTATTCAATTGTCAAGTGACCAAACTCAAAGAAAAATCGAAACAGCCACCATCTTGAGAAATTGACCGCCATTCGTTCTTGGGTACGAGGGCATTCTGAAAATTTTTCGCGCAATCATTATTAATAAGCGTTGTGTAGAAAAAGATATGACGTACATAGTTTTTTGTTTTTTTTGTTTTGTTTTGTTTGAGTGTAATAGTCTGCAGTTTAAAATGAAATAAAGGAAGATTTTTAATAGATTGCGCACTTCATTGAAAGCTAGCAAAACTTTGCTGGGGGTATTGAATTTATATAAACAGCTGAAATATGAAGAGAATAAATTCGAGATAGGATGTTATCGGAAGGGAATGCTGATAGGACGCTGGTTGGTATTCTATTATTTCTGCGCCGAATTGAGAATTCTATATTTATCAGAAGATACCCTATTGTTGGTCTGGGAGTTGCCGCCCAAGCATTGTTCTACATTTGCGTTTTTAAATAAATAGATCATAATGAATGTTTGGATCTTTTGTTTCGTTTTCAATTAAATATTAGGTAATGAGCATGATTTTTTTTTAATGATTTCTGTTTCAAAAGTCTGTCCCTCCAGATCTCCATTCTCTTCTCTTCCCTATGCTTAAAAATACATGGAATTATGATATGTGATGCAAGATTTTTCTTTCCATTCTTAAAATTTTTTAGGAAAAGTGACTATTTGAATATGACTTTTTTGGTAAAAGTGACTATAAAATTTTTTTCAGAGTTCAGATGAGCAAAACTAATTTCTTTAGAATGAAAAATATTTGTTCGCACCGACAAAGTACTTATTGTTATTATTATTATTATACTTTCTGGTATGCGGTTTGGAGAAAATAACTGTAATCATTAGAAGATTCAAATTCCAGAATTTGATGAATCTTTTCGTTTTAGACCTCCATGAATTCGAGAAACACATTTTTGGAAGATGTACGAAATTTGTAGAAGTCTTTCAAAGTTTGAGCAAAATCTTTTCTGAGGAATTCTGTCTATCTGGGTGTTCGTATATAAGTTAAAACGATAACTACAAAACGAAGAGAGCTAGATGGATGAAATTCGGTATATACATTTAAAATCTATTTTGTAGCCACTTAACAAATTTTGAACCAAATTCAAAAAAGGGTTAAACATTTGGCATCTTCATTCAGAAACATATAAATGCCATGATTCAAAAACGGAATGAATTAAATATATCAAATTTGGTATGTGATTTTTTTATTTATATTTGTAGTTCTATATCAAATATTTGTTCCAATCGTTTGGGAAAAACGCATCTAAAGCAGAAATTCGATTTTCGAATACTATTTACCATGTTCCAGGAATTAATCGACAAAAAGTTCGCCAAGGATCTCACGACTGATTCAATAAAAATGCTAAATTCATGTGAACGATTAATGTTTCATTAATATTGTAAGTCAATACCATGTAAGGCGCTCTCTGTCTTTACCCACGGTTCACATTTTTTGGGGGGCATTTGAGAGGGAGGATAATACTTTTACTACAAGTGAAAGAGAAAGTTTTAGAAAGCCCACACCCACTTTTTCTTTCTACAACTATTAGAAGCGATACTACGAATAAACACTTTCTTTTATAAGTACAAATATTTCCTTTAGTCATGATAATAATTGATTTTATTTTGATGTCATGATAATGGAGACAATGAATAATATGGAACTAGTCTAGAGATGGCCAATAAATTTCAAAATTTAATATATACTCCATAATTTGATATGACACCAAAAGGCATTCAAAATTCGAAAGGGGGAAAAATTTCAATTTTTATAATGCGTCATCACAGTTCTAAAAATGACGTTTTTCATGAATATCGAAATGTCGTTTTCAGCAATGCACTGATAAAATGGCGACTTTTGAGTCCCTGATATGGTCACTTTGTCAAATCATACTATCTGATTAAGAGCAGAATATCTTGGACTATCAATTCATGTGACTACCTCAATCAGCAATTAATAACTGATAACATATCAAATTTCATAATATTTCGGTAAATTAGAAAACTTTTTTGAAATACTTTACAGAAAAAAGGGATTTCATCTTTTCCAGTTACTATTTATGGAGTGCTGATTATAACTTCCTGTTCTTTCAGGTCACAGAAATGTACCGATTCTGGCGATAATTGATTTTATTTTGGTCTGAAGTGTATATTTTCCAGAAATAGATGACAAGAAACAAGAAATAAGATAACAAGAAATACAGAGTATCTGAAATCTGTCTTTACACTTTAAAAATAGCGGTAGTGACCTCCCCCAAACCTTTTCTCATAATCTATATACTAGTAATAAAGTTCAATGTATGTGTGTGTATTGGCGCTCTACAGGCCAGACCGTTCGACCTAGAACTACCAAATTTTGCCTTTTTTTTTTTTTTTTTTTGAAGAATGATATTCACTACAATATTTGAAATATTGTGACTCGTTTAAAAGTGAAGGTATTATTAGAAATTCTTCATCAAACAAAAATTGTAGTATGTATTTTATTTTTCTGCTGTAGGATGTTAGAATAATTTAGATTTTTTTAAAAATCTCCTTGCAATTTGTGTTTTGTCTATTGTACATCTCATGCCGCTTAACGCAAACTCGCCAGTCTAACAAAAGCATTGGCTGGACCTTTTCATAGTTTCACCATGTGTAACGTCTTTTATCATCTTTCACATTAAATCATTTGAAATCTGTAATTTTTGTAAAAATTGTCATCTGTAAAAATTTTACAAGTGACTCTTTTACCCTTTTAATGTTTAAAATGGTTTACTATTCGGCAGACTACGTCAAGAGACGAAAAGTGTAATCCGTGGGTATAATATTATACACTTTTGCATGTCTAAATAGCCGTAGAAGAGAAATCAGTTGAAACTGTATCTTCTCAAAGCGACATGTTTAGAAAGTCCTAAACCAGTTTGATATCCATGCAGGTCAAACACTCTTCGGTGGAGATGATGAAAGACTTTACGCGCGGTTGTTGTGAGCCAGTTAGAAATCCAACCACATTCCTGTCATATACTATACAAACCGATGAAACATGGTTGCCGAGGAATGAGAGTAAATAGAACATGCATTACTGGGAGATAGAAAATCTTAAATGTTCGGCAATCACTTCAAATCAGATTCACTTTTCGACCATGAATGTGGAAGTTACAACAACCCCTCGTTCGGCCTCGAATTTAAAAAGTCATGTTAATGGGTGCACGATATCAAGAGCTTTTGTAAGAAGTAATACCCGATCTGTCTGTCATTGTTTCAGTTGCGGAACGTATGATTCTAAAATAATGGGGTTCCTCTCTACAAAACATTAAATTAAAGTAATTTATAATGGTGACATTCCAGCTGCAAATAATCCCAACTGTTGACAACATTGTACAATATTTTGTGGTATTATATGACATTGAATATTCAACAATATTATACAATTTTGCGAATATTGTATGCAATATTATACAATGTTTGTGTGCTATTAAGGCTTGATATGATGGTTTTGAAAAGTGATTTCCATGTTTGCCTGGAGATATCTGAAAAAACAGGTGTATATGATCACTCCAACAAGCACTGCAAAACCTATCACAACGTACTACCGATGCTTGTGGCAGCGTGGCACTTGATATGTTAAGAAGTGTGTAGCTTGAAATCCAAACAAGGGTCGAAATATGCATTGTAGCTTCAGAAGAGTCATTTGAACTCTGAAAAATCGAGGTATTTTGTGATGACATTGCTTTTTACACTTTTTTAACATGTTTCCTCTCATAATAGAGCTGAAATGTATATTTTAAGCATTTTATTTTTATCATTAATAAGTATAAAATATCTTTTCGTACTAATTTAATAATGCCCTACAAACTTTGTTACTGATATTCTACCCCCATCCTCCCATTTTTTGCAGTTTTCCAGAAGGAAGCGCTAATTCCGGAGTTTACTTCTAAGTAGTACTGTAAAAGTGGTCATTGCAATTTTATAATTCATAGATACCATTTTCGTGACTGTAATTACTGCCATTCTGAAGTTTACTTCTAAATAGTATTGTAAAAGTGGTCATTGCAATTTTATAATTCATAGATACCATTTTCGTGACTGTAATTACTGCCATTCTGAAGTTGATAGGGGTATAAGGATATTGTATGAGTGCTTTGTATATATAAACTACTATTTTACCACAGATAAACAAAAGAAATGTTATACATTTGATTATTTTACAGTGATTAAGGGGCTATGAAGTTGAAAAGAATGGAAAAAGAATATCTGATTAGAAGCAATGAGTGCAAGAAGTATGAACAAAAACAATGGCAGACGATCAATTATCACCAGTGATGCAGATGCAATTTCAGATGGTATGCGCAGTCATAGATGTTATGTTATTTTTACATCATGTGAATTGAATCCATTGCTTCTCCGAATGTTACCACTAATTCACTTGCCCGGTTAAAATTGGAGATGTGCAACGGGCTTTATTTAGTTCCCATACGTTGGGATACGTTACATCGTTGGAGGACATTTGGGAGAAACTGACTTACATTTGTGTTGTGTTTTTATGAAAATTCCAACTTTCAGCTATATTGCAAGAACAATTCGTTGCTAGAGCATACATCGGCATAGCAGTTTTGAGATTTCCCTACTGTCGTTTTGATGCGAAATCAATTCAGCAACCAATAATCAGAAATCTTTGATCAAATAGTAATCACTTAATCGAATTTCCAGTATGGTTCATACAGAAACATAAAAGACAGCTTCCGCAGAAATTTCACATTCCTAGAGAAATGAGAGCAAGCGTTGCTCTAGATTTTGTAATGGATATTGATTACAAATTAAAACGTCATTCTTTATAAAGGTTCAGCTACACGCCTCATTAATCTGGACATAATCGATCTAGTCTTCACATACACCTCATATGATAAGTTTTTATAAAAGCCGAAGAACTGATAATAACAGATACGATAATAAAAATCAACCTTTTGCTAAAATAATTTTGCGGTTAATAAAATACTCAGTTTATTTTCTAGGCATTCTATCCATATTTAAAAATGTAAATCTCTTTTCTTCATACTACTTTTTTTTCTATGATTTTCAATATGTTCTTTGTATGTTTCAATAGATTCAATTCGCTGTGAGAAATCTATCTTATAGTAACGTTTCAAGCTCTCACAATGTAAACAAATAAATAAAATTTTCTATCGGAAACTGCATTGAGGCTGTTCAAAACTGAGACCATATTTGTACTCAATATTATAGAAGTATATGTGCGATTTTATAAATATTCTAATAATTAGATGAACGTAATGAAATATTTAGGAAATGACCAAATATATTTGATAAAGTTTTAAGATTATTCTAATAATTTATTATTTAGAGAATTTGCACTTTTTTACAAACTTATTTATTGGTTAACTGCGAAATTAGAGATCTGCTTGCTAACTCTTTCAACACTGCGTCGCTAGGCAACTACCTAGTCTGTCTGTTTAGAAATATGCCACTAGAGACAACAGTTTCAATGGTTTATTTTTGCAATCTAATCCATTCTTATTTTCACATGAATAGTTAGTTTGCAGAGAAGTAGTTCGGTTTCTTTTATAAAAAAAAATCCGTTCAGACTTCCTCTGAACGGATTTAGCTCAATCTACAAAATTAGTGTGAAGACCATATTTCACATTTCATCCATCTAGCTCAAAGCGATTTTGAGTTCTTTGTTCTTGACAGACGGAAAAGCAGACATTTTCCAAAAACGTGTTTTTCGAACATAAAGAGATCTAAAAATGGGATATTCTTCAAAATCTCGAATTCGAATTTTTTAATTATTGCAATCATTTCTCTGTACTTCGCATACGAGAAAGTAAAAATAGGCATTTGTATGATTTCTCTCTTTGCGTTTATGTATGTAATAACTATAATACAGAGAGGTCATAGTTAAAATAGGCGATCAAAAGGAATGCATTGGGTTAAAAGTAATAGAAATTTCCCATAATACTATTTAGATGGTGCAGAGTTGATGCGTAAAGGAAAAGACAAGTTTACATTTTCAGAACTGTTGACGCTGTAGTCTGATAAGCTGTAAAGTTAGTTTAAAAATAAAGAAATATTTGACATGATTGACTAGCATCTACGGATGTATGCAATTTGCCTTTCTTTTAACTGTAAGGGGGACGAAATACAACTGCATTCTCTTAATTCAATTCACACAATCAATAAAATATAAATATTTTATTATTTTGTCTATCTATATTTAATGGTGATAGTTAATTATAAATAGTTTGACCATGTAGTTTAATTATTGTTTTTATACTTAATGTTGTTTTACTTTTGAGTTTCACTGCCATGCGACTGACGCTTTATTAGACATATTTATGAACAATTAAAATTCATTCAGAATCGAAAGCACGAGGAATGTTTTCGTTACGTTAGAGCTTTAAACTGAATAGAACATTGCGATATTTTAATAACAAAGAAGGAAAATAATCTCTTAAGATTTTTCTTGAAGGAATAAAAGACATATTTTATTCATCCATCTTTTGAAAATTTTTAGAAACTCCACTTTTTTATATATTTGATTGCGAGATCTTATTAAAATTACATTTTTTTTTTATATTTCAATCTCATCAGCCAAAATGAATAAAAAAAATAACATTTGAGTAACAGAATAAGAGGTAATGGAGTTAGGAAATTGTCTTCATTTTTAATAATAAATTCATTAGATATTCATAGATATACTGTAAAGTAAGCTTATGTGCTTATTATAATCATGCAAATTTAAGAACATATTTCATAACATATATTTTTTCTTATTTTATCATAAGCATTCTGCAATTTCCCTTCTGTTGTTTATAATATAATAAAAAATATAACTTTATAAACTTGAAAACAAGATATTGAGTTTCTAGAGGATGAAGTAAACAAGCCATTATCTTCCTACTTATGTGGGAAAATTAAAAGATCGGAGAAGAAGCGCATAAAGTCATCTGATGATTATTATTAAAAGCAAATTTATAACGTTGTAAGGTGACGACGCACGAAAAAGAGAAACCAGCGAACAAAAGGAGGAACTGCATCGTTTTGCGTCTGATTCTACTACATTTCTATTGTTTTACAGAAAATGTTATTGATAAAGCGGGATCACTGAATTCGCTTGCATATCTCTTTCGTCGCACCTTTTATGGAATCTCAAAGGTTAGGTGAGAGATTACACCCTTCGACCGAAGATTAGAACTCATTGTGTTGAGTGGCAGCGGCATAAATATCACCTGCATTACTGCATTCGAAAAATTGTCAATTTCCCGTGTCCATCTGGAATATCTGTTTTTGGTGTTCGTATTGATCTTTGATGTTTTAAAAATAACGTTGAAAGACTGCATATATTAAAGATGTCATTGGTCATTCTGCAGCGTTTAAACAACTTTGAATGACAGGGGGAAATTCTTTTAACATTTTTTTTATTAATTCTTTTAGTTATATGAATTTTTAATTATTTTCTTTACTAAAACTCTTTAACTGCGAAACTAATAGATGGACAAATATGCCTTTAACTAAATTATTTCAAAGGCGCAACAGCAGCCAAAAAGATAGGAAGAAGTCTTTAACTTCTGCAGAACTTTCTGCTTCTGAATCTGTTGCAGAAGGTTCCAATACAACAAAAGAGCCAATTGCAATGAATCCAGAAAGTTGTTATTCGGAAGAAAAACACAAAAATAGTGCTGCCTGTGAAGAAACTGAGAAAATTTCAAACATTGAACCAGAGTTAGACGATCCAAACGATGAAAGCTCTGACAATACTATGCCATGCGAAACAAGTAGAAGGTGCTCTGTTCCAGAAACAAGTGATCTAATGGAACAAGCTCGAATTAAATCCAGATCTCTTTCTTTGAAAGAAAGTGGAACAAAATTGAATATACAGAGAACCAGACGAAGAAAGTGCGAGAGTGAGAGTGCTGCATTCAGTTCCACGGACGACGAAGGATTTGAAGACAAAATTATTCAACTTAGTGAAAGAGATCTAGAAAAGGTGATTGGTCAGTGTGTCGACAGACTAATTCGAGAGTCAATCCTTACGGCCGTGAAAAGTGTGAAAGTTGATAGCCTCTACGAGGACGTCATCAAATCCCTCAGTCGCAGCGCTTCCGAAAGTTCTGAATCATCTGGTGGCCCAGAAACAGTACAGCAGAAACTTCATACTGACAGCGTTACTGAATATGCAGATTTGAAGATGGTGCATACGTTTGAAGAAGAGAAGTTAGAAGATGAAGAATTAGATGAAGCGGATAGCCCTAAACAACAGAGAGATTCTAAAGCATCATCTGAAGTTTCAGACAAACTTCAATCTGACATCCAAAGTGAAAATGATAATAAAGATGGCACAGAAACAGAAGAAGGCTTAACATGTCCAGAATCTGATTCAACATCGAAGGATAAAATTGCAGATCTTAAAGCATCTTTTGAAGCAGATAAATCTGAAAATTGCTCAAACCCAGTTATTGAAGCCGAAAGTAATGTAAATGATTCTATAAAATCTGTTGAAAATTGTGAATCTTCTACATGCCAGAATCAAAATGAGAACATTGTAGCTAATGTCCAAGTTTGTGGCTCCGATCAACTGGATACATTCGTTGAATCGGATAAGAGTAATATTAAAAATAATGATTTTCAAGAAAATGATGTACCTGAACGAACGAAGGAAGTTCAAGACTGTCAGGAAAATAATATATCCACCGAAATTGTTAATGAGAATAAACAAAACGAAACTGCTGAAGACACAATGGATTGTTCTCGGCAGAAGGAGGATCATGCATCTCATATCGAAAACAGCGAAGAAGTAAGAGAATTGAAAGATGAGTTAGCAGATGAAACAGATTACATCAAAACAGAAGTTGAAGAAATAAAGAACATATCCATGGAAGGTTACCACGCTGACATTGAAGAATCTATAAGTCTGCACTCAATGGCTTCAGAATCAAGTTTTGAAAACATCAAAGATTCTAAAGTCTATTCAAGGACAATATCGGATGACACGGTGGCCTCTGTAGATGAAAGCAGTCTTGGTGGAGAACATGACACAATGTTGAAAAAAGACACTGATGATTCTCTCAAATCTGAATCTGGAGACGCGAAAGCTGGTAAAAATCTGAACGTTGAGGCTGATCTAATGGCCATGTCTGGAGATGATTTTTCTCATTTATTGAGAAGCGAATCGACAGTGGAGGAGTCAAGCACTCTTGCGGGCGATTTAGGGGAAAATCTGCCAGAGCAAAAGCCCGTGGAAGAAGAGAAGAAAGTAAATTGGAAAGTTGGTTATTTGCACGTAAAGTTACCTCATAAATCAAGACATAAAGGGCTGAAGGCAAGTATTGAATTTATTGTTTGTTAATTTGCAATTCATTAGCATTTATTTGCAGCTTTAATAATTTTATATTAAACACAGCATCAGCATAACATTTCTTTGCTTTATTTAGAACACAAGTATATTTTTTTTAGATAAGCTGCCATCCTTTGACTTAAAGAGAATTCTGTACTTTTAAAAACCAACAAATAAATGTATTGAAAAATGCGCTGTGCAGTAAGAAATGAAAAATAGTGTATTTAAATACCGCACCTCAAACTGTAATAAATAATTTGTCTTTAATTATTTCAATATATTTTTAATTGTCTTTTTAAAGTAATAATGTGTGGAAACAAATGTTAATTAAATTTCTTAAATTTCAAAAAAATTTCATAATGCATAATTATGACATTTTTGAAATTTAATTCACGCAAGAATATCCTATTAATAATAAATAAAAATATATTCTTACGTGATATTATTAATTTTAGTGATTTTTAGTTAATTCTCCTGAAATTTAAATTTCTAAAAATACTTGATCCTTTTAAGTACATAAGAATGTTTTGAGATTTCTGTCTAATGAGCATTTCGTGTGAGAATCCTATGTACAAAACTCTAAAAATGAATTAGTAAAACCCAGTTATGTTGCGGTTGTCTCTGTCGAAATGGGCATCGAATAACGATTTATTAGAAGAACTGCATGATTTTTAAAAATTTAATTTATTACAGATTTTATTTATTACAAATTTTTATTACCTAATTATGAAATTCGTTTTTTTATTCCTCTAGAATTTCCATTTTTTAAAAATCAATTTTAATAAATTCTTGTTTGAATTCATATGGGATAAATTGCTTTGCTTTTAAAAGAGAAAAAATATAGTTCATCAAGTATTGGATGTGTTTTTAAAAAGTGGTTTATATCTCAACAAAAAGCAATCGAGCGAATATATCTTGAGAAATGAGAAGAAATTCTTTTTATCCCAAATAATAAATTTCATTTTAAGGTAAAAATTCAAAAGAAAAAAAAATAACGTCTATGATTTTACTTTCTAATTCTTTGGGTAGCATCCTCAAAATAAACAATATACCTTGATATCCTAATTTTTTTAAATATTATAGGATATGCCATTAGAAGCCAATTTTCATAAAACACAGGTCTTAAAAACAAAAAATAACAGCAGCAACATTTCTTTTCTGAAATTACAGTTTTAACCTATTATTTATCCTCATACTATTTGCTCTGGAATTTTTTAAGTCTTTTCAAAGCTTAAATAATGAAGATCAGTTTTAAGAAATCGAAAAGAATCTTATTTATTTAGATTAAATGAATTTTTTATTATATTTTTAAATTTTATTAGATGTTTATACACTGACTCCAAGATATTGATTTAAAAAAGTGACTTTAAAACAATACTTAATTAAAAAAAACTTTGGAAAAAGGAATTGATGAAAAATTGAGTCGGGGTTTATTTCGAAAATTTTGAATGATAGTTGTATGGGATGAAAATATTCTCTAAAAAAGAGTTAAAAAAAATGCATTATGGAATAATTTTGTGCAAGTGAAGGTTTGTTGAGAGAGATGAAACAAATTCTTTACTTTTCTGAGTTGAAATGCTTGTTGTCATTCGGCTAAAAGTCCTCTGTCGTGATAAGGCAAGATGACAAACCTGCGGTGTAACAGGTGAGTTCCTGCACCTTATCGAGGCACATATGACACTTGCTCGTTTTGGGTCGTGGGGATCTCTTGTGACTTCGGACGGGTGTACCTGCATCTGATGAAATAGTTGCAATTGAGAAATCAGATAATTCATGATAATATGAATCACTCATCATTGTGATGCTTTAATTCTCCATTTAGACCAATCAGCCAAACAGCTAATTTTAACAGTTTTATTTATTTATTTTTGTACTATTTCCATGATATACTAACATCGTTCATGTTGAAAAGCATGATAATTTAGCTTCAGAAATTGTTCCACAAATTGTAAAAGCGCTTGCTACTGAATTTATTGTTAAGTTATATGTGTTAAAGGTTTAATGAAATAGACAATAAGTTCTATTAAATGTATGAAAATAATCGACTGTATTGAATTTTAGATTGGTTTTTAATAATACAGTAGATAATTTTTTATGTAATAACAAAGGTGAAATAACTTTTGCTTCCAGGCGAAAATGTAATATTTTGCTTTTATTAATTATTTAACTTTTCAAATGGATTTTTGATATTAGAAGAGAGTAAATATTGATTGAACATATGAATAAAATCAATACAGTTCGTAGATATTCTAAAAATTAAATTTCACTTTTTTATAGTTTCAATTATTCTTTAAGATTCAGTTATTCTTTCTACAATTTCAATTATTCTTTCAGATTCAATTATTATTCTTTCAGATTCAATTATTATTCTTTCTGATTCAATTATTATTCTTTCAGATTCTATTTGTGCAAATATTCAGTTTGTTGTCAAACGATTTTTTTTTCTTTTATAAATGTTATGTGACAATGATCATTAAAAATTTTAATACGTTATAATAAAAGATAGGTTTGATTTTAATGAAATTCCGGAATTAAGAATGTCTTGCGATTTGTTAAGATATATTTTGTCATTTACTAAATTTCGCGAAAACTGTAGTAATATTTTTGAATTTATTGTCAAAATTTTTAAATGTCATATATTGGAAAAAAACTGAACTCCTGTTGGCACTATGAGAAAAGTGTTATAAAATTCGGCAGATTGTTCAACTGATATTTCGATTCTTGAATTGATGTTTTGCGATAAAAATGCTTATGATATATCCAGTGATCGAAAATAAAACGTTTGCCCTTGTATTGTCAAAAAATTATGTCACGCTGATAATAAATAAAAAAGTTTTGTTTCATCATGTGTGAAGTGGTATAGTGCATTTATCATATCTAATCTCTGCGCTTTGTCAATTGTATTAAGTTACTGAAAAGCCATTATTTCATCGAAATGGCGGCTTTCCTACATTGAATTATAGCCTTGTTAAAAAGTTATTGTTTCTTTTAAAACCTCGCTCAATATTTCTAGAAAGTCATTTTTAGCAAAATTTAATTACAGTTGACGCTAAAAATATGAAAATATGATTACAAGTATTTAAGAATAATATATTTTATACTTTTTAAGTCCTTACAAAAAATATTTTTGAAAATTCGAAAAAGAGTTTTTGTTATTCTGGTGTTTCGATATGTTGATTCCAGCACACGAACAACAAAATACAAAGACGAATCTTGTATCAAAGAAAAGACGAATATTGTATAAAAGAATTCATCTACATGAGCAACAAAATATAAAGACAAATCTTGTATCAAAGAAAAGACGAATATTGTATAAAAGAATTCATCTACATGAGCAACAAAAAACAAAGACGAACCTTGTATCAAAGAAAAGGAGAATATTGTATAAATTACTTCTTTTAAAAATAGAAAATTAGTTTTTTTTCCCAAATAACGAGCCAGAAACGATGCCATAACAGTATTTTATTAGAAGAATTTATTAATTTTGCTAGAAATCTTGAAATTTATTAATCTTGCTAGAATTTGATAATAATGACGTCACTGAACAAAATTAGAGCTGACATAGCAATACAATCACTGCCTGAGGAACTTTTAAGATAGAGTAGGTTAGTTTAGTTATTCCAACATTCAATTTTGGAGCAATAAAAGGGCTATTTTGGAATGGATCTCGTAAATTTCAATCATGGTCCAATGATGAGTGCGACACGTGAGCTGGCATTCCTCTCATCAAATTTCAGCATCACATAGTGAGTCGCTAAGGTAAAATTCGATACTACACACACAGATCGATTAGAAAAACAAGTGACTATTTTAAGCTTGATAGAAGGTCTTGGCTCATATAAAAAAGGAAGATCAACTTTGAAATCAATAGGATGCAACTAGAAGTGTTTCTATGTACAAAGCAAGAAATAAAAATATTACTAATATGCTGTAAAGAAATCTTAAGAGAGAAAAAAAAATACTAAATTTGTTGGATTTTATTAAATTATTAAAATCTAGATTAATCTCCGTTTTGTGTAATACTTTAATACATATTTTTATAATCTTTTGTTAATTTGATATTGATATATATATGAAAATTGCTCTTTTTATTGCATTTTGTGATAACAGTTATTCTTCAGACATTGCTTCAATGAATTAAAATTCATTGGGTGCAATTATATTTTTATACAAATCCAGAACTCGACTTACGTGTTTTGCATCAGTTACATAATCTTGAGGTATTACTATATGTTTAAATAGCTAAAATTTAAGTTAGTAAGTCTTTAAATGTTTTTTAGAATGCATAACATTCAATATATTATAATATTGAAAATAAACAAGGCGAATTTTAGATATTTATAGTTTGTTAACTATTAAATTGGCAGTTCTTTTATGCGGTCAGTTATTCCCACTGGGTGGCATCTCAAAAATGAGGACGAAAAGCTTTCAGTAAGGTGGTTGGTCCTGGTGGGTACAGTGAGAGGTGGGGTTGACTGCCTCCCATTGATGACGAGAAGTACTTCCCAAGGGAAGGGTTGTACCGTGGTCGGCGATGGCCCTTCGAACTCAACCACAGTATTTAGAAAAAAAATTACAAATTTAAATTATTGTACAGTCAATTAGTCATAATTAAAATACAAAAATTTTATTAAGAAATGTTTCAAATTTTTTTCTACCAAAACTGACCGAATTATGTATTTTTGAATTGCTTTATTTTAGATTAACCGACATCTGCCACTTCCTCGAGATATTCTTTAACTAGCGGATCTTTCTCTAGACCGGTATAAAATCATTCAATGCAGTGATATTCAACGCTTTATAACTCGGTCAATTTTGGTCGTAGAACAGAGGAAATTGTTTTGATTAAAATGCCAAAGTATCAAGAAGATTTTACTGACTCTTTACTAGATTTTACCTGAGCGGTGAATTATATAAAAATTTAAACTTCGCAATTTCTTTAAATAGTACATTTATTGACTCAATGATGAACATAAAATATAATTCTTCACATCATTTAGCCAGGTGCAAGTGTATGCTTTTTTAATGATGTGGATCTGCATGCTCCAATTAAAATAGACAATTTAGTGTATGAATTTAGAAAATATAATTATTCCTCTCAGGTATGGAAGAAGCGTTGTGTGGCCATCCAGCCAGACGAGTTCGCCAACGACGACTCAGACCCATGCCTAGTCCTGAGTGTGTACAGCGGTGACAGCTCGGCCGCTAAGAAGCACAGTGCCTCTTTCTGGAAGTCCATCTCGTGCCAGAAGGCGGTCATCTACAGGAGCAGTTCCAGGACCCACCCGTACGCCTTCACAATTTCGGACGACAAGAAGGCCGTTATCCACTTGGCCGCGGATAGTGAGGCCATCACGCAAGAGTGGATGGCCGCCATCAGGGCCATCCTCTGGCCACCTAGCCCAGTTATCCAACTCGAAAAAAGTGAGTAATTCTTTTTCCGGTAGAGTCAATAGTTTTAGTTGGTAAATTGAAAAAAAAAAAAAATGATCCCTTCTAAAATAAACTTTTGAAAATTTTATTCTAAGCGAAATTTAATCTTGAAATTCTTTAGTGCTAGCCGCCTCTAGAGACCAGTTTCTCTTTAGACAGTTAAATGATAAATATGGAATGTATTAAAAAAAGTAACATTTCACTTTTTTATTTGATTCTTCTGAAAAACGTGAATTCCATTGAACCAGTTTGCTGCAAATTAAAAAGCTTTATGAATGTTATGAAATAAAAGCGATAGTGAAAATCCTAGTACGGAGTAAATAATAGCTGAAATCCTACACTTCAATATTTTGATGGATGAATTCGAATTTGATCATGCATTTAAAAACATTGTTAAGTACAGTGTATAAAATTGGATTAAAAATGATGTTAAGGAACGTAATAGTACGGGAATGGAATTGATAAATTTAAATGGCGATTTTTTGAATTTTAAGATAATACAAAGGCAATTTTTGTAAGATAATTGTTTTGGAAGATATGAACTTCGTTTTCGCAGGCAAGTTGTAATGATTACTTATCTGGCAACAGTTAAGCCTAATTTTGAACTTGATTTTTTTTTTTGTTTGAAACCTGTTTCTTAATATCTTTTATATCTTCTCTCCTCTTGAATGTATTTTTTTGAGATATGGCGAAGAAATTTCAGCGATTTTTCAGGTGCACATTTTAGTTTTTCTTGAATATCTTGAAACCTCTTCAGTTTTCACACTACACACTTATATCAAATTAAAGAACATAAAATTTCTTACATCTTCAAGCTTTTAGTTTTCTTCAAGTTTTAATATTTTTGAAAATTAGGGTTTTTAAGTACTTTTCCATTTCCAGTAATTTACGACCCCCTGGATCATCAAATTGGCATGTTACCTACATGAAAAAAAAAACTTTTAAGAGTGTACTTTCAATTTTAAAAAATTCATGGCTGAAATATTATTTGTTATTTTTTATTAATTCTTTACATTTTTCAACAATTCTTAGACTCCCTATATTTTTTGGGATTTTCACCTACTAAACGTCATTTGGGACCCTATGTTGTATGGTGATTCTTTATTTTCTTGATGCCTACTATCACCCATCTGAATTTGGCGGTCAAATTCGGCAACACCCTGTATATTTTCAAAATAATACTGAAATCAAAATTTGTTAATGAATTATTTTAGATCAATTAAATCATTAACAAATTAGTTAAGTCTAAATATGTTGAAATGTGAAATAAATTAAGCATTTTAATAAAAGAATGGAGTCATAAAATGCATTAATCTGCCACTGGATATTATCTTGCACACATTCTAATAAATAAATGCCAGCAAAATAAAAATCTCACTTAAAAAATTTGTGTTTTTCTTTGCGATAACGTTATCTATCTCGTATGAAACTGCAGACGATAAAAATAGAAGCAAATAACAAAAAAAAAAAAAAAAATAATAATAAGTAAAAAAAGAAAAAGAGAGTGACTAGAAACAGGGAGAGAGAGAAACGAGGAAATTAACAATTTCAGACGATGCTTTTAGAATTGAAATTATGTAAAAATAATTTTTAGAAAAGAAAATTTATTTTTCCAGCCGTATCGATAAAGCAACTGACCTCTATCGCAATCCATGAGATTAGACGAACACGTGATGTCTATAACAGTCAAGCGATTTTTTTTTTATTTCTCCATTTTGTTTTTCTTTAATTCGCTGGATGTCACATATGACGTCCTATATACGAACAGCTGCATTTTTCATTATTTCTCTTCCTTTTTTAAAAATTAAAATTACTACATTTAAACAATTTTACAGCCTTTAGCAAATGCATTAGATGTTCAAAATATATTTCAGTGGTATGACAACTACTTATACCTTTTGATAATTCACCGATTTTTTTTCTTTGTACTATCACTAAAAACAGTACTACGGTTTCTTTTCATTTATATATATATATATATATATATATAATTATTTTTATTGAATAAGTTTGTATTAGATGCGTATTTAATTTCTTATCTTAATACCTTTGAATAAAATAATAAAAAAAAATTATATCGAATAACAATCCAACTTACAGTAACATTAAAAGACCTTTTCCTGTATTTCTATATCATTCGAAAGCTTTGATAACAAATGCAACCCAATCCTGAGATAAGTATGCAAGAGATAATCGAAGTTTTAATCTAGTTTAATAAAATCAAGAACAAATAAAAATTTGTTCAAAGAAAAGTATTTTCAAATATTTGTACACTTGTTGCAAGTAATAGATTTTGGCCAATGCAGTTTTAACTATGAAATGACAGTGAAATAAATATAAAAAGTTTTTGAACAAATACAGGTAAATGTATAAATAATAAAGCGAAATTATCTTCTCAGTTAAATTTAAGAGCTTTGAAGTCACCATTGGAATGTTTATAGAATGAAATATTTGGAAATTGGAAATCACTTAAAAAAATAGTCACAATAAAAGATTCAAAGAAGCTGTAGTATGTAATCAGTATAACAAGTATTTTATTTATTGTAATGGTAGATGTTTCAGAGGAATATTTTTGTTGGTTTGAAGCACTTATATTATAATTAACTAAAATCTATTCTATAACATTGGTATTAACAGTATATCAAAAAAAGTACATCAGCCAGAAAATTTCGCAATATAATTATCTACCTAGTTTTACAGAGCAATTTTTTCAAATTCTTATAAATTTCTCATGCTGTTTAAAATGCAAATGACACACGTGAATCATCAGTCATTTGAAAGCATAATAAAACTTTAAAAGTGATATAAAATAATAATTAATATTATATTTGTTTATATATCGATAAGCAAGAAAAGATGACTTAAATTAATTTATATATATACCGATGTAAATTAAATTTTAAGATAAATTTGTTGCATTCATATTCAACATTGCATTCCTTTGATATTTTATATTCTTAATTTAATACAAAATTTCTAAATCAAAAGAATAGAACATAGGATTTTGGATTACATCCCTTTAAAGAAGAGGTGAAAGTAACATTTTCCTTTATTTCAGTGTTAAATGGACGAGAGTTCGAGATTTCCATCATCGATAATGAGTTCTCTTACCATGCGGGTCTGTTGGGCATGTACGGCTATTTGACCATCACCCCCAAGAAGTTGATCTTAGTGCATCCCCAGCAAGGGTTCGTCATCCAAGAATGGTACCTCAACACAATCGACAAATTTCAGCTAATTCCCCAGACCAGAATAGAAGACGTAAACAAAGTTCTTTCAATGACTACTTGCAGGTAAATATCAGCCTGCCTAATTCCATAAATGTTATACTAGAGAGTAACAAAAGGAGAAGGTATGCACCATTCTGGGCAATGCAAAAAATGCTTCAATTCATAAATACAGCGGCATTGTTTTTACATATATCAATCCATTACGAATTCACTGTTTTTAGTCTTCTTGTAAAACTATTATGAACCTATTTCATACAATTCCCCATCCCATTTTTCTCATTCACTAAGCTGATAAACTTCTATAATTAAATTTAAATATTTTTATAAAAAAGTATTTAAAAGTTGCTAAATCATCCAAACTCAGAAAGTTTATGAATTTAAATTTTAAGGCAAGATTTTCGCCTACAGTATATGTTTGTAACAGCATAATCGAAAATCGATTTTGTGGCTTTAGACTTCATTAATCGATTTAAGCATGGTCATTCAAGAATTTATTGTACACATTCTTTTGAATGATGTTTTAATACAATCATATTTTCCCTCTTTATCATGTAATGCAGATTTAGATGCAAATATTGAAAGAGGGATTACAAAATTTTATCACGTAAGAATTCTGATTAGTATTTCAAAACTAATTGCTTACTTCTATACATATATAATAATCTCTGTGCTTGTATATGAAGAGCAGCTGTTGAATCATAAAAAAATGGCAATTTGAACTATAGAAAATTATGCTTCTTGATCTTTCTATCGTGCATTTCTTAGAAATAAGAATTTAACCATTTCTATTGCTAATATTTTGTAAAATAAAAGTATTGAACGGCCTTTGCACTAATGATTGCATATTTTTCATTTACATTGATTTATAAATACAGAAAACATGCGTTGAATCTCATAAAATGCCTAATTATTAATGAATCTGTCAGTTTTTGAATCTTCTTAGTGTATTGCTAGTGCTGTTGTAATCCATTAAACATGTTTCAAGCACTTTGTCACATATAATGTCTCCATTTCTTTTGCTTAATTATTGTTAAAGATTCCTCTGCAGCGGTCGTTCTTCCGTTTTTGATCCCATATTCTTTTGCAAAAAAGACTTGTTTCTGTGACTCCATATTCTTTTGCAAAAATGATTTGTTTTTGCTGACCAAACTTATCTTTACAGTTTGTACAGGGTGAAGCAGAAAAACCCGGACAAACAATTTTTAGTATAACTTTATTAAAAATAAATAAATTAACAAAATATAGGAAATAATAATGAGTAGACTTTTACTAATAAATAAATTCAATTGATTTCAAAGTGACCACCTTTTGCAGCGATGCAGAGGCGTAAACGCTTGTTGAAATTTTCAACAATGGGCCGCAAGTCTTCTACTTTTAATCTATCCCATTCCCATTGAAACGATTGCTCTAGATAATCGAAATTTTTGTATGGTTTAGTGCAAGCCCTACACTCTAAAATGGGCCATACACTCATAATTCACAAAACTGAGATTCGGCGAGTTTTGTGCCCCCTCTCCAGATGATATCACTTCCCGAAAATGCGCCTTGCACGAGTCTTGTGTCTTTTTGGTCTTGTGGACTGGTGCGGAGTCTTTTTACTTTGCGGAAATGCATTTTGGCTTGTGGAAATACAACAGATTCTAGAATGTTCCGTTGGTGCACTTTGATTCATTTTAACGCCCTCATCCACAAAAACCAGAAGTGTTTTGGCGCTTGCGCAAATTCCGCCTCAGACAAAGATAGACTTAGGATGTTGGCGATGTTCAACAACTTCTGTGTCAACTTGGAGTGTCTACAGACCAGATCCTATCGTTTTGGGAGTTATGATCTCGTTGGACGATAAAGAACTTCTCATTAATGAAAAGGAATCTCTCTCAGCTCTGACATGTGACCCGTCTCAAAAGGTTTCCGCATTTTTGGAGTCGCACGAATTTGTTTTCTTCAGTAAGAAACTGAACTTTTTGGAACTTGTAAGGCTTAGTTCAAGCTCTGCCTTTTTTTGCATTTCGTCACACTGATCGGTCACTTCTTTCCATTCCACGAGCGATCTTTCTCAGGAAAACGCTCGAATTTGATTGAACTCGCTTTTTGATGAGCTCGCTTTTCGCTTTTTGATCGCTATTAAACGTACCTACCGTCCGTTTTCGTTTGACATCATTGCGACGACGAACGTCACTGCCAAGTTCTTTGAAACGACAGATTGCCTCAGACACCATTTGCCGAGACACATTAAGCAAACGAACGATCTCACACTGTCGTTTTCCTTGATCTAAAATAACAGATCTTTTGCTTGACATTGAAAAAAAGCCAAAAAGCAAAACGTAAATTAAAAGATACATTATAAAATATCTTGTAATTGAAGTGGCAGACAAAAAGAAATGAACTCAAATTAAAAAGAAATTAGTTAACTTCTATTCTATGATGCAATAATTTTTTTCCGAGTTTTTTTTGCCGCACCCTGTACACCTCTTTTTGGGGCATTCTTTATAACCTCTTCAAGATGAGCAAACCTAAATGGTATTTATTCTGTTTACAGTGACAGCTCCACCGGCAAAGGGGACCTAATGATCTTCTGCAAGGAGGCGGTCTCCTTGCTGCAGGCCATCGCCTCCACCATCCACCAGATCCTCACGCACCACAGTAAGCAGGAGGGAGGGAAGTACCAGAAGGAACTCGAGGAGATAGGAGCATGGCTGGTGGCCGACGCCACTGTCACTGAAGACTACTACAAAGTGCCTCCCAGACAGGTAAGATCGTTTTCCTTTACTCTAAATATTTAAATAAATTAGAAAATTTTTTTAACCGTTTATGATTCGACGTAAAAATAAAAAAAATATACCAGTTTTTTCGAAAACTTTCAGCAAATAATAAATTACGTACTTCTTAGATTTTGAAGATTTGAATAATAAAATTTAGAAAAAAAAGAGAATTTCCGTATTATTTTAAAGCAAATGCAGATACGATCCAAGTATGCAATTCCTTTCTTTTTAGACACTATGTCAATTTCGTTCCTAAAGTTATTGGTTGTTACCGATCCTAGATGCTAGCAAACTTAGACTATCTTCATAAATCCGAAAACCTGCAAAAAAAGAAAAAAAAAAGGTATGAATAAAACTGGATTCTATAAAACGTCTTTAGTATAACTCAAGCAATCAAGTATGTGGGAGGGAGATGCCTGGTTAGCTTCACATCAATGGCATATCGGGAAATGCTTCTTAATCTGCTGGAACGTGTGTCCACTAATAAATCATGACAGAGTAGTTTGCTGCTTTGGTAAGTTCATTCTTGAATTGAAGAGAATTTCCAGTGCTTCTACAAAAGTATTATGCACGATTGGCTGAGCTTTTCAAAGCTCATTTATTTCCATTTTTTTAAACTGAGGAAATTTCAGAGTAAGTAAATGCATTTTCTCCATGCATGGTTTCAGAAGAAACAGTGTTTCCAGGCTAGTAGCTAGCTCACTGACATTCAGGCCGACGTGGGATAGGACCCACTGAAAGTGGATCGAGTGTCGCAAAGACAGCCGAGAGATAAGATTTAAGTATTTTGAAAAGTAGCAAATTAAAATTTAGCTTATCTAAAATTTTATTGGATATGATATTTGAGTAAAATTTTGTTTTAAACAAGAAGTGTAGAGTGAGAAGCTAGCATGGCTCAGTGATGAATGTGATTTGTACGTTACTTAGAAATTAAGGATTTCTTCTCAATGCTGATAACGTGAATTTTTGCCAGAAGAAAGATAAATTTGTTGTTAATCAAAGATTAATTCATCCTACAGAATCTAAATATAATTTTAAAAATCGGTGAACATGTTTTGGCGCCAATGTGTGCCTCTTTCCTCTCTCTCTGTCTCTGCATCACTGAAACATTGCCTCTTTTAATAATGAAATTATGAGAAAATAGGATATAAACGTTACTTAGACATTAAAGACTTTTTCTCTCTGCTAATAATGTGAATTTTGTAAGGTGAAAGATACATTTACTGTTAGTAAATATATTAAAGATTTCTTCTCTCTGCTGATAAAATGAATTTTTGTCAGATAAAAGATAAATTTATTGTTAACAGAATGTTAAAAAAAATTTAATTATGGAACACGTTTTGGTGCTTATTGCCTCTTTAATTGCGAGCTACTTTGCCCATGGCATGCGAGCATTAATTGATGAGGTATTTATTCATTGCAGCTCTCTTACGCAACGAAACACTGTCACCGCAACACGAAGGACGAAGGTGATAAGCGGATGTCAGGTCACAAACTTGCCGACCAAATACCTGCTAAAAATAAGGAATCTTAAACTTGTTCTTTATTCTTTTCTGCAAGGCCACTGCTTTCTTTAGCAAACTCGGAAATCAAATGGTTAAAACAATTCGCAGAAATGGAAATAAATTTTTAAGAAATTATATACCTCGCTTGCGAAATATACTACAAACTAATTTGTAAAAAAGAGGAAACAAGGGAGGGACAGGCGATGAGAACCTGTCTACTAGTCGCAGAAAAAAATTGTCACTGTAAAAAAAAAATAATAAAGGTCAACAGGTTACGTAACTATATTCTATTCCGAGAGTCAAAAACTACCAATAAATATTCTGAGCTTGTTTTGTACAAGAAGCACTATCTAGAATCATTTAACAAAAACGTGAGGAGAGTAATGCAATATTTATAAACTTATACAACATAAACATTATATAACGCTCCAGTCACATGTTAACCATCGAGTGAGATGTTCGTTCAATGCATTGCAAATAAAAAAAATAATAATGTTTTATTTATTACATTCGGTAATAGGATATTTGAAAAACACATCATAAGATTTTAGCTGCAACTAGAATCCTATGAAGAAGCTTTCAAGCCTACAATTTCTAATTAATTGGTCCAAAATAGTTAGGAAATAATTTCAATATGTATGACCAAAATATATATATTAATTAAAAAATGAATCTGCTGACTTACATTTAGTAAATAAATTCGGGTGTAATAGATTTTTTTCGAATCGAAATATCTAAGGTAGAGAGTTATCTAAATGCTGAGTATTTAATATATACGCTACAATTTTTGGAATGCAGAATTTAGATTTTCCAATAGCTGCATATTTTATAAATTTATATGTACACATATGCATTCAGATCACGGTAATGATATCATTGAGCATTTGTCAAAATTTAAAATAATATCATATTATCTATGATTCCATTGATAAAAAGTAGGTTTTATAATAAAAGGAAAGTGTAGAAAAGTGAAGTGTCGGAAAACATTTTTTCTGCTAAATGCTTAAGCTCGTATGTTCAGACAAATGAGCTGCAACAGAAAAAAAAGACTAGATTTGTTTTCCTTTGTTTTTAATTCGGAATTCGAAGAACTAGTATGTCGATTAAATATTTGAGAAATGAAAGCTGTTCTGCTGTCCTGTTCACCATAGTCTTTCCTTTCCATAAAACACGATAAATTTAGGTCGGAGAAACATTCCTTTTTTAACCACATGCGATGGCAAGAAATTCACAAGTGCACCTGCCAAATACCATAACTCGCAGAGAGGTAACACAAAGTATCCGATACCTTATAGAAATCGGAAAATGATTTATATCTTCTAAATGACCTAAGACTGTTCTCTTAAAAATTGTGTTCCGGCAAACAATCACAGTCGACGTACCGCGAACATCTTTTTTTTAAATTCTTTTATGAAGACAAGCCGTGTACCAAATATGCAACTCCAAGACAGCAGCAGAGAAGCAACTGTTGGTACAGGTCAGTTCCATCTAGCAAAATACAAAATGGCATTCTCTAACTCAAACTGTTTGATGAAACATATACTAAATTTAAATATCTTTACAAAAATGTTAAAGTTAAGAATTAATATTTACTCTATTGCATAAAATTTCTTGATTTGAAATAAAATAACATTAAAAGAGGGAAATTAAAATAAACAAATATAAAAAAAGGAAACTGAAAACTGGAATGAGGCATAATAATTACAATCATCCAAACAAAATTATATCTAACTGATAGAAATCTGCACTGTATACAAACTAAAAAAAATTAGAGAGATAAAAGTGCCATAAATAAAAATAGAACAAAAATACTACCATAAAGGTGCAATATATGAATCCAGTACGTTTATTATAAGTAATTGTAGTTATTTGAGAACAAAGATAGTAAAATGAAAGAAGAAAGAATGTAAAATTTTACCAAATAATTTTAACTCATTGTCTATGAAGCTATACATTTATCTACTATAAATTGTATGCAACTGCAAGAGTTAATTGATATTGTTTATCGTTTCTAGGTTAAGAGTCTTTTGGACATACCAAATTTCATTTTCAACAAACCAATCACTCCAGTGGCAACAGTGGTGGGTACCCCAAGTGTTGCCATGGATTCACAAAAATCAGTTCTCGATGTTGCAAAAACTGAGCCGACCAGAGCTTCACAAGACTCCGGCATTTCTTCTGAAACTGTTCCAGACGACTTCCTCAACTGCAGTGTCACTTCCTTCGTGGTAGGGGGAGGACGTTTTCCAGGAAAATCCTCAGACAGTGAACTTTCAGATACATACACTCCCCCACGCTCCCCTGAAGTGAAAACCAGACGAGAAGCAAAGGCTTCTGATGGAATCGCGCATGCATAAAAAACAGAATACAAAAGAAAACCATAATATAGAAATATTGTTTATGTTTTAATAACTATCTCATATTTATTTAGTGAATTGTTATTCCTCTTTTCGTAAATAAAGTATTTGGAGGTAAGCAGTAACTTGTTTACCTGCTTCACAAAGTTGAAGTCTATACTACTTTGAACTTGATAATTTTTGAATAAACTTTATAAACTTGATAATTTTTGAAATTCCAACAAGAGGACAGATTTTTGTTTTTTTGAAAGAGCCAAGGATTGCTTGGTCATTGTCACATATGAAGCTCTTGTCTGCAAAGTCAACTGCAAATAAAATCAGAAATTCTGCTAAGAAGACACAAATATTCACTTCGGCAGTGTAATTCGTTGCATAACAAAGTTTGATATTAAATTCTTTTTATTAAGAGAAATTATAGACATATGCCTGTCTGAATATGAGTATTTCTTAAAGCACATTCTGCCTTTAATTCGCATTCTGCAAGAATATTTTATTAGCTCTATTCGGTTGTTCTTTCGGATCGTTCTTATAGATAAATTCTGCTTGATTATTATTGTGTTTCTAATTCCGTTTAATTTAGGAAATGATAATCTTGTTCTAAATTAAACGGGAATTTAATTTAGGAAATGATAATCTTGTTCTAAATTAAACGGCACAGTTTTAATAATTATGGTTACATTGCAATGTCAGTGAATCATAATTTTAATAATTTTCCTTACATTGCAGACAATGTCAGTGAATCAAATTCGATTAGAAAGTATGTTAGGCCCTTCTAGCGAACACAATTGATAAAAACTCGTTATCAAGCCAGAAAGTAATGAAACCGGAACAAACAAGACGGATTGACATCAAAGACCACAATTGCTTCTACTGAATCTAGCAATAACTTCGACTGAATCTAATCTTTTTTCTCATAATTATCAGATGAAATATCATGTCGATAAGTTGAACAAAAGATTATCTGTATCTACAAGTGAGTGCGACTTGTCCAAATATTTGCCAGAAAACAATAAACCTCCCATTTGTAGTTATAATAGCTCAGATAAGGCAATATAACAAGAAGTATTTAGTTGAGCATTCCAAGTGAAGATAATTTCTTTATCTGATGCGTTATTCTTGCAAAAATTCTTGAGGTTACATCGATTGATAGAAAATAAACTCAACAGAAAAAGAACAGAGTGTTGAACTAATTATTACCACAATTATACACCCGCAGGGAAATTGTATTGAATTTTGAATTCCATGAGGGGCATAAAAATTTAAAGAATGTGAATCCTCTAATCCGCCCAAGCAAGTTAAATTAGCCTAGAAACATAAATTTAATTTGGGTTAGCCATTAAATAACTAAGTTTTCGTGATTCTGATATTTAGAAAACTGAAGATTAATTATTTTTTTTCTCTATGAAAATTAATAAGCTAGGTTTCGATATTATATAACTCTTAAAAAAGTCTCAGTTCAATAAGAATGCTTTTTATGGTTTTTGCACTCTTTCTTTTCATTTAATTCGCTGACAAGCTATGCTCTGTATCATTTACCTCTTGCGCTAAAAACTCCATGCTCTATTAAAAAAAGATTCTATAAGCTTGACCAACCACTTACCATTAAAAATTTTAAGCGACCTTTTACGAAACCCTACAGAACTTTTTTTAAAAAAAACCTACATTTGCTTCTGCGTTTATGTCTTTCATTTGGAAACTAAAGTTTTAATGAATGATTAAATATCCTTTACCCGCTCAAACTATCCATCCTCTCTGTTACTTTGCATAATAATCTTTATGGAAATCTTTAGTACATTCTCGAATAATGGCTCTGTCTCCTTTGTAATGTTCAAAGGAGAAAATCCTTAGCGTTGAGGAGTTAATATCATAGACCTTATAATAAATTTCTTGCACTCGGGTTAATCGATGCATATGTCTCACATTAGAAAACTACAGTTTTAATGAATGACTAAATGTAATTTATCTCATTACATATCCTTCTTTTCTGTTACTTAGTCTAATAACCTTTATGGAAATCCTTAGAAATATTCTCGAATAATGGCGCTGTCTAATTGGCAATGTTTTAAGAAGATCCTTATTATTGAAGAGTTAATATCATACGTTTCATAATAAATAACATGGCAATTATCAAGTATAACAAAAATTATGCTTGATAAAAGAACTGCAAAACTCTGCTCATCATTTCAATTAATTAAAATGTTAAGATAGTCTACGTATAAACATGCACAAGGCGCAATCTTGGTTAGCAAACAGGTCGTTGCAGATAAAAATTGTTTTATTTGTTTTACGTATGATTACAAGGAACTTTTCTCGGACCACCAAATCACATGAGCACTATATGGATTACAGTGTGGCGGTCTTTCTTCGAGGCCATATTTTGAGACGGTAGGTTTGTATTTGTAATTCTCATATATCTTTAATAACTGAAAATGCAATAATCTGTAAATCCTGGATCATTTTTCGAAAGCCTTTAATCACGTGTGTTTCTCCTGTTGTAATGATTTTGTAATGTTGAAATGCAACGTTTTGGTTCAAGAGTTTCATCGTAAATCATCCTCAAATTCACAAGCTCTGAAATTTTGCTGTTTTGAATAATCTTTCCATAAAAGTTGTTGTTATATACTTATCAAGATATTCGTGTTCTTTGAAAATGCTTGGATTCAATGGAAAAATACACATGTTTCTAATTTTATGAGCTTTAACTTAACGTCATATCAAATTCATACAAGATAAATGTAGTTTGAAAATGTTGATTGTTTGCAAAGCTTGAGATTATTTTGTTAATAGGGAAAAAATGAATTCTTTTAAGCATATATGATAAAATGTAATCACGTGGTTTTTGATTTTAGATTAAATCAGCATTCGTTCGCAATTGTGAAATTCAATAAAAATGTTTAAGTGAAACAAGACAGATGTCACAACCTGCTGAAAATATTATCAAATTTCGAAATTTACATTTTTGCTTTTAATTATATTTAATAGGCTAAGATATTTCCAGCAAATTATAAACGTTTTCGAAAATCATACCAACTAAATGTATAATGCACAAAATGCATCGCTTATAGAGTTACCAAATCTGACAAGTAGTTACTTTTTAAGGAATTGTCAGAATTTTAAGTAAAATTTTTAAATTTTAAATTAATTCAAATTTTAATGCTTTTTCTAAATAACATTTTATAGCAAGAATTAATCGTTTATACATAACAAAACTTAAAAAAAAAAAAACATTTTAATTATATCAGGTTTATTTCGCTCAATTTTCATCTCTATTTTATAGTAATTTTTTCAAGATTAATTTTAAACAGAATTTATAACAATTCTTTTTTTTATCCCTAGGAAATTCGAGCCAATTTTATTGGTTCATCAAAAATTTCACTCGTTTACTTTTGCTGATGATGCCAATTATAATTTTTTTTAAAAAAACAACTGTTTTCTTTGAGTATTAATTCCAAGGCAGTATTTTCATTTTCGCTTTTACTGACATGGTAATGTTTTTGAACTAGCATTCTTTCAAAACATTTATAAAAATTGCAGCACACAGAATTTAATAGCTGAAGCAACCAAAAAAGACGAAGATAAGTCAAGCAAATCAAGTCTATATTATTATGCTATGTTTTTTTCAGACTAGAGGTTTGGAAGTTAATGTTTTTAGTTTAAATTATTCAATTTTAGCTTTTAATTCAAGTTTTTCCTTAATTTATATAAATTGTCGCAATTTTCAATTCCAATTCCAAATTTTGATAACGATCAGAAACTCGTTACATGTGCCGTTTCGAAATATCTATGGTCACTAACTTTTCTTTAAATAAGTAACGAGTTTTTCAATTTTTAGCTTATTACTGAATATTTTTAAAAATGCATAAACGTGATGTTTCACATGTGTAGAAACATCGAAAATAAGATATAGTTACCCTCATTATTAATTGTCTACTTTTAAACAGAGTGTGTCCATTTTTAAACACAATGCGCCTATTTTTAAACACTACTGCTCTTTCCTACGATGTAATTGAGTGTATAAAGATATAGATAGAAAGAATTAAGGAAAGGCGTAGCCCAAGGAACAGAATGGTGTAAGGTTTCTAACGTAGTAATATGAATTATATGTTTATCAGAATTTGAAGGTTACAAATATTTTCCTAATGAAGCCATTAAAATGAAGTTACACAAAACATTTGATTAAAAGTTTTAAAAATCATTAATCATGATGAGCTAACTGGTCACTAAAGACGGCTAATATATAACATATTGTTACAATATGGTTATATTTTATGGAGATGGAATTAACTCAGACGTAATGTTAATTTTCTGCATGAAACAGTTCAATTTTAATAACTAGAACTGTATTTGAAAGCATTTTTGCTTGGTTAAAAGGCCGAAAGGATAAACTTTCTATTCCATAACCTTGAGTATTTTAATACAATGTGAATATAGGAACTGTAGAATGCTGTAAATGGTGGAGAGACATGAGAGATAGGAATGGAGATGCTCTACTTCCTTTTGCGAGAAGAGAATTTTTCCAAGACGTGTATTCATTAAGCAAGAAGGTGACGAGTCGAGTTCCCAGACGTTATGCAATGAGAGGACGACATTATTGATTCTCGTCGCGCGCCCACCAGATAAATAATTAGCAGCAGAAGTTACAAAGAAAGGGACAGTTTCATGTGATATTACCTTTTGCTGGTGAAGTTTCATCATTCGTTGTTAAGACGTGAGACAACCTTGAAGCACCTGGGAAAGCATCCGTTTATTTTGCATGAAAAACCTCTAACAAGTTAATAAAACAGTAGATATAAGTTGGAATTCAACATTTTTTAACGCAGCTTATCCTTTCAAAAGATACACGAGTAGAATTCGAAATGACGGGCCTTTCTTTTTTTTCGCTTGTATTTGTACTTTCTTCGGCCACATTTGGCAGTTTCACAATCATCTTGGCTAACAGAAATTGGAAATCTTCATTTATATTACTTCAAATAGTTTGATTGAATATTTGAATGAAAGGTGCACAAAAATCAAACTGTGATAGAGAGAAAAAAAAAGTAATTTTGAGAGGGAGACTCGAGATTATTCTGTGGATTTTTCACGATAGTTTAATTTTTGATTTTCATTTGATTTGTATGAGGCATATATTTGAATATATTGAAATTAAAATCAAGTATGGTATATTAAAGTATTTCAAATATTAGAATTTTTTCTGCATGTTTCCAAATTCGCTTGCAAATAAATACTTTTTTTGTGTGCAATTGTTGACCGACTTACAAATTAACAGCAC
Source organism: Argiope bruennichi (assembly GCF_947563725.1). NCBI lineage: Eukaryota > Metazoa > Arthropoda > Arachnida > Araneae > Araneidae > Argiope > Argiope bruennichi. The sequence goes on from NC_079159.1 coordinate 120,977,741, forward strand.
TAACAAATTTTGCATTTGACCCCTTAGAATTATTTTTAAAGTTTGATATATTTTTACCATTTTGTTTAAACACGAATTTAAAATTCAAATTTCATTTATTTTAGATGCGAAATACCGAAACCAATTCTTTTGATGGTAAACCCTAACTAAATGCTTTGTTATTTTAAGTTATCGCTATTATTTGTTACATAAACACTTTTTAGATGGATATTATTTCAAAAGTAATAGTAATATTTGATTTAAAAAGGGAGCACCGAAAGGCATCATTGTTTAACGACCACTACAGAGCTTTATCCAGTTATAGACATACTTTATTTTGCAAGAAATGATTGAAGATGCTTATTATTCCTGTAAAATGTGGTATTACTATATTTGATTTATTTCCTACTTGATAATTTTGGAAAAAAACTACCACCATTTCCTATCTTATTTACATCATAAGTTTTCTGCTTTTATAAAATAATTTCTCTGTTTATTTTAAACTAAAGTTTCCTCGAATTGTCACTTTTTATTCTTGACAAGACGTAATAGCGGAAAGAAAGCGAATACATATTCTGAAAAATTCCAGAACACGTATAAAGCTATCAGAATAAAGATACGATATTTTTAATATCCCCCCACACACGAAAAAAAAATTCTTTAAAAGCCTTCTACTACAATATTTTTTCTAAATAGTCAAATGCGCAACCCATTTCTGTATTAGAAATATTATCAAAATAGCCTTTAAAAAATATGGAAAAGAATAAATATTTTTTGTTTTTACCGAAGTCAAATGCTTTAATATGAAGACAATATTTAAGCGCATTTTGAATTAAAAAATGAGATAAACATTCTCACCAGTCTTTGTTAAAAATTTCTTTTACGTAGCTAACAATTGTATTTGGAATCCCCATTAGAGCAATAATAACATTTTCAATCTCACAACTTGGTTGAAAAAGTTAGATATCATTCATTTTATATTAAAGTACAGATGAAATGTACGAGAAGAGACATTGAAAATACAGAAATAATTAATTAAATAAAAAGAGTATTTTAATAAACTTCAAGGAAAACATAGAAAGTTAAATATAAATATAAATTAAATGAAAACAGTTTTTAAAAAAGTGCTTTTGTTAGAATACAAAAGTAATTTTTTCCTTTTCTTCTTTTCAATTTTTAATTCATAATTCATCATTATGATTACGGTATCTCCAATTCAATGATTTTCGCCAGATTCCCTATCAGATAGAACCACTCGTCTGCATTATTAAACTTTAAAAATAATATTGAACTGTCATTTAAAATTGTCAGCTGCACGAAATTAGAAAAGTGTTGATCATCTAACTTATTCACGAGTGCCTTGAATAAAAAATTGATTATAATTATCCATAAAATTATTTATCCATTATATTTCTTATATAAAAATTAATTATCCACCCTTTCTAATATAAAATAAGTCGATTAAAGTAAATTGAAATGATATAAGAAGTAGACTTCAATAAACTATTGCATCAAGAATAATAAGAATTTTTCTATGAACATTTCTTTTGGTAACTGCTTGCAAAAAAGTACTTTCGATATTAATAAGCGTCTGCTTTAATCTGAAATATTATAGATAAAAAACACATTAAACTACTATTTTTAAATCCGCCTCTTTTAATGAACCAGGATGATAGAAAGGTGATAATAAGGTAATAAAATAAGAAGTTATAATTTAAAATATTTGAAATTAAGCAAATTTTAACACGAGCAAATAAGAATTATTGAAGGAAAGTGATGAATAGAAAATTCAACTAGATAAATCTATGAGACTATTGCACTTGTAATTAATAAAATAGCAAATAAAAATATTTTAAATGCAAAATTTTTAACTAAGATGAATACAAAGTATCTTCAGAAATGTGTATAAAACACGATTCAAAATTCATACAACGTTTTCTATTTAAGAGATCATGGAACTTTCTGTCTGCGCTGAATTCATCTCACTGTAATTTAATAACCATGACTCAGCACAGCTTTTTTATCTACGCTATATGAATTTTCAAATAATTTGTTATAAGCCAAAAGTTTGAAAATTCAAGTAATATTCGTTTAATTTAAAAGATTTAATCATAACGTATTATTCAAAAAGATTACCATACAAAATTAAATTTTATCTTAATATGGTAGTAGTAGCACGATCCAACGCGAAATATCACGCATCAATAAAATTAAATAATAATAATAAATAAATAAATAAATAAAAAGAAGACAAAAAGCAAGAATTTCACGAGTGCCTTGATCAGGAAGAATGTTCGTATAAGGAGAAAGTGGCGTTAAAGGGTGGTAACCCCTTATCCTAACCTTGAAAGGAGACATTTTTCTTTTCTTTTGGCGATTCTTGGCGCTTTTAAAACAACAGACTTGAGTGGAATACTTATTAAAGAAACTATACTTCTCTTTTCTAATCACCTGAAACTAGAAGGGGCCCTGAAGCTGTTCTAGGCTTGCACACTTTCTCCGACAGATTCTGTAAGTTTCTATCCATTAATCTTATTTCATTCGGCGTCTCTGATCTTACTTAATACTAAACTTTAGATATTAATAGTTTGATTTGAACTTTTTAAGCTTAATTAATAGAGAATTAAAATTAATTTCATAGGAAAGTAATTACAAATTCCATTGCTAATTCTGTAAAAATTGTGCACTCATTTGTATTTGTTTATTCTAAGAAATCTTATTTTCTTTTTATAATTAACAATATTCCTACTATTTTTTAATTATAAAAAAATATCATTTCAATCACTCAACCCATATACAAAGATTTTCATGCAATAACACGCTTTTTCTCCTGGAGTTTTAATCCATAATTTGTTCATAAAAATTATATCCAAAACGAAATAAACTTGTAGTTTGATATTTACAAAATTCGAAAGTGAAAATTCAAAAATAAGCAGACGTGTAATCAGATATTAATAATATATTAGCAAAAATAAAAAAACACATCCCAATTAAAACTTAAGTATTCATCAAAGTTTAAAAACTGAAAATCCTTCTTTATGCCTCTCTCTTTACCTCCATTTCAAAATATCAAGGATCTTTAGCTTTCCTCTTTCACAGTAAAGATTCACAGAGATGGTATAAGAAACAATTTCATTCTTTAAACAGTAATTAATTTTCTTTACTCTTTCTATTCAAGTGCGTGCTAATTTCTGAAGATTTCTGTTTAGCTATATTTATGCACATTTTTTGAAGCAACATGATTGTTATTTTGTGATGGACCTCATATTTCGAACCATGGTTAGATGTTGAGGATGATACCAGAGACAGTATTTTCTTCTCCCAATTTCTATATCAGATTAAAATAAGAATTTTTTATCCTAATGAATGTAGGCCTGTATATACAGCGAAATTCTCGAGTTTTGAACATCAAACCTTCTGATCAAACTTTCAATGAGTTTTTTTTTTTTTTTTTTGGTTATAAAGAGACAAAGGTGTAATAAAAATTTTCTCTACTTCATAATTTATTAAAATTTTTCTTTCTGGAGTAAAGCTACATGATAAAATTTACGAAGAAGCAATAACTCCTTGCCGTAAAAGGAAATTACAGGGCTAAAAAAATTAAAACCAACACATAAAATATAATAAAATAAAGTTCAAGATATTTCTGCAAATATTGATACCAAGAATCAATGGTTTAATTAATAGAAACAACCTATAATCTTGAGTTTACGTCAAAATTTTTTTAAACAGATGAAAGTAAATCAGTTGCACAATCCCTCAAAAAGATATTCGACCAATAAGCAGCATTTCGAAAATAATTATCACATAATAAAATTCCCATCTCTATTTAAATTTGGTCTCTATAAGTCTATGAAATATTTTTGATGCAACTTTATATTTAGATTTATACAAACTCGATTTATTTCAAACATCAGCAACCAATTTCAAATATATTTCCAAATTCTATAGATTAAAATAATAAGACTATATATAACATTTTGTAATTTTGAATAAATTATTAATGAGTTATGAACAATTGAAATTTTCAGTTCCTAATGTTAAATAAGAGTCCTCGTTTTTTCAAAATATTTCAAGGTATAATAAATTTGACAATAATTTTTATTTTACATTTAAATACTTAATAAAAAAGTTATGCATTTTTAAAAATATAAAAGTACATTTTATATTTTATTATCAAATTTTAATTTCAAATAATATATATTATATGAAATAAACGTGAAGTTGGGGAGATCGATACATCTAGCAAATTCAACTTTGCTTACATTTCAAGCGAAGCTTTGTTTCGAACAACTGAGAGTTCGATTAAAATTGCAAAAATGATACATGGAATCTTTAATGAAAAGCATGGAAGTAAAATTTTGTATAAAATGTGAATTTATATGGTATTTAATATATGATAAATTTTTGTGAGTGAATAATGCTTTGATGAAATATCTTTTTAAAAAAGTTTAAAACTATCTCGGTGAATTTATTGTTCTTATTTAATATTTTTTCTGGTGTTAAACTAATAACATAAACAAAATTATTTTCAAATTATTTATCTTTTGGTGGAAAACAGCTTGCAAATCAACAGCATTATGCTATTTATTTTTTTATTTATAATAGAATGTTTGATAAAATAAGTTTTTTTTTTTTTTTTTTCAGCTGCATCAATTTTTTTTAAAAATTTCAGCTTATTTTATGATTAATTGCTAAACATCAGAATTTAGAATTAATTTTAATTATTTGTCTCAAAATTACTATTTAACTGTTATTTTTGGTAATATTATTTAATGGTTATTTACTTTTAGAAATACTATTTAACTATTACAATTTATTTTTTGAATTTAAAACAGTCATTAATATTAATAAAGATATTATTAGAGAGACGTTTCTGCTACGGTTGCATATATTGAGGGAAAACCTAATCAATTTTTTTCCTTTTATATTACCGGCTATTTTGAACCAGTTTGTCTGAAATTTTATATCCAGAGATATCATATTATTTGGAATCATTTAAAAGACGAAAATTGGGAATTGTGATTGGATAAATTTGATTCATATTTTTGACGACTTGTAAGCGGGTGTTCCGAAAATGATTGATGGATTTTGAAAATCGATTTAAAAAAGACGGAATGCTTTTTTTTTTTTTTAAATAAAATGTATCATTTTCGGCCTTACGCTTGGGATATCAGGGAATGTTCTGTTCTACACTGCATGCAAGACAAATCCAACTGACATGTTTGCACGGAAATTTTTAACTCAGTCTGTCTGGAAATTTTTAACTCAGATAGCGCCATATTATTGCTGCAAATGGGGGTTATATTAAAACCATTTTTACTTAATTTTTTGCAACAGTCCTTGATACATTTTCATACCGATTTTTATTTTCCCTATTCTATCTGTCGGTGGCAATGTTAATTTGCAATATAATAGGATAAAATTCTCTGATTTCCCAAGTCTGGATCTTCACGTGATCTGGTTAGTTTTGGAGGGAGCACTCAGCCATTTCCTAGCAAGTGGCGTAGCATAGCGCCTGGATTGAATTCCAACTTTAACTAAGTGTATGTCTACGCCCGCGCTTCTGGGTTGCCCGATGCTGAGCGGGATTTCCGATCCAGTGCAATGCTAGTCGGTTCCAAAACTGGCATCTCATTCGCTCACAGGTCTATGGAAACAATAAGAGGTTTGGGATACCACCCCGGTCCCTACTGTGGGCTGGTCTATTGGTGGGTGAGCTGTCAGGGCGCTTTGGGTGAGGCACCTCGGCGCTCGTAGATGGTCGGAAGGATTGACCTTGCTGGACACTCGGTCGGTCCCGGTGTGAAGTGACCTGTCTGAGCAGCTTTGGTTGCGGGATATCTCTTGGATCCGGGTCTCCCAGAGAATGATGACTACGGATCTAAAAAGCTCAAAGGATATCTAGGGGGGGGGGGTTCTTCACAAGTGGCCTTTTCTGGCTGATTCTGTTGGTTCCGTTAAGGTGGTTGTAACTTCGAGGTTTGTGATCGTGCGGTTGCGACGGTACTGTGCAAAGACCTAGTTGTTGGGATTGGGATGTTCCCGTTCTACATTTCTATCTCATTTCGTCTTTTTTTTTATTTTATTGAGTTTCAAAATCCATCCGTCCTACGACCAGAGATATCTTCAGACGAGCCATGCGTTCCCCTTTCGACCCCTCTTGCGGTTTTCTGGGGTGCTTTGATGCCTGTCTAGTTTACCGACAAATTGTTGGTAAACTGGACAAACAGCAAAGCACCCCAGAAAACCGCAAGAGGGGTCGAAAGGGGAACGCGTGGCCCGTCTGAAGATTTCTCCGGTCGTGGGACCGCCGCTTAATATCGGTCACGAAAGGCGCGTGTGCTAGGAAAAGCTTATTAAGAAATGACTTCTTCCTCTTGCAGATCGCCGAGACATGGAACGCAACGGTCACCACGAAAAGCCGAGGAACTTCCACCATGTGCTGGTAACCGGAGGAGCCGGTTACATCGGATCGGTGCTCGTGCCCCTACTGCTGCAAGAAGGCCTGGAGGTGAACGCTCTTTTTCTTGAAGATTATGGGTAGAGGGGGACAATTCCCCTATGACACATTTGCATTATCATGTACGAAATATGAATAGAGAAAGTACTGCGATACAATTCGATTTCGAGATTTGTATCAATCTTCTCTTTTCCGACTTGCCTGAATTCGAAACATATACATTTTTCGAATGTCCGCGGGCATAATTAAAAAATACAACAAGATAGATGCTTAAAATCTGGAATGCAGTTTTAACACAAAATTTGAAGATTTGTCTCAATTTCATTTTCATTCAAATTCATTTGATGTTCATTCATTGATTGATTCATTCCAAATTCATTTGAATGGGAAACTTTCAACCATCGATAATTAGTTGCACAGAACGTGGCATATTCAGGTATTGCAATGTTCCTTCCGCTCCCTCTTCATAATTCCCCTCTCCCCTCCCCCCAAAAAAAGAATGGGCCATGCAAAAATAGCAGTAGTTTAGGCAATTGTTTTCTCAATTACAAGGGAGAGCAAATAGCATTATCGTTTTCTTTCTGTCTTACTCCATATGGGAGGGGGGGGGGCAAATGTACTTCATGTATATGACAGCCGTTATTTATGGAATTAAAGCATTTATAGGGCATCAAAGCTCTAAGAAGCATAAAATAATTAACTAAATCAGAAAGTCACTGCAATCCCTCTCTTTACCAGAAGACACTATTTACAACCACAATTATCATATTTTTACTTTCACCTATACGAAGTGCAAAAAAGTAATGTAACCATCAAAAAATTCGAGCTCCAGATTTTGAATAAATCTCTAGGTTTCAGATCTCCCCGAGTTCGAAAAACACATGTTTGGAAAATGTAAAAAAAGCTAGATGGATGAAATTTGTTAAAGAGTCTTTACACCAAATTCCGAGATTTCTGCCAAATTTTCAGCGAAACATATTCAGAGGAAGTCTATCTATTCGATTGTTCGAATATAAGTTAATAATTACAAAATGAAGAGAATGAGATGGATGACATTCGGACAACGCACTCAGTAACGAGATTAATTGGTTTATAAAATTGATGAAATTGGCTCTGCTGTTAAGGTTAAGAAATGAAAGGTGGAAAAAGATAGGAAACCACTGATGACGTTTCTAGGTGTTATGAAATAGGCGTTTTATATGAAATAAAAAAATCATGAAATCGGTGCAGTGGTTAAAAATAATGCGCTTTATCGTGATTTTCTACCCCTCGTAGAGATTGCACAAGGAAGTAAAACCTTTTAGATTTCTCTAAAAGTTAAATAAATTATAAAAATAAAACTTTAGAAATGCATTTGAATCTGCAGATGCAAAATTTTCATGAATGCATTCTTTAGAAAAACTTATTTCGACTGTTGAAAATTGAAGTTTATTTAAGATCACTGATGATGAGTATGATGAGTATGATGCAAACAATTTTTTAGTAATTTGAGGCATTATACGATTTGAATTTTTTTCATTATTTGCAGTTTTCATTTAAAACATAGAATCTCCTAATGACCCCCCCCCCCCCTTGTTCTTTAATAGGTGACAGTTTATGACCAATTCCGATTCGGAGTGTCCCCATTGCTCTTCCACGCCCACAACCCTAGGCTGAGGTTCGTCAAGGGAGACATCCGTGACAAGGAACAGTTGTCTCGTGCCCTGGAAGATGCAGACGCCGTCGTCCACTTGGCCGCCATCGTCGGGTATCCGGCCTGCGATCAGGATCCCATTCTGGCCTACAGTGTGAATGTGGAGGGCACAAATAATGTGGTGTCCTGCCTCAAACCTCACCAGAAGATGGTGTTCGCTTCAACGGGCTCTTGCTATGGAGCTGTCGACGGAATCTGCCACGAGGTGAGGTCTTTCTCACTTTCTCGTACATGAAGTGTAGAGAAAGGTTTGTAATCGGCAAAAAATTGGAACTCGAAAATATGATTAGTCACCACATGTTCATAAAATTTGTTAATTTCTATTAAATTTTCAGCAAAATTTATTCAAAGGAAAAATAAATTTTGCACGACTGCTAGAATATGAGTTAATGCTATTCTGGATACAAAACGAAGAGAGCTAGATAGATAAAATTCGGTAAAATTCTAACAAATTTTAAGCGAAATCTAACAAAGTACGGCTGAATCTAACGAAATTTAAAAGGCACTTTCAGAAGCCTGTAAACGTGACAGCTCAAAACTGCAATTACTTATATATATCAAAGTTTTTGGGCGAGATGTCCACTCCTACTGGTTAAAATATAATATATGACATTAACAACGGATCAAATAAAAATTGATGAAATATTGTGACAGCTTCGCAAATTAAGATACTTTAAAACAAGTTTAATTTTTTCTATTTTTGCACTAATTTATTTTTATGAAATGCCAGTGACCCATATAATTATTTTAATATTAATGAATTTTCTGTCTGAAAACCATTTTTTTATGTGGAGAGAATTATGAGGAGTCAGGATTAAAACAGTATTGAGGGTCGAAGGAAAAGGAATCGAAATAATTATTTTTGCTTCATCTAGATGCAATATTTATTCGCAATTTTTTTAAATTTTTAAATTTTTTTGTATTTTTTAAAAGACAGAATTATGAAAAATGCGCTCTTAGATTAGCATAGATTGCTAAATAACTTCTTAATAATTCTGAAGAAATATATGTATCCTGAGGTATATCTTCATATTTTTGCATTGTTTCCTTTCAATTAAACTAAATGTAGCTTTCCCTCAATTTGTCTGCAATTAACATGAAGAAGATGAATTAATGGAAATGATGGGAAAAACAATCGACCATAATAAATTAAGTAAATACTCTCCCATGTAAAAAAAGCCTCAACATATAATGTAAAATAAAAAAAATTGACGAAATGTAGAGACAGTTTCGTAAGTTAAAATGTTTCAACACGATTTTATAAATTTCTGTTTTCAAAAAAGATAAGATTCTGCGAGTTAGCATGGTTTATTATTTTTTCATTGAAATATTATAGACAACATTATAAAGTTTAGATGCTGAAGAAAATGCAGCACTTTCGTAATAGCATTCAAGGATAAAGACTAAATGCAACGTTATTCCGAATTTCTCCTGTCGCTTTATGTAAAAACTCAATACAACCAAAGTTATATTTCAGCAGTTTTGAAATCAGCGAATAAAATGGTTCAAATATCAACTGCTGTGTAAAAATTGTTTCAGTCAATATTTAAAATGTATAATCTATCTAGACTTTTATGGCATGCAGGGTTATATAGCCAATTTCTATATTTCACTGTAGGACACGCCCATCTCCCCTCTCACCCTCTACGGCCGGACCAAAGCGGAGGCCGAGCAGATAGTGTTGGACCACGGTGGTGTCTGCTTGAGGCTGGCCACCCTCTTTGGCGTTTCTCCTCGCATGCGGCTGGACCTTCTGATCAATGACCTCACTCTGAAAGCGCTTACGGAGAGCAGGTTCAGCCTCTACCAGGGTTCCTTCAGGAGGACCTTTTTGCACGTTAGGGACGCAGCAAAAGCCTTCCTCTTTGCCCTGGATAACTACGCGCAGATGAAAGGTAATAATCACTGTCACAACAAATGGCCATTTGATTTCTTTTAGTTCAGAATGAAGAGTTAATCCAGACCTTCATAAAATAATCGAAGTGTTAAGTTTAGTGGTTTTAAAGGTTGCTCTTCTGTACTCTGAAGAATATGGCTCATAAATTTCCTGAGGAAGTATTAAGAAATCAGCATATACAATGAGTCTACAATTCTTAACTAATCTAGTCCCCCCCCCGATATACCTACAACTCAACGCTTATGTAGATAAACATGGATTTTTCTTTTGGAAATATGTGGATGGATCTCAAACTAAACATCACTGATTAGTGAAAAAAAAAATGCAGTGTTTTTTCTGGACAACAATCCAATTTTAAGATAGGATTGGAATTATCAGTATCTTTTATATTCGCTCTTCACTCCTCCCTTTTGAACCAGTGTAGATTTTTGCCGATGAAACTTTCAATATCGCGCCGACGCGAGGGAGGGACAAGCGATTATCAACAGAGGGACAATTGTTAAACTCTTTGCTTTCTTATTTTAGCTACTTCTTATTTTCTACTGAAATAAAATTATCTTTAATTCCAAAATGAAGTATTTTAGAAGGTATAACAATAAAACACTTCAAAAGAGAATGCATATTATGTGAATAAAATAACTCTTCAAGCACAGTATTTAATCTGTTTATACAGTAGATTCCTTTTTGGAGGGAATATATGTGACGGAGAATATGTGATGCACCGCCAATACGAGTTTGAACAACCTAGAGTCTTGTAGTAGTTTGCAAAACTTTTTTTTCGTGAATTAGTTATTTTTCATTGCTTTCTAAAAATTAATGACTTTACTTTCGTGGAATGTATTGTTACTTAATTTTACTTGAGACACGTGCAAAATTTCGGAAAGTTTTTGGAGACAATGTTTATTGAGTTTGAAGATCGAAAGCTAATTTTTGCTTTTCTGATAGCCAACTAGTCGCCCTTAAAGAGTTTGTGTCACTAGGAGAAAGGGTGACAATAATTTTACCCAGAAATTCTTAAACGACTTTTAAAAAGGGCCGTGTGAAATTAAGTAACTCGATGCCATATCACAGTAATACGAATTATCGAGTTACATTTTCACTTAATGAGATTTTACCAAGTAAAAATAACCATATGGCTTCTTAAGTCTTTCATTCCCACTCCCCGATATCAGCCCATACGACTTTTTTCTATGGCCATGATTCGAAAATACTCATCAAAGGGAATCATTTTGTGACACTAAAGAATATCAAACATACATAACCGATGAACTGAAGGTTATTTCATCATCCGAGTATCAACACTGCTATGAAGAATGGAAAAAGTGGATATTCAAGACTTTGAAGGAGACAATGCGAGATTGTATTTATTATTGAATAAAAATTATTTTAACAAAATCAGTCCTATTATTTTATCTACATAGTTCTTATAAGTCATCTTTTGTGAATCTAATCGCTTTTCTAAGGCAAAACTTACTAAATTAAGTAAACTATATAAACGTCAGCATTTGTAAAGCTTTAGCGTTTGAGTTTTTCTGATATATGTGTATGACGTTCAAAAATTATTTAATAATTCAATTCTTTTCCTTTTCTCATGCTTGTAGGCATCCCTTTCAACGTTGGCGATGAAACTATGAACATGACCAAAATTCAAGTCGCCAAGCGAATCCAGCACTTCGTTCCTACTTGTGAAATCAGCCTGGGCTCCGGAGAGGACAAAGACCAGAGGGACTACGACGTATCCTACGCCAGAATAAAGAAACTAGGCTTCAGGTCTAGTATTTTATTGGATGATGGAATTAAAGAACTGGTCGCTGTCTTGCCACAGATGTCCGAAGCAGAACTCACATTCAGCAAAAATATACTATAACAGTGTCCAGTGTTTGTTTATCCTCCATTTCTGTAGATGCGAGTTAAAGTCTTCCCAAACTTCATAACAGGCAATGATAAAGGATAAAAAAAACTGTGCTTAATGTTTAAATGGAAGACTCTTTATATGGGAAAGAATCCCTTATAAAATGATATTTTTTATGGAAATATCAAGGAATGGAAACATATAACACATAAACTTTTATATGGTGAAAATTCCATTAAACACAAGTTATCAACAATATAAGCTCTAGCAAATTGATTTAAAAAGGAAAAATATACAATATTATCTGGCAAAATATAGCATGAAAGGACCATCTATGACTTAACCTCTTTCAGCTATTGTATATTAGTAGTTAAATAATTAAATGCCACAAAAATAATAATTAAAAATTAGAAAAAATAGAAGAATTTCTGTTTAAAATTATTTGTTTTCCTGATTAACTATTTAATTGCATCCAAATTAAATTATTCATCCATTTTTCCAAAGCATTCAGATCGTATTGTCACCTAGAAGCCATCAAATATTCTCTAGTCAAAAGTGAAAGCAGAAACACATTTTTAAAAAACAGAATATTCTGCTAATGACAGGAAAAGAGTTCACTTCCTATTTTGATAAGAAATCTTTTATTATAGTAAAATTATTATTATGACTTCAATGTTTCGTATAAAAAAAACCACTATCAAAATTGTAAGCATCTTTGAGTATTTTCATTGAAAATCTGTATATATAATCGTCCACCGCTGTCTGTGCCACTGGGTGAAGTTAAAAATATTTACGTCCTTTTGGACTGCATGTCTGTTCTTATCGCATGCGAAATTGTTTTGGTGATATTCTCACTTCAAGGACAAGGCCGCGGCGAGGTCTCGGCTTCGGAACCATAGGGCTTCGGCTTCGGAACCATAGGGCTTCAGCTTCGGCACCTGATTCCACGGATGAACCGTCGTCTAAGCGGGTCTGATGCTCGTTATATCCACCGGGGCCAAACGCCCTCCCGCTGGTGGGATCTGGAAGTTTGGAGAGGGGATAGCAGCTCAGGTGCCGTCCTCATCTTCTGATCGTGGTTCAAAATTACAAAGTCCGTCCCAAAATAGCTCTAATGCTGCTTTAAAACGGGACATTTTTATAACTAACTTCAGGGACATTTGGAAGTTATTTCTATAATTTTCTTTCAGCATTTTTATTTTATATTAAGCAGTGCATATTTTTCTTTAATTAGATATCTATTTGTTTCAATCTTCTCAGACAGGAAACAAAAAGAAGCAATTGATGCATGTTATTCCTTTTATATTTCTGTAACGAAACCACAATTACAATTACATAACTTTTAAATCTCAATCACCAGGAAAACAAGCATTTTGCACAATAATTATTTAAAGTGTTCTAAAATATTTTACTACATGTTTACTACAAGAAACAAGCCATGTCATTTCTAGAATTACAGAAATGAAAAACGAAATTATCTTTCCATATACGATTTCTGGAAATTCGGAAATAACATAACACAAATTATTTTTAGATTGTTTTTGAAATTAAAAAAACAAAAACTGAAAAACTAAAAATATATACATGTATCTTTTCAGTGATATTTATTATAGCACAATAAAGTAGCTTCTATTTTTAATCAATTTAAAAAACCTTTTAAGCATATTTTTAAAAATATATTTTGCACAAAATAAAAATTAAATTTAACCTGCACGAGGATTGCTAAGCGTTCATAAAAAAAAATTAGCTTTCATCAATGCGTTGTCATCACATTGATAAAAGCTCAAACTGAATGATTAAGTCAGCTATCACTACAAACTAAACTGCGTAATTTTATGTTCGTGTCTATATGAAATGAATAAATATGAAACTCGATATTTCTGTAAAAATAAATGCAAGAAAAAGGTTTCTGTGACCAATTCAAGTGCTTATATTATTGATACAATAATTCTGCATTACTTAGGCAAACATGGCTTCTAATTAGGGCCCAATAGCTAATTAGTAATAGGCATATACATCTAACAGGAAAAAAGAGCTAGAAAAGAAAAATTTTTTTATAGGTTGAGCCCATAAATATTCTGATGAATATGGAATTTAAAGTTTTTATACAGACCCTCGATACGATAAGCTATATTTAATAAATTCTTTCTCAACGTAGTAAACTGCATTTTATGCAGAATCAGAGGAATTCTTATGGAACATTCTTCAGAAAAATTGCGATAAATTATAATAAATATTCTTTAATATACATAGAATTGTTCTAGACCGAAGAATTATCTCCTGCATTCATATTTAAAAAAAAAAAAAACATATTTCGTTTCATCAAAAATATTTTTGTATTAATTGAGGTTGAATCATTTCATTTCAAATAAAAATTCAAATTTAAGGGGGATGACAGAAAATTAGGAAAATGCATATTACAAAGAATAAAACAGTATAAAGTTTCTAAAATGATACGATTTACATGAGTATTAAAATTTCAAGCAAAAATATTTTGCTGATGATGCTTTCAAGACCATTAATTCTGATGAACTAGTTGGTCACCAGAGGCAGTTAGTATTAAAATAAAAATCTTACACAAAAGGGAATTATTTCGTTATTTATGACCTTTTAGCTGTAATAAGTTCCTCCATAACGTTCATTACTTTCAAAACTTGTATAGAACCTTCCATGGCCATTTGCTTTTCCCTGAGGTGGCGATTAGCTCACACAAGTTCATCGACTGATAGCTGTTTGCTATGCGAGTGAGGAGAGTATCAAATTCGTTTATTATACGTGTAAGTTGATCAGTTTTCGGTTAGTTTTAAAATAAAATTTAAAAAAAAAAATGAAATCTGATATTGCAAATTTCAAGTTATCATGTGAGAACATTTTTTTAAAGTCAAGTGGTATCAATCCGACAGAACAAAAAACATGTTCTCACATGACTCATATTTCGCAATCATCAACATTTACAAAAGCGATGGTTTTTGATCATCCGAAAATCAATCGAGTTCTAATTTTTTTTTTTTTTTGTCTAGGCCATAATTTTTTTTTAATGAAAAACCAGCTTAAATCGGATTTAAACAATCGTGTGACTATCAGGATGGAAAGAACAATAGTCACCATCACGTGACTATTTATTGAGCAATCATCAACTTTTTGGAAAGCGATGGTTGTTTTTTTCCCATCTCAAAGTTGTTTGAGCTCCAAAACATTTTTTTTGGCATCTAGAAAATTATATATATAACTTTCGATGTCTTTCCGACTGTTTTGAGTTTATTTCCATTTTCTTCTCTGTGCTTCTTTGGTCGATACCATCTTACGACCCTGCCCTTTATTGGCCAAACAGAAGAATCGAGTACATGGTGGACATTCGCGTCAAATAGTAACTTTTATTGACGATAGCTCATACATTTGGCAACCTTCTTTATCATAATATTTATCATATCTAATAACTCTAAAAGGTAAAATTGATGCCTGAAAAGCGAAAAATCGCCAGTTTTCTGTCAGTACATTTTGAGGCTCCAAAAACCCAAACAACATCATGTTCTCGCATGTAAAAATATTTTTTTTTCCGTTACCAATTTTTTTATGCAAGCTTTTGCATTATATTCTAAAGCGGAGGATATTTGAAGTTGTAGGGGAGAAATTAGGGATGTCATAAATTTTCGAAATTCGGGGTGTATTCGAAATGTTTCTGTACATAATTTTCTTGGCTGTATAAAATTGTCGTGTTCTTATCATAATTACTATATTCCTTATAATGGCGTAAAGTTGCCTTTATCGTCAATTTTGATTTCAATATTTCTGCTTAACGTATTCTTTTCTACGCTAATCAAACTCTTTTTGAAAACAATTTGCAAAAATTTCGATTCCATTCCTGTTTTTGTGTATAGTATATATATTTCTGTTGCAATAAATTTAACAAAATGAGAAGTGAAAAAAAAAACTATTTCTGCTTTATTGACAGCTTTAATTATTTTAAGATTTGAGATAGGAATTGACGGATCGTAAAATTTGTCCTACCAAGGCACTTACGGACAAATACGGTAATAACAACATTTGATATCTAATGGCACGGTTTAATTATACAGAAGAATGCGTATTCAGAATGAATGGATAAAGCGGAATAAATTATTGTATATAAGAAATTGAAAGAGCTTGTACAGTATTTAAAAAGTTAGCATTATTACTAGACGCCTTTGGCGACCAGCCGGTTCGCCAATATTTGTGCTCTCTAAAATGCTCAATTAATATTTTATGTAACTTGATCTCATAATAAATGTTTCAGAAAAATATTTTTAAGCTTCAAATTTTGATAGTCATATAATTTGAAACATATACTATTATGTAGGCTTAAGACGTTCTGTTCATAGTACTACGTATGTTTAAAAAAACGTCCGTAAAATTCAATTTTAAATTAAAGTGGAAATGATGAAACTGTCATAAATATAAAGACATTTTTTACAGAAACCAAGCATACTTAAAAAAAAAAAGAGAGAGAGAGAGAGAGAGAGAGAGAGAACTGAGAACAGAGTTGTTTGGAATCGAAATTTATGTGCATTACAAAATAATTTTCATAATTTATAATATCTTAAAGAACTATTCACAAAAATTTCATGGATTCATCGTAAAATCCAGTCTGTTATCGGGTTTACATGTTTCTGAAAGTACAGACAGCCAGATGGTCAACCCGTTGTAGGATTTAGCTCAAAATTTGATAAATTTCAACATAATAGATGTTGCATCTGTATACCGAACTTCATTCATCTAGTTTCCTCCATTTTGTAGTTACCGTGTTAACTCATATTCGCACAGCCGAACAGACAGACTTCCTCTGAATGCGTTTTGCTCAAAATTTGATAGGAATAAGCAAATTTGGTGTAAAGAAAGTATACCAAATTTCATCAGTCTAGCATGAAATGTTTTTGGGTTATCTTTGTCGCATGCTCCAAAAATGCGTTTTTCGAACTCAAAAGGAAGTCTAAAACGTGGAGATTCATCAAAATTTCGAGTTCGAATTTTTCGATGATTACAATACTTCCTCTATACTTCGTGCAAGAGAAAGTAAAAACAAGAAGCTTTTATTGGTTTTTGTAATCTTTGATAAAGACGAAAACATTCTGTTAGAATCTCAAAAATAGTTAAAAAAATAACAAGAGTGCAAGATGTGAACAACAGCAGCTCGAATCGCAACATTCTATAGTTCTTTCGAGAATTTTAAATTTACCTTCAATTAATAATCAGTCAATTTCAGCAATTTAGTAAGACAAAATACCATCACTTTACTATGCAATGAGTGTTCATTGAGCTCATATTTTAATGAATGAAAACTTATTAAAGAATTAAGACTGGTGTATATTTTATTGATATTGTCTATTGCATCAGTAGCATCTTTAATTTACAGAAAACTGGCATTTTATTACTTACTACTTTCATTTTCTTTATACTGCACACAGATTCATTTGTTCCATACATTAATATATATAAATATTAAATCTTCGATAATAAATAACATCATTATCTAAATTTGTATCACATAATATTCCTTTTGTCAGTATTTTTTTGCTTGTAATACACTTTTGTTTAAAGAGATTTTTATATAACCTTGTTTAACCCTTTAAAGGGACATTTTTTTCTAGTCATATTATATTAAAATATTTTTAGGCTTGAAATTAGAATAAGAAAAGGGATTCACTTAGCTTATTAGATAAATTTAATTTGATTAATTAATTAATTTGGTTCATTAATAATTAAGTAACAAATCAAAACACATCATTTTGTCTGAGATAAAGAATTGAAGCATCTAAGTTTCTGACTTACTAAAAAAATTTGTCAGAACTTATGCCAACCTACATAATTTCATACAAAGATTGATAAATTTGGTGGGAAGCATACTTCCCAAGGCCCTAGACAAGGTTAAATAAATAGAATAATTTCTTAGTCTATACTTTTTTTATAATGTTAAGATTTTCATAATAAGCCATTGAAATGCAACCTTTTAAAGATCTAATTGGACTGAAATTTTAATTAAACGCTGATAACATATAGCATAATAGCTAAACCAGCAGATTAGTTTTCATGAATTCACGATTTTTTTTTTCTTTTGTGAATGAGCATATGATATTAATAATACATGAACTTAATTTTGTCTGATATAATATCACATTCTTTAATAGAAACATAACCCTAATGGTTCAATTAAGTTAAAAAATTGTACATACTCAAGAGTTTTTTTTTTCCTTTGAGATTATCTACTGCACATGAATTGGAAACATCATTTTGTATATAACGTATGGTCGCTATTAGCATAAAGTACTCAATGACAGTATTGTGATATCTTCGCGATACTGCACAGCATTCAGAATATCGAAAACCCTTGTGTACAATATCTTATTCTAAGGAATAAATGTCAGATGAAAATATGTTTCAATTCCTTCACATGAGACAGTATAAGATCAGGTTACTGGATACATCACTAAAGCAATTACTTTCATTTTTAAGCATTGTTGCCAGGTGCCTTTCACTTTTGCCCATAAACTTACAAGACAAAAATTTAATTGTAGTTAAAAATCCGGTCAATTCTAAGAGGGACTAGAGAAAAGTTCCATGGCGTGTGAATTAATATCCCATGTTTCAGGAATAGCTATAGGCAGTGAGTGAATGAAGGTCCATCGCAATTATTTACCAAGAGAACAACATGCAATAGACATTAAGAGTCAACACTTTGAAAAAGTCCATTACTCACACAGTGCATAAAGTTCTTCAAAGGACCAGAAATTACTGAACATGGCCAGTAGCATATTGACAATCCTGTTGATACTGCAACGTTCAGTGGTGGCTAATTAAGTTTAATATACTCCCAAGCAGCAAGAGAAGTCGCTAAACGATTGGCCAAGCATCGCAGCCATCTGATATACGCCGCCCGTATTTTGCCAATGTCACCTTTGCATTGGCGCGACATCGGATTTTGACCATATTTTTTTCTGTCGCCTCTGAAGATCGCTTTTTCATCGGGGCGAACTCCTACGGCGACTTAGTGAAAAAGACCGGCTCAAAGCAATCGGCCCATAGTCGCCTCGATGTCGGGAAAGTTGCTTTTCCTAGGTGGCGCTATGCGAACATATTTTAGAAATTTCCCATGAATCACCTGGCGTGTATTGGATTTTGAAATTCAACCAGCAACGCATACTGTCATTTCAAGAAACTTGGTAAGTGTAAAGTTTTTATTATTATATATTTGTAAATAATATATTATTTATTCTAAATAGTGAATAAAAAAGATTATTTTTGTTGAAGCCGTTCGAATTCGTTGCTTACCTGAAACATGGAGTTGCACGTGATATTATTAGCGTTAGGCGTAAGCGACCATTATCATTTCTTTTCTTGTTTGTATTCTTTTCAAGTGATTTTATTTCCTATCTTTTTTTTTTTTGTGTGTCTGTTCTTAAATTATTGCAGATATTTTTCCATTTCATTTACAATGCCTTTCCTTTTGTTAACAACAATTTCTAATGAAAAAAGTTTTTAAAAAAATATTAAATTGCGTTCTTATGTTTTGATTTTGCAATAACATTTGTGTTATTATTTTTATTTCGACATAAGGCTAAAAAAATAGATTAGCAGAATATATTTATTGTAAATTTCAAAAAAAAAAAAAAAAATCTTTAAAACTTGCAATTATGTAGTTATATTTGAATACTCTTATGTGAATAGTTTATAATTATTTCCCTTTTCATAAAATAGTAACATAAATTTTACACCCATTAGTTTATATTATTTTTCTCTATTGTCCTAAACATTATTATAATATTTGCCTATATAGTTCATTATCAGATTGAAAACATTATCAAGCTTATGAAGTTCTATATATCTATTTTACTCCTTAATTACATATCTCCAATTGTCAACAAATATTTTATTTGTACTTTTAAAAGAAGTGAAAGCTCAATCATTATTCTAATTAAGGAATATGTTTTTTAGGTTCATCAAATCTGCAAAAAGAAGCTCTTTTGCTTGTTAATTACTCATCTCCAATTGTCAACAAATGTTTTATTTGTACTTTTAAATGAAGCGAAATCTCAATTACCATTATAATTGTTTTCTAGGTTCAGCAAAAAGGAAAAATGAAATGTATAATTTTTTATATGTAGCTGAAGATTCAGTTATACATATATATAATATTTATATAAATGTGTGTCGATTTTTAGAAATTTCAAACTCTTCAAGTATTACATAATAAATAAAGTTTAAATAAATTTTTTATAAATTACTTTGTGTCAATATTATTTATTCTTCTAAATTATAAGTCATAGTTTCAGGATTTTGCTTGAATGTATAAGTCATTACAGAAAATTCAGTAAAAAATTACAAGTAAATTATTATTTTACTTTGTATTTCTAAAATATTATTTAATGAAGGTCTTTGTAAATAAATTGTTTTGCATAGTTGTTTTTCTTTTCTTCTAAAAATAAAGAGGGGAAAATAATAATTAAAAAAATATTTGTCTAAAGAAATTTTGTATAATTGAAAGTAGTGTTTACATTTTTAGGTATGGAGTTTTTGTGAAATATTCAGAGTTAATCATAGATCAAATTTGGTTCTTGTGCCATTAAACAAAACCAAACTAATCATAGATTTTTAAAAAAATTAGAAATTTGAAGTAAATTGTTAATTTGTGCTTTTAAAATGTTATCAATTGGACATTAGCTAACACTAACATTTGTAATGGGGTATAAAATTTCTACACCATAAGTAACTTTGTAAGTTAATAATAAATAAGATTTCGCATAAGTGAAAGAAGTGTTGTATTTTTGTGCATGGAATTTTTGTGAAACATATTTTTCAAATATTCAGAGTTAATCATAGATCAAATTTGGTTATTTTGCCACAAATCTAAACCTCACTAAACATAAATTATGAAAATATTAGAAATTTGAAGTAAGTTATTAAATAAGAAGTAAGTTTGTGCTTGTAAATTGTTGTTTATTGAATATTAACCAACACTAACATTTATAATGAGGTTTAAAATTAATGCAATATGAAGTAACTCTGTAAATTAATAGTAAATAAAATTTCCTATAATGGGAAGAAGTGTTCCATGTTTGGGTATGGAATTTTTGTGAAATATTCAGTGTTAATCCTTAATTAAATTTGGTTCTTGTGCTACAAAACCAAACAACTAAATATAGATCAAGAAAATATTAGAAATTTGAAGTAAATTATTAATTTGTGCTTGTAAAATGTTGTATGTTGGACATCAACCGACACTAACATTTATAATGTGTAAAATTTCTACAACTTGAAGAAACTTTGCATGTTAATAGTAAATATAAGGAATTTTGTAGAATTGAAAGAAGTACTGCATTTTTGTGTATGGAATTTTTGAGAAATATTCAGTGTTAATCAAAGATCAAATTTAATTCTTGTGCCATAAAACCAAACTAATCATAGATAATAAAAAAAATATTAGAAATTTGAAGTAAATTATTATTTTGTGCTTGTAAAATGTTATCTATTGGACATTAGCTAACACTAAAATTTATAATGAGGTATAAAATTTTTTCATGAAGTAATTTTGTAAAATCAATAGTAAATAGAATCAGTAAAATTGAAAGAAGCGTTACATTTTTGTATATGGAATTTTTATGAAACATATTTGTGAAATATTCGGGGTTTAACATTGATCAAATTTTGTTATTTTGCTACGAATCTAAACCTCACTAAACATAAATTATGAAAATATTAGAAATTTGAAGTAACTTATTAATTTGTGCTTGTAAAATATTTTCTATTGAAGAAACATATAATAGGAATTATATAATTTAGTGTTTTAAACTATTTTTAACCAATGCATTAAATTTTAGGGTGTTAAAATAGGAATTTGTGTTTTATTCATTATTCTTTAGGAATTATTTGTTTATTGCTCACATTAAGCAATATAAAAGTGTGTATAGTAAAAAAAAAAAAAAATTTTTTTAATAAGAATTATATATTTTTCTGTTTCGAATTTTTATAAAATAGCTTTTAAAAACAGATGATATAGGCAATATATATAATACATCTACTTTTAAATTTCTAATATCAGGTAAAATCATACTGATTAATTATATAATTGAAACTATGATTATGTTAACATTTCTTCCCATGCATTAAACAATGAAAATAAATAGGAAATATCAATGAAGGAAATAAATCTTATATGTAGACAGATATTGAGGTGATCAAATTTAAAATTATTTCAGATAATTTTAACATTTGTTTATTTTTTTTTAAAGAGCAGTAAAAAAATGTCATTTAAACATTTTATAGGGTAAGATTGTGGTAAAATCTATGCTATAATAATAGTTAAAAAAAAGTTGGAAGAATTGTTAGAATGACATTTTCCATGAATTTTTATCGAAAACAAGTATTTTATGGAATTTTAAATTTATCAAAATAAATAACAAACACTACTATTAATAGGTAAAAAAGAAAAGTAAACTATTCAAAATATCTCGTATTTTCAGTCTTTTGACAAAATTTTTTAAGTATGATAGTTTTAAATATTATGACACTAGTTTCTAGAGTTTGAGAAAATTGAATAACCATTAAACTAATATTTCAATTTGACACCAGCAAGTGTTCAGAAATAAATTGCCTATTGATTGGCATTTGGTTGCCCATTGCTAAAATACATGGGGAAATGATTGGTATTGGGTCGCCCATTGCTAAAATACATGGGGAAATGATTCGTATTGGGTCGCCCATTGATAAAACAGGTCGCGAAATGCTTGGTATAACGTCGCCCGTGATAATAACAAGTCGCCAAAGGATCGGCAAATTCGTCGAAAACAAGTCGGGGCGACCATCGCGCGGCGTACCGCCGGGGGACATGACCAATGTCGGGGCGAGATCGCCTCCGATCTCGCCCCAATCTCGCTCGTTCCGTGGGGCGATACTTGGCCAATGGTTGGCCAACGATCTTTTGCTGCTTGGGCTAACGTTCCCGCTTTAAAGCTATTTTGGGACGGACATCGTAATTTTGAATCGCTGTCAGATGACGAAGGCGACACTTGAGCTGGCACTTCCCTCTCCAAGTTTCCGCACCCCACTAGCGGGAGGACAAGATTTGGGGTTATGGAGCACCCGCCCGGCGAAGCCGGGCTATCTCCTTCCTGGTAGGATGTAAACTTGACAGCGGATGTGCCTTGTACTGCTGCAGTCTGCTGAGTGATGTTCTTCAGTGTCCGGTCTCCTGGTGGTAGCATGGGTGGTGGAGGGGGTGAGATCTCTTGACCAATGGGGTCGTCTCGTTCAGCCAGGTGTGGAAGAGGTGGGAGAAGCTAGTGCCGTGTGCAAAACCTGGGAAGTGTGCATTAGTTCGTGGTTGAGTGGTTTAAGGCTGCGTGGAAACTATTGTTCGTTGATAGCCAATGGGGGACAGGTCTATTTCGGGTGGGATGTACAGGATCAAGTTAGTTGGGGTGTGTTTCTAATTTACTGAGGGATGGTGCTATTTCTGGGTCTTTTAATTTTAATATTGGGAGGGTATTTGGGGATACTTTTGACAGCATCATTGTCGTTGGTATCTATTTTGTTGAAAAAGTTTACTGACAATTTATGCAGTACTTCGTGGAAGGATTTATAGTTCAGGGCTTTGTTAAGATCTGCCGTTCTCATGTACCATCTAGCTTTACAGATATTCCTAATAATTCTGTTATATTGTTGAAGTATAATTTTAATATTGCTTTTCGCGGCATAACCCCAGACAGGGCATGCATACATGAGTACTGGACGCAAATAGGCTGTAAAAATAAGCAATTTCATGTCCCTATTCAATTTGGAGTTTCGAGCTAATAGGGGGTAGAATTTACGGGATAAAGCTCGGAACTTGTCTTTAATAGATAAAAAGTGTTTTTTCCAAGTTAGTTTACAGTCAAGTATTAATCCTAAATATTTAGCCTCCTGAGACCACGGCACTAGGCTGTTTTTAATTTTTACTTTGGGGAAGTTCGGTTGCTGCTGGCCCTTGTGAAACAGTACTGCTTCAGTTTTATTTGCATTTATTTCTATCTTCCATTTTTGGAACCAGTCCTCTAAAATTTTGAGATGTCTATTGAGGGCGATGTGTACATAGTTTACGTTTTTATTTCTGGCTAGTATCGCTGTGTCGTCTGCGAATAAACATAGCATAGTGTCAAACTGTTTAGGCATGTCGTTTATGTACAGTGAGAAGAGTACTGGGCCTAACTTGGAGCCCTGCGGTACTCCTGCATTTATAAGTTTTGTGTCTGAGTATTCGTGTTGTACCCTGACTTTAAAGGATCTGCCAGTGAGATAGGACTCTAAGATGTTAATCAGGTAGCCTGGAACCCGATTTTGGATCATCTTGTAAATTAGTCCATCTATCCACACTCGATCGAATGCTTTTTGTATATCCAGGAAGACAGCACCTGTCTTTTGTTTATTAGTGAATCCTTCTGTTATGTACTCTACTACTCTGACAAGTTGGTGTGTAGTGGAGAGATTAGGTCTAAAACCAAATTGCTCTGGGAGCAGGGTGTTGTTTTCTATTAGGTGTGTGTTCAGCCTCTTGAGTATGATACTTTCAGCAATTTTGCTTAAGGTTGAAAGTAGTGAAATTGGTCTATAGCTGGTTGGGTCTGTGGGGTCCTTTCCTGGCTTAAAAATAGGAACCACCGTTGCTGTCTTCCATCTTGTTGGGAAGTGGCCTACTTCCAAAATCTTTTGTAATAACAGGGTAAAAATCATGATAATGTTTAGCGGTAGTTTCTTAATAATTTTATTGGAGATGTTATCAATTCCGGGGGCTTTGTTTACATTAAGTTTATGGATGTTTTCAATTACTTCAGATGATAACGGGAGTTCAGATACGGGGCATGTTTGTTTCAGTGGCGCCATCTGGGTGTCGCGGTAGTGACTTAAAGTTTCTTCGACCTCGATTTCGGTTCCCTCATGGCTTAAATTGTTTAGATTAAATTGTGTCTCCAAGCTGTTCGCTAGGCAGTTTGCTTTTTCGAGGTCGGTTTGTGCAATACTAGCCGGACCATTAAGGGTCGGAATGTGGTGTTTTTTCTTCTTGAAGGGTCTCACAAAGGCCCACAGCTCACCGTTCTCGTTGTTCAGTCTGGCTAACTTATCGGATAGTTCCCTGGTTTTCAGTTCACTGTCTAATTTATTTATTAGCTTGTTGAGTCTATTAAGCTCTGCTTTCGTCGCGGGGGATCTATTTAGTTGGTACAATTTCCTTATTTTGTTCCTTTCTGCATTTAAATTTTTTAATTGGGGGTTTATGTACGGCTGGTTATTTTTAATGGGGAGGGAGTTAATATTTTTGCTGGTCACTATTGCGTTTTCGATTTCCTCGGCCAGTTTATTTATTCCTTCTGGGTGATTAAGGTTGTTTACTTGGAAGTGCGACTTTCTGAGATCATTAACAAAATTTTTCCAGTTTACTCTAGTTTTTGAGTTAGTTTCGGGTAGTGAATAGTTAAAATAGAAGGTGAGGGCTATCGGATTATGGTCGGAACTCATTTCAGGTAGGGATTGGATGTAATACGGGAAGAGGAAATCTTTAATTATGGTGAGGTCTATTGTTGACGCGGAATTTGGTCCATAACGGGTTGGTTCGCTAGGCGCCAGGACTTCAAGCCCTGCACTATCGACGAAATTCCTGAGGGCAGTTCCTTTGGGGTTATTTTGGGTGCAATTCCAGGAGATATGGTGCGCGTTAAAATCACCGCAGATGATGGGGTTTGGACTGATTTGTAGCAGGTTTTCGATGTCGAAAATGAATAAGTTGTGGTCGGCACTTGGGGGGACGTAAGTTGAGATGAAAGTTATGGGATCACTATTTCTGGGGGTAATAGCAACTAATGTCGCTTCAACATGATGCAGAGTTAGAGGGTTTACTTGATAATGGGGTATTATATTTTTCACTAAAATTGCCGTTCCTCCGCTCGCTCTGTGGTCGTCCTGATTTAACCTATACTGATAATATCCTGCATAATTTGCAACGTGGATTTTTTGTCCGGGTCTCAGGTGGGTTTCTTGTAATAAAATGAGATCGGGGCTATGCTTATTAATGAACAGTTTCAGCTCGTTAATTTTGCCTTTTATCCCGTTTGCGTTCCAGTACACAGTTTTTAGGGCGTCACGGGTGAATGTTAATCATTACCCTTCTCTATGGCTTGTAATACGGTCCTGAAAATAATTTGTAGTTTGTCCTCTATTTTCACGGCTTGTTTGAGTTCCTTGGCTATAGTTAAAATTTCAGGGACATGCTTAATTATTTCCCTAACCTCCTTGTAAATTTCAATTATAGCAGTGAAGCTGCTGGTTATTTCATCTTTGTTTATGGTCTCTGGTTTGTTTGTGTTTATTTCTACGGTTGCAGTTGATTTCTGTGGCGCCATCTGTTGGGCTCTGTTGCCGTTAAATAGTTGGGCGAAACTTTTGTTAGGCTGTATTAACGCCTGATTCTGCCTAAAAGGGTGACTAGTGATATTTTCTGGGTTATTGTTTTTATTAGCTATTTTTGGGAAGGCCTCGCAACCCCTAAAGGATGCGATATGCCCTGGTTTTTTGCAATTTATGCAGACAGGGTTTTCAACTTTTTCCTTGATCAGGCATTCCCTAGTGTTGTGTTTGCCGTTACATTTTAAACATCTAGGGTTCATTTGGCAGTTGGAGGCTCTGTGGCCAAAATAATTACATTTGTAGCATTGAGCTACGGTGTTCCTACCCCTGTACTCCTCAACAGTGACTCTGAGGTACCTGATATGTTCAATTTTGTAAATATCTTGCACATTTTTGGTTCTCCTCAGCTCAACTAGGTAGAGGGGGAGGGGGCGGCGGGTTTTTGCCTGGGTTAGTCTGGTGACTTTCTCAACAGAGAACCCCTTTTCAATCAGGTGTTCCTTTAGGTCCTCTTCGATTTGTTCGATATGCAACCCTTTGATCACTACTTTCACTGGCCTTTCAGCTCTCGGCTGTATTATGTAGTATTCGAACTGGTTTATTTTACAACACTCCTGGATTTTTAAGTGCTCGTTTTTATCTTCAGGGAAAACCCTGATAAAGCCATTACCTAATTTCGAGTCCTTGATCTTGCAGCTTGAATGCAACTTTTCAAGGACCCTGTGGTAATCTGGGGTGAATTTAAGCATAATGGGGGGGACGCTTTCAGTTACGGGCGGCTCGATTTCTTTGATCTTATCGAGGCTTTCGAATTTATTTTGAGTCGGGATGCTACTGCTTGGGGTAGCTATCTCATTATTTTTCCTAGCTGCCTTTCGTTTCGGCACGATTTGAAATTCGTTTTCTTTTGGGGTGGGGGAGTTTGGTTTTTCTATTGGGGAAAGTTTGCACACTCCCGGCTTGCTACATTCAAAAACACTGAGTTTTCTCAACTCACCCTTCAAGTGCTCCATTTCCCTCCTTATGTCGATGAATTCTCTGGTGAGGGTGATGCAGTCCTGTTCAGTCTCAGGTGTATGGAGCTTGAAGGAGTCGTAGGCTGCACGTTTGTTCTCTGTGTGTAACAAATTCATCTCTTGGATTTTGAGGCAGCTGGCTGCCCTTTCTTTTTGAAAGCAGATGTTACAGATGCCTGATTCATCGTCAGCTTCAATCTGCATTTCTTGTTCATCCAAGCATATCCGCTTGGATGGTTCATCGTCTTCAGACATTCTGTCCCTCCCAAAGGCTGATCCTAAAAAGGACGAGTCGGGACAGATGCTGTTTTCGGTTGATTCGGAGTTGGCCAGCGTAAACGGGAGCTCAAAAGAGGCACGTCCTCACGGGTCAAATCCCAAGCACTGAATGAAATAAATGAATGAAAAATACTAGCGGGAGGACGTTTGGCTCCGAAGGATTTAACGTGCACCAGACCCGCTTACACGACGGTTCTTCGGTGGAATCGGATCTCGAACCTGAAGCAATTCGGTTCCGAAGCCAAGACCTTACTCATTGGTGGCTGGGTGGTCGGCTGTACATAAGAAGTAGCATATTGACAGCATGCTATGCAGTTCGACAAATCAAGTGCTTATATTTTATTCAAATGATGCTCTGGGCTGAGTGCATCAATGAAAAAACGAAGCATTTTTCAATGTGGTGGAAAGTCAGCTTCATAGTATATTTGTAATGTTTTCCATATAGTCGCTTGAACCCATTCATTGAAATAAACATTTATACGAACCAACTTTTTTATTTTAATTTTCTTCAGGATGTATCGCTTTTCAGTCAGCATCAAACGTGATGTTCCTGCTAATGATACCCTCCTTATGCAAGGCAACAGGGCCTAGGTCATTGAATTAGATGCATATGTGTCTGTTGAGACAAAAACGCACACACTCTATCATGCCTCTACCGGCCTGCAAAATCACTAGACCTCAGTCCTACTGCGAATCTGCACAACCTGTTAAACACGTAATACCCATTATTTGGTGTAAATTTGCATGGTCTGTTGTTCAGCAAGAGCCTTAAACTTGCAATGCAAAAACTACTAAACACCATTCTTAACTTAATCCTAACGTTTATCTAAGTTAGAGATATAGCTACATGATATTAAACTAAAAGGAGTGATAATTTTCTGCCCAATGAAGTCTATGGAAAAAGTATATAAACATCATGCACAGTAATATGTTAAAAAAAAGTCATTTCCTGTCTACATTTTTATGGGATGGAAACTTCCAAGAGGTGATAAGTACCTCAAATGTGATTTGTTTTAATACAATGTCCAATTCACCCGCATATTAACAATGC
The DNA here is from genome assembly GCF_947563725.1 of Argiope bruennichi. Lineage (NCBI taxonomy): Eukaryota > Metazoa > Arthropoda > Arachnida > Araneae > Araneidae > Argiope > Argiope bruennichi. The sequence continues at coordinate 121,006,374 of NC_079159.1, forward strand.
CATTATTTAAAAAGATACTATAGTATGAATTATAAAGCATATCTGCATTGACTCTCTCCAGTGCAAATTATCATTTGTTAGTAGGGGAGGGAGGGGGATTAAATATTGAAAAAAAAAAAAAAAATCGAAATTTTGCAGGTTAAAAATTATAGACCATTAGTCTCGATTATCACAGGACAAATGATAACATCGATTTACAAACGATTTTAGATTGTTATATCCATTAAAAAGAGAAAATAATGATTCAATAAACTTCAGTAAAAGATTTACTTGTTAATTTTCTCTTAGCTCACATTTATGTGATATGAAGAGTTCTGCTAATTAATGCAAATTTGTAAATGACGCTATTACAGCTCAGATTTATTCAGAGTTAACAGTAATCATGAAGATCTCCGGAAAAATGAATGCACATCTCGATGCATCAGATTTTATACGTGTTTGTATCTTATGTTCATATGTGCAAAATAAATAATTTGAAAATTTGCAAATTTAAGAAGTAAAATCACTATAACACAACTGAGATACATCATGATCTCCCTAACAGAGTAACAATGGTGAATCACCCAGAGACAGAGCTTTATGTCCTAATTACAACACAAATATAATGTTCATAATGATCTATTTTGTATATTATTCATTTGCATCCAGATCATAAAATCAAATAAGTGTTTATGAAAAATTTAAATATTAGTGAAGATATGTTTTGATTATTATAAGAAAGTTAAAGCTAGAAAGCATTAATCAAAGAATTTAGCCTAAAGGACTTGGAAACAAAAATTCTTATTCCTTAAAAATCAATCACCCATAATATATTTTCGAATAAAATATTTTTAAACTTCATATTTTGTTAGCCATATAATTCGTAATATCATAAATGCCTTACAATATTCTGTTCATTGTATTGTGGATGTCTCTATTTTTTTGTCAGCTCTTGTAAAGTTTCACTTGAAATGGAAGTGATAAAACTTCAATAAATGCAAAAAACTTTTTTACTGAAATCAAACATATTTTTTAATAATATGACTACAGAAAATCGAATTCTTCAGCACTGAAGTCCTATGTGTACTATAGAATATTTTTTATTATTTATGCAATATCACAAATATTTATTCAATTAAAAAAAGATGAAAAAATTATCTGATTCACCATAAATTCAATTTTAATTTCAAAACATTTTAAATGTTGTAAATAATGTTTTATTTTATTCCAGTCAATAAATATACTTCTGAAAATAATAATGAAGACAAAATCTTATAGTCCTTGAATTCAGTTAAATAATCTTGGCTATCTAACATTCCAATCTTTTATGATCAAATTGACCGAATATAGCTTTAAATATAATTATTTTAAACAAATAATTTTAAATAATTCAACTTTGGGGGAACTCAGGGCACTGTTTGCCATATTTTCTTTAAGACAATCAATGGAAAGGTCTAAAATCACACACTTTTATAAATTACTAAATATTTATTATAAATAATATAAATTAAAAAATATTTATAATTTACTAATACAAGAGAGGAATTTCTTTCACTTAAAATATTAATGTCTCATGTTTATTAAATATGATTCCCAAGATAGATGATCTGTATAAAAATTTAAAATCTGTAACTCATCAACTCTACGTCATTTATTGATTCAAATTACATATAATTATTTACTTTATTTAGACCATTTTTTTATTAGATGTTTATGCCTATTACTAAAGTTTTGAAAATAGCTGTAGGGGCTCTGATTAGAGTAAATATCCTATATATATATTAAGTTATCTTTGCCTTAAATAAAATTCAATTATTAAATTAATAATATAGATGCTTTAAAAAGTCACAGAAATATGTTGTTTTAAAGGAAATATTACATATATTTATTTCATTTTATACAGACAATGCTGAAAATTACACTTTTTAAAATTTTGTTTGTAGTTGGAATCAACTTAATCTTTTAAATTATTCTTTTGTCAATGTGATGGCAATATCTTGATAAAAACTCATTTTTCCTATGAATGCATAACATGCACATGCATGTTAGATTTTATTTCACACACATGTATGCACACAAATTTATTTTGATTATAAGCAAAGATGAACAATTTATAAAAATATGTTTTTATTGATAGAAGATTTAGTTGATAATTATATTAATATGGAGTAATAAAGCATTAAGGTATAATTTAAGAAACATAAAGTATTTTATTTGTTCGACGCAAATATAAGATGAAAACAGTTTGAACAACCAGTTTCTTTACAGGTTTTACACGAAAGTAATAAATTTATAAATATGTATTACAAATTACAAAGTAACATATTTAAAACTGGAAGATCACATTTCTCTTCCCATTTGTGAGGAAAAGCATTCACAATTACAGTCAATAAAAATATCTCACAATGCAAATTAAAACACAAGACTGAAAACAATCCTAATAAATACACATACAGAATCACATACTTAATAATTAAATAGAAATCAGAAAAATTATTATGCATGTAAAAAATTATGTCAAAAGTTAAGAACTAAAAATATATCAAATCATCTTTTTCAATTCTATATCTCCTTCACCAATATCTACATGAGCAATCTGATGATCTTGCATTGAATGCATTGCTGTAGCATACTTTATACAGCTAAAAAGGCAACATTGAAAAAGGAATCACTAGTTAACACTGTTAGTGACTAGGACTTAAAAAACTTTTTATCTTGTTTATAATATTAAAACATTCCATAAAACAAGTGTTTCAGTCAGAGTAGAAGAAAGGAAGTTAGAAACAGAGTAAGCAATGAATTTTGAAGAAAACTAAAGTTCTTCCTCCATTTTATGCATGAAAATTTATGTAAATATTACAGACAGATGTTATTCATTATATGTAAGTAGAAAATTTGTGTATAACATTCTTTCCCGACAATCATTACAGATAGAACAATTTCTTTCATGAATAGACCAGAAAACAGATAAAATATTAAAACAAGAAAATAATATCAAACATTATTAGTGAAATAAATTTTCTAACAAACAAATTTAAATAATAAGTAGAAGAAACTGATGTGAATGTTTCAATGTTTTTAAAAAACATACAGTAATATCTCCACTTTTATTCTTTTTCAGAGACCAAAGAAATAATGAGACAAATGAAGATAAAGAATGAATTACAGAATTGCACTTACATAGGTAAAAATGATCACGAGCAGGAGATAAACATTTCACACATGTACATTATCAATATATATATATATATATATGTACGTTATTTCATGTTTATTCCTAATACTGAACTCAAACATTCAATGTATATTAAATATTGATTTTATTCTGTCTTTGTAATTCTGCTCATATACAGGATGATCAGCAATTAAAATAATAACAAGATAATTTAGCTATCTTTCATAATATGAGTATGAAATTACTCAAGATGCAATATTTTTGCAACATAAAAAAATTAAAATTTTTGGAGCTACTATTATTTATACAATGTTTATTTCAAAAATAAAACACAAATACTGCTTTACTTGGTGTGGCAAAAACAGCAAGAAGCATACCATTCCATAATAACAAGAATTTTAATATAGAAAATCTGATGGGACCAATATATGTATATATATAAATGCTAGGAAAATGTTAAAGATGGGGATGTAAAGGCAGAGTAATACTGTAAATCCCATATGATTTATGTGTGAATGAGGTGAATATATCATAGATTAAATATAGCAACCAAATGTCATAATAATGTTTCCACTAAGCTCAATAATTACAAAACTCAGCTGCCAAAATTATTACATAATTGCTATTGGAGCATATCCATAATATCAAGAATTTATAAAAAAATATAACCAAAGAATTTTGTAAAATTTTATTGAGAAATAAAAATATATCATAATTTAAATCTCTCCTCCCTCTTCAATTAAAAAGAAAAATACTATAAAACAATTTTTCATGTTCAAAGTTCACATTCATTTGATTCATTAAAAAGAAAATTGAATCTTTGCACTTAGTATTTATATTAAATCCATAACATATGTTAACATATAACAATCAGCATTTAAGTAGAAAGCAAATTTATTAAATTGTTAGCCAACTATTTATATAATTTTATTTATCACAGTAACATTCAAAAATCTATGAACTACATTTTGAAAAAGAATATTTTCCCCCTCTCACTGAAATTAATGACTTTTATCATCTTATTCAAGCAACATCATGATGAATAGATAATTTTAGTTCACATTAAAAACTCATTGCTTACATCAAATGAAATATAAAACTTTCTTTCCTACTCTGAATTTATTAAATATTGGAAGAATTGGGTTCTTTTTTTTCAACATGAGCATGACTCACTTGGTTCATCTTGGGCACATACTTTGAACGAGTCTTTCATTTCCTGCTCAATGTCCTTGACACGAGATGTGCTAATCAATTGTTTTGCAATATCAGTGAACATTTCCTCGACACCAGCACCTGTTTTACAGGATGTTTTGTAAATACCACTAACCAAATTGTGACACTGTTCACAAAAATTCTCTATGTCAGCGTCTGTGATGGGGCTATCTGAATTCTGATTAAGCAAGTCTGTCTTGTTGCCGCAAAGGAAGATTTTGGCACTTTCAGCATAAGTTACAATGTCCAGCAGATGCTGGGACAGGATATTGAAGGAATCTGGGCTATCAAAGCTAAACACCAAAATAGCTGCTTCAGCAAATTTATAATAACTGCTTGTGATGGAGGCCACACGTTCCATACCACCTGTGTCCCATAATTGGAGCTGAAAAAGAGGAAACACAAAAAGTATTAATATTAACACATTTACCAAAAACGAATTTTATAATTTAATTACAAGATATGCCTTATGAAGAACCAAAATCTCTTATTATTGCATTATATTAAAGATATACTATAAATATAAGTAGATAAAATCAGAATAAGCACACTTTTTCTAGAAGATAAGAAAAAAATTATTGTATTAAAATTCTTTCATATTAATTTGATAAATGAAGATAAGTAATATTTCTATATAAACCTATATTTTTTTATAAGTATAGCTTCCATTATAAATAAAAGCATTTTTAATAGCTATAAATGTAGCAAGCTGTATCTTACCTTCAGACCGTCAGTGTCTTACACAACTTTATATATATTATGACAATATATGTAAATGATAACTTTTATATACAAAATGGGAGGGGAAGTTGGTCACAATTTTTTTCCCCTATCTTTTCTAAGCACTCAAAAAATAATTTTCTACTTGTAAAGTATAATATCCAACAACTATAATATTTTATTAATATAATTTATAAAGTCTTATGGTCTTAATTTATATATCCTATGATGAATACATTAATCAAATTTATTATTTTTTACTACTTTGTTTTACTTTAAACATAATTATTTGTGATTAAAATGTACAAAATAAAGCACTACAAAAAATTTCTAATGGAAGGCAGATGTTACTATCTAATCATTACTTAGGATTTTTTAAGTTTTAAAAAACAATTTATCTCATTAGAATTAAAACAAAGAATAAGGCTGTGTTCTGATTCTAATGAGATAACTGTTCAAATCAAGTACTGTCAAAACTCTGACAATAGTTAATAACCAAAGTAAGATATCTCAAGATAGGAATAACAAAAGATAATGTTTAGCATAAAGGCCTTCCAAAAAATAACAAGTAAGAAAAGAATCAGCAAGATATGTAAATAATATTAGCGAAATATTATAGTAAGAGAGGTGATATATATTAATAAATAAATAAAATAAAATAAAATTTAGTTTGGTTTTTCTTTTAATTCTATTTTCCACATACCTAATACAATTTGGAAATCCAAATAGTTTAGATTTTAGACTAATTAGATTATTTTTTGAAAATGCCAGATTAGTTCTCAAGAAAACTTTTTACCAAAATTACACAAAATTGCAACACATTATAACTTTCCAAAACTGAATTTACAAAAATCATTATCTGAGTGGGAATTAAAATCACCTAATATAACAAACTTCATCAATAACGAATTTTAATATATGGGTCATTTTCAAAATTCGGTGCCATTTGGAAATTGAAAAGAAAAAAATAAAAATTTTTTTAATTAGTAAATTTCTTTTGACATTATTAAACAGACATTATTTCTGTATATTACTTGAATATTTTTGATACATTTTTTTCTTTTATATATTTTTAATTGATGTTTTTTTGGTCAGATATGAAGAAAATTGTCATGTCTGTTACCGGACATTTTTCTTGTAATTTTTGTATTTAAGTTCAGTGTACAATAATGTAAAGCTATATTTAATATAAGTATAGAGTCATTTTACCCATATAATAAAGACTTTCGAATAAAAAAATATTTCTTATGGTATTTTTATATTTTTGTTTGTTTATGTTTTGTTATTTTTATATTATGTCTGTTACTAATATAGAATTCTTACAAGGAGTTTTTTAATATAAAATACTATAAAAACAATTAATGCAAAATGTCTGTCATTCTTATATATACTAGGCAGAGTCAATTAATATGTAACTCTAATTGTAGCAATATTATGTCAATTTAAACTTTTTAAGGAAAATTTTGAAATGGTAACAGACATGACACAAAGTAACAGACGTGACATAAATTCAGGAGCCAAATTTTGATGTAAAGCTTGAAAGATAGAATTAAGCTAAAATGTGTTTCTCTTTTAGTACATAACTTTTTACTATAAAATAAAAAAATAATAAATAAAAAAAAATATGTATATATTATTTGAAATTCACAGATACAGAATTGGAACATGTGTACACATTTTATTTTTTAGTATTTTCTTGAGTTACAATGCTATTTATTCAACATCATATTTGGAGAGATCCACATCAAACATCAAATATTGTAATTGGCGAAAAGAGCATCTAGTTAGATTTGGAAGTTTCATCACAATATCCTCTGCTTCAATATTATATTCTTTATCATCCTCTCAAAAGAACTTTGCATGATTCCTGACTTTTTTTTAAATACTTAACTGTAAAATTGTTGTTCTGGATGTCGATTATTTCTGAAACGAAATATTTTATCGATCGTTTACCCTCCAATTTTACAAGTACGAAGCTTCCTTCTTGAATATCTTGTTGAAAATTGTTGGATAAAGGAGAAGAAAAAGATTTACAATAATTTTCTGCGTTATTTATTGTCATGGCCGTGCTTTCTTGTTCATTTTCTTTTAATGCAAATACATTAACTGTAAAACAGTCACAGACATTTTTCTGTCTGCAGAAACAGCTTAAATCCCTAAAAAACATTGAGTCGTTCCCAAAAGAAAAAATTTCATGTACGCTCATCGTTCCTTTTAAAACCGGAATATCAGATGGAATTATTTTTTTAAACATTTCTACATCTGTTTCACAGATATAATGAAGCTGAATGTTTGTTTTATTTATTAAAACATTAAACAAGAGTTTTTGCATTGGGTATATCTGTCCTCTGTGCAACTATTTTGTCAGCAGCTCTCTTAATGGCTCCCCCTATTCCATCAGCAGCACCCTTGCCGTGACCAGCCTCAAAAAAAGACCATGATCCATACTTATAACCATTATTTGCTATATGCTCATTCAAAAGGAAGAAACTTTTCTTCTGTCGATATTGCGCGGTAGGGCCATCAGAAAAAAAAGTGGATAATTTCAACTTCGGGGGAAATTCTCTTAAGCTCATTGAATATTGGCTGAAGGTGAGCCCAAATTGCTGCAGGACCATGGTCGTAACATTCGGAAATTGTGCAGAACGAAATTGGTTCATGCTGGTTTCTTAGATATAAAGCGCCAGTATGCAGAGTTGCCTGCTTTCTCGATCCTCCGAAATAAAATGCCTGCACTTCTGTAGCATGTTTGCACACGTAATTTTCAGAAATAAAGTTTAATAAAGCTAATGATTTGATAACATTGCAAACATTAATCAATTCAGTAAATACAATGTGATAATAAAAAACAAAGAAGATAAGAGAAAAAAATGAAAACTGTAACAAATATGCACTTTCAAAAAGTAAGAACTTACATTTATTCCCTCCCCCCCCACCCACCCTTAAAAAATTCTTCCTAAAATATCAACTAAAATTTAAACAAAACAAACCCAAAAATTGAACCATATTTCAAATCTTGAAACATGTCAAGTCTGTTACCAAGATTGTCATGTCTGTTACTATATAGAGTAACAGACATGACATTTCAAAGTACAAAAATTAAGGAAACTAAATAATTCCATAAAAACATGAAAATAAATTTTAATTAAAATTAAAAGCCTAAAAATCTAAATTAATCAGTTGAATAAATTTATAAATAAATATATTTTATACAAAATATTAAGGTAACAGACATGACATGCAATAAAAATACTTAACACAAAAAGGCTTCAGCTTCTTCAATCAAACATTCAAGATGGCTGCTTGCATTTCTTTCTTAGAACATGTTTCAATGGTATACAAGTGTTGTCATTTTAAAATTTCAATCTTGTTGCTTAAAATGTTGAAAATATTGTATGGTAACAGACATGACTTAATGTCTGGACAGCTGTATTTAATTGGTAAAAATCATCTATTCTTCTTAAAAGGTTATTAAAACCTTCTTTATAACCTAATTAAAAGTATATTTCACAATAAAAAAATATGTCAGAATAAAAATTTTAATATTTGGAAAGTAATGCAGCAAAAAACATTTTGAGTTTTATGATTTGGACAGCTGAATTTTTGTTTCCTCTCAACTTCTTTATTAGAAAAAAAAAAAAAAAAATCAGATGAATTATTTTAATTTTATTGTTTCTCCACTGAAAATTGCCTGCTAAAAAGCATGGTAAAAAGAAAAATCATTTAAACTTTATAACATCTTGTAAAAAAAATGTGTTTCACATGGACAACAAATGGCACCGAATTTTGAAAATGACCCATATGCCACAATATATTATTACCTATTACTTTCTACAATGTTTTGTGTATATTTTATTATAATATAAATATCTATTCCATTATTTTACCAATATTTTCAAATATAATTAAATAACATAAAATTGTTTTATTCTTTGATAATTGAAAATCTGCTGCTTGATTATTATATATAGCCATAACTATCATTTTTGGATAATTTTACTCCTCAGTAGAGTGATATACAATGAGTAAGAAAAGTTCTTCTTAAATACCAAAATTAATATCCATTCAAGGAAAAACAATTTTAATATTTTTAAAACTTTTCAAAGTTACAGCAAATTGATTAATTAAAATATTTCTACATTCTACTACTACTAAGGAATTAATATCTTTTCTTTCATTTCTCCTATGTTTGGTGAAATCAAATTTAACTGTCATCTGTACAAAAGATCTCCATTTCTAAAAATGGGAAGTTCAGAACACATTTAAACAGGTTATTAAAATAGTTGAAATAGCTCAAAAGAAGTGAGTAATATGCACACAATTTTAGTCAGGATATTAAAAAAAAAAAAAAAAAAAAAAAAGACCAAGAATGGATCACAAAAGAATGTTTTATTAGCATGTGCACAAAAACAGTAAAAACACAAAAATCTGTTGAAGATAAGACTTGCTTACATTTTGAACTGAAAACTAACAGAAAGATATTAACTTTTAATAACAAATGAAAACTAACAGAAAGATATTAACTTTTAATAACAAATGAAAACTATTCACAGAAAACATTAAACAAAGGATAAATATGTCATTGCATAGTAGTAGTTTTTAATTATATAATTTTTCCTTAATTTGTCTTTTTCCTTGAGGAAAGGGAAAATGCATGTGCAATATGAATTTTTATTTCATTTAATTTTTAAAATCCTTACAATATAACATATTTTTGAAATTTTGATAGAAATAAAATATGTTATATAAAATTAATCAACAAAATAAATACCATAAAAATGAACAGTATAGTCATCTTATATTTCTTCAAAAATAAAGTAGTCTAATTCTACTAATTTAAAAGATTAAGTGGAAAAGAAACAAATAAATGACAATTCTACTCACACGAATGTTTCTACCATGTATTCTGTAGACCTTGTCAAAATGGTCCAAACCTAAAGTAGAGTGGCGACTGGAATTGGAAACAAAAGTATTCATAGCAAATCGCCTGAAGAGGGAACTCTTCCCTACACCAAACTCTCCACACAAGATGACTTTCTGCTCGGGAATTTTTGTAGTAGCCATAGCACCAGGAAAAGCAGGTTACATGTCATACACCTGAAACACAATGTTCATAAATGCTCTGAAGAGTTCAACAGATATTGATAAACCATATAAAAATAAGAAGAAACTATAGACAAAATTTAATGTTAATAAAACCTGTAATTTATATCCCATTTTCTTTATATAACATTTTAATTGCTTATTTATTTATTTACTCACAAAAGTAATTTTTTAAAAGCTTTTTTCAAGATGTGATTTCACAATTTAAATGAATTAATAAACACAGTTTTATGAATTTTATTCTCAAAATTAATTTCTGATATATTTTTTAAAGCCTCTTCACAATAAGAAAGACTCAATTCAGAGATGTAGCATAACAAGAAATAACACCTTTTAGGGGTAGCAAAATTTCATAATAGATAATATCTTATAATCTGAATTAGAATAACCAAAAATTCCTGAAAAGTTTCAGCAGCTATGGAATTTGGCAGAAAAAGCTGCCTGTCTGACACTGGGTACTCTACTACATTGGACGAAATTGAATGTAATCTACATTATACATCAACTGAAACTAACAAACAGAATTTCAATTTTGAATGAGTTCGAAATAATGATGATGAGTATTTTAGAATTAACATTATTAAAAATTCTTTATCACACTTCTTGCAAATCATATGTCTTTTTGCAGCAAAGAATGCAGATGAAAAAAGCAATTTTACCGATCCAAAATTTTCTAAAAACAAGACAATTTAATAGCAGAAAGGACTAAAAAAATTATGGTTAGCTCAACATAATCTTTACTAATAAAAGATATCATTTACATCATTGATTCCAAGAATGGAATAAATTCCTGGTAAGAGATATTGATTTGTGTTGATTACAAATATTATTAAGCATTAATCTAAAACATAATTTTTTATACATTTATAATGTAAAAAAACCCAATTTAACAAAGATATATTGACCAAGTCATTAATTTCAAAATGATAAACCAAATATCAAGACACTAAATTAATTTTTTTCCATCAATTTCTCAAGTATGTATAAATAGAAATGAACAGTTAAACAGAATCTGTGAAGACAAATGACAACCACAATTTATTGATTAATGTCTAATGCATATATTAATATTGTATATAATCCGTCAATCATCAATACATGTTTTAAAAGGGAATGTACAAAGCAGAACTAATTATATACAAGGCTGTCAGATATTTAGAGGAATTAGATTTCAAACAAACCTACACATGTCAAGCTTCTTTAATCAAAGTGAAAAATACACACAAGGCAGTGTGATGAGGAAATTCAACACATTTGATTTTTCCTTATTAATTGAATATTGATGATAACACCAAATTTCTTGGCATGAAATAATCACTATGCACTATAGAAAATTTCAAAGTGTAATGAAACACAAGCAAACAATATGTAAAACTCGGGAGATGAAATATTAAGTACATAAAATAATAACTCCTCAAAGACCAAATTTAAAATAAGATTTTAAGATTCATGCAAAGAATACTAAATAGCTGAAGACATAATACATTGTGTCCACTAAAATACAGTGTATATATTTAGTAAATAGTTGTAAGAAATATCTAATTTAAAAATACTATTCTCCAGTTATCTAATCTAGTCAGTTTTTCTATTGAATATAATAATAACAAAAATAAAACTGACCTTTTTAGTATAATACTTCAATAAATATTTAAGGTTTTTTTTTTAAATTGACTATTCAAGCATTATATTATAAAATGTAATTAATGCAGTTGTAATAAAAAAAAAGAAAAAAAAAGTCTGAAATAAAATATAAATTAGATACTTTTTTTAAAAGAAAACCTATGATAGAAATCAGCCAAACATAATTTTTAACAGGTACTAGATATTTCAAAATTTGAACCAGAATTACTACATAAAAAAAATAATAAAACGAACACAGGAAAAAACAATTCGATCCATTAACCATCTGATTTGTAATAGCAAATAAACATCTATAAGTTTTAGAATCAATCTTATGTAGTTTTATGCTTTTATATACTTGACTTAATATAAAGCCATATCTTCGTCTTTATTCAAAATTGTAAAATATATGCATCCATAAAGTATCATAAAATATTTTGATTTGAATGTAATATCCATTTACCATTTTCTTAAATAAAGGAGAGGATTGAAAAATTTTTAATAGAAATGCCACAAATTGAATTAATAATTAAAAATATATTTAACCATTTTTTTATATATATATATTTAAAAAAGATTTACACAGACTATTTCACAGAATTTTCATTTCCAATCTGTCTGTACTACACAAATTAGAAAATAGAAGAAGTTGCAGATCTTTCAAAGACATATTAAAAAAAGGCAAGATTCTCTCTCTAAGATAGTTTGAGCATTTGCACATAAAACGTGTAAGCATGTGAGAATATATGAGTGCATTTCATGATTCTAAAAATGTTTATTGATAAAATAATTATACTTAATAAACTTCAAACTGTTTAAACTTTTAAAATAAAAATTTTTGTTAAGATTTTTGCTGCCATTAAAAATATGTAAGAAGGGAGGGAGTTGAAAAGAGGAAAATAATTTATTACTGATTTTAAAATTGAAGTAACCTCATAAAGAAACTAATTTTTTTTGCTTATTCAGATTTCATTAATGGTGAAGAATGGAAGATTCAACACTTCAAATTCTTTCCAAGCAAAAAAATTCACCTACTTTTTTGGAAATTATATTAATATAAAACAAAATATCAAAAATTATGTAGAAATAAAATAAATTGAATTTTTGGAAAATAACATTTGAGACAATATAAAATATTTCTCAAAACTCTTGATTCTAGATATAATGATTTAAATAATAATACTTTAAAAACTTTTATAAAACATTTGCAAATTGCCAGACTTTATGTTTTGTCAGTGTAATGCTTGAGCCAGAGAACACAATTAAAAAAATGCTATTAAAATTCCTGTTGACTAGAAATTACACTATTTGATTGCTACATTCATTAAGATTTGAAATTTTTCTTTTTATAGAAGTATTTACAATTAGTGTTTAATGATAGTTATCAAATACCTTTTGAGTTTGCAAAAACCATTTGAAAGGGAAATGGAAGTTTTTGTTTTGCTTACTTTAAAAGCAGAATACCTACAATATTTGTAAATAGTAAATATTAGCTAGCAAAAGAATATCTTATTAAAGTAAATATTATTTATCATATGCTACCTCTTGTGCTGTTCTGTTATTTTAAATTCTGAAATTTTTTAACAAATTTTAGCAATTTGCTTAGAAAATAATTATATTTTTTGTGCACTTACATGTATTTTTTTAAAAAAATATTTTAACAAGTTTTCAACTCTGGAAATTTATTCTTTTTAGATATTAATAAATAATATGAGTAATACTTTTTGGAATAAATTTGGTTTATATCCTATTAAATTCTAATAAAAATAATATGTTAAGTATTTACAATGAGTTATCTAAATTAATAAACTCTTAAAATAAAAAAAGATGATTTTTAAATTACTGAACGTTTAGCAGCAGAGTAACTAAATATATATATGCTTTTTTAATGCTAGCACCAGATTTTATCTAAAATCATTAAAAAAATTAACTAAATAATCAAAATGTATCATATTTAAAATCAAAATAGCAAATCATGAGTTATACTATAAAAATATTTCAGAAAGATTTAAGGTACACAGCATAATTTTAGATTTACCAATCCTTCAACAGATTATCTACATAAAATCTTTTTAACTTTAATTATTTTTTATAAGCATTATTTAAAATATATACAAAAAAAAGTTTAGAATATTACCATACGTTTTATAAAGGGAATAGGTTGACCTTTAGATTGATATTGATTCAGGAATTTTTCTTTTATATCAAAGCACTCATACCGTGATCAATTGTAACAAAGTAATTCCTCTGAAAAATAAAGTTTTTTTATTTAATTGAAAACACATGAAAGTTACAAAACCAAAATAAGATTAGTAGTTTAAAGTTAAAGGGAAAATAAAATAAAAGCTACAATATTTCTGCAACAAAGGATATGTTTCGACTCTTTAGAACTAAATTTCAGAATATTTCTCCCTCTCCCAAAACTAAAACTAAATTTCTTAATTTATAACACAGGTAACACTCGCTACAATTTAAAATGTCCCTTCCCCCTAGAGTTAATGCTAACATGTTCAAATATTAATTTTTTCATTTTAAAATATTAAATATATTTGAAATGCTAAATTTACTTAACACTTTCCTGTATATCATTTTAGGTGTTAGAAATATAAGATTTTCTAGATCAAAATTAGATATATAGCAGCTAATTTTGGAAGGTCATATGAAAAATAAGAAATTTAGAGATAAAGAGGACACTAAAAATGTTTCATGTTCTTTAGTTTATTTTGTATATATAAAATTTCCATGCATTCACTAATGGCAAATCTTCAAAATTTTAGTATTCTGTTTAAGGATGCTAATCAACAATTTAGGTTTTCATTCTTTTTTCATCTGTTATAGTTTAAGAATATTTTGAAAATTCCAGATTCAATTAATTTATTTTAGTAACTTTCTAAGTGCATATATAAAACGAGTCCCTTTTTAACAGAATAGTCAATATAATTGCTTTGCGATCAAATTTTACGGGAATTCATATTAATACTTGTGGCTATAGGTATTTGCTAACAAAACACTTGCAGAAACAAAAATGATGAAAAGAATGCAGAATTATATATTTTATGTCATAAAACAAAATTGATTTGAAACTAGCATTCAAAATAGAAGCCGAAAGGAATAGACAATTGCTTAAATTTGAAGATTATAATATGAACTTTTGATATAAATAATAGTTTCAAAGAAATTCACACATACAGGAAGATAGCCTTTTATGCCAGAATAGCCAATTTATTCATCCCAGACCTCTTTTGTTTTGATTCTGGTAATGCAATTATTTAATCTAAATGGGAAGTCTAACTGGAAAATGAATTATCTATATATAAATCTTTTTCCGAAAATGTAGTTAAAAATTTATATTAATATTATTAAATATATAAAGAAATGTTGTTTTACATACATTAAAGATTTTAGTACAGTTATCATTAGAAATTAGTTATCAATTTTCATATGAAAAACTTAAATGTTTAATTTAATGTTTCTTGAGATATAAAAGCTATATTTAACTTGAAGAGAACAGGAACTACGAAGGACATTTCAGATAAAAAGATATATTTAGATAAAAACCCAAAATTTAAGTGTCACAAGTGGAAAATTAAAATTTAAGCAATATTACTATTTTACGAAAACATATTACAAAGTGCTAAGAAGGCCATTACAATATCTCATTTATAAAAAAATATCAGTACAAAAGAATTTCGGATAAATATTTTAATCACTGAACGAAAAATGTAAAAATTAATAAATGAAGGAAAATTCATGCCATATTTATCAAAAAGAAGATACTGAATTATATATTTGTAAAGCATACAATGTATTTGCATAAAATTAAAAAAATCATTCTTACTATAAAAATATTAAAGAAGAAAGTTTTTAAAATGCATAAATAAATAAAACTGGAATATTTACTTTTGTATTCCTTTGTCACTAATATAATTTTACCTGCAATAACATGTCCCAAATCGTGTAATAATTTGCATAAAATTAAAAAAATCATTCTTACTATAAAAATATTAAAGAAGAAATTTTTTAAAATGCATAAATAAATAAAACTGGAATATTTACTTTTGTATTCCTTTGTCACTAATATAATTTTACCTGCAATAACATGTCCCAAATCGTTTAATATGTAAAGACTACAAAGTAAGACAGTTCATAGAGACTCAAAAATCAATCTGTACTGAATGATTTTCACTAAGACAATAATTCTCAGAACTTATTTGAAGAAAGATGCTAAATTTATGAAAACTGCTCAGAATTCAATAATTACAATAAAAATATTGAACAAAATAATGTGATTTTCCTGCTTTTAACGGTAGAAAATTCAAGATAACAAAACAGAAATTTCGATAAGTTTAAGGAAAAGTAACTAGGAAATAAAATCATTAATCAAAACCAAAACAAGGAATATTTTTAATTCAATAAACAAACGATTTTACTTACCGTACCAAGTTCCAACTAGCAACAGCTGTTTCGTAACGTAAGATCAAATTACTTTTTTTACCAAATAGTATCATATCAGAGGCGAGAAACCATGTCTCTATTCAATTAAATTATCATTACAGCACATTTACCAAAATACCATGTATGGCATAAATATCGGGGAAAAAATTCGTCGTGCTTGATCGTCGGAGCATGACAAACAATTTACACTTCGATTACGATACAGATATTGAGAAAACATTTCATCATTAATAATAAAAAAAGACGTAAAATGAATATGCAATGCAAGAATATATTACATTTTTTAAAAAAATTATTCGTTTTATTCGTATATTTATTTTAAAAGGCAACGTCATTGTAATTTTTAAAAAATTAATAATCATCGTGAATTCAGGGTTGAAATGACGAAACAAAAGGAAAGAGATGAACACAGTTAAAAAAGCTATTTTATAGCATGGTTTATTATCGGTGCAAATAAAAAATGGTTTATTGAGAATTTTGAAAATGGAAATTATAAAGTTTAATTTTATATAAAGTATAATGTCAAAATGATTAAAACAAAAAAATGTATCGTAGTTTCTGTAGTTCATAACATTTCGCCTGATGCAGATAGGATTTATTTGAGTATAAAATTCAAATTTTCGTGCATTACAAATCTAGGGTGAACTGTATTAACGTTAATACAACAGCTTAAACTTTTTTTAAAAAATGCAGGTCAGTTTCAGTTGGCATCGTGCATATTCTTACAAAATTTGATAAGAAAGCAATGCTTTTATCGTGCTGCCATCTATTATTCTAAAGTTGTTACATGTTTGCAAATTCTCTTTTTTTTTCTCTCCCCCCCCCCCTTCTTTTCTTTTCTTTCTTTTTTTAAATGGAATAATACCTCCCCCCCCCTGTTTTTCATAAGGTAAAGTATGTGAAATGTGATAAATCAAATAAGAAAACTCTTTATTGTAATGCTGTTGAAAAAGACGTCAAAATATGATTTTTCTGTTTAGAGTTTTTGTCATGAAATTTCTCATTCAAAAGTTTTTGTCTATGTTGTTCATGCCTCATTAAATAGAAAGAAATTTAATATATTTCGCGAATATTTATTTTATTATTCGAGTAGTCCAATAGATTAGCTTTCAGACGTGCAATTTGAATTATGTATTTCTGGATCCAACATGGGCCAACTTTATCATTTTATTAATTCTTTATACTAATAATTATTTTCCTTAAAAATAACATAAAAGGAATCTTGGCTAAATAGCATGAAAGTGAAGCGAAACCAGACTGTAAATCCTCCCTTAGATAATTCTATTTTGCAAATAAATAAATAAATAAAAATTTTAAAAGAAATAAAAAAAGAATAAGAAAAATGGTTACGAGTATCTGATTCAACCAGGGGTGGTGATCTTCCCAAAACTTTCTCGTATGCTCTCTAACAAACTTATCATGCCAGAGAACGCCTTACACGCCACTGATGTACATTGCTCCGAAATATTAAATTCGCGCATAGATTTACCTTTTTTTTATAGAATCTAATATGTCATTCTTGGTGAATTATTTGACAATTAATGGGGTCAATTCATGTGACGTAAAAGTCACATGTCATGAGCTATCCGCGCATGGCATTTAAGTTCCATCCGCACCGCTTTCGTCGATTAGTCTTCCATTAACGTTTTCCGCCCAGTATGAAGCGGATTTTTTTTTTTGTTTACATTTGAAGTTATAATTTTTGAGTCATTTTCTTTCCTCTTATTATGTGTTAAAAGAGGAAATATTGGTGTGCTGATGGATGCTTTAAGGCGAAACACAAGAGTGACTGTCATGATAAAATGTTTTCTTATTTTCCTTTCAACAATCCTGCCTAGGGTTGGTACCTTTGGTATAGATTTTTTCAAGCCTTCGAAGTCGGTGATATGCTTCGATCATTTTGAAGAATTCATTCAGTGTGTGTTCATTTATTAAATCGTAAATAGAATTCCAGTAATCGCAAAATGTTTCAGTAATTTTTTAGAAAAATTCTTCGAAAAAAAGAAATCGGTAAACGATTTGCCAACAAAAACAATGAAACAAAATCGTGAGAGCATTTCTAATTCACTTTATTCACATTTGATGAAATTTTTGATAATTTTGAATAAGGTTTTAAAATGTTTACATGAATATTACATTGTATTTTCTAAAAAATCTTATCTAAATTTAATTAATGTAAGTAAACAAACTCCTGCTGCAAAAATAACAACTGCTATAATGCTAAACTTAGGTGGAAGTGAATAAATTTCTTAGATTTATTTAATAAGTGAAATCTTTACTAACTACTGAAAATTGAATTTTCTTATTGACTGTTAAAATATGTATATAATTGATGTATTTTACTAAACATGCTCTTAATTTGATAAATTGAATGCTATATATAAGAAATATATATATATATATATATATATATATATATATATATATATATATATATATATATATATATATATATATATATATATATATATATTTAAGTTTTGAAAACACATGTCATTTAATTAAGTATATAAATTAGTTAAGTATAAAAACCATTAATTAACGTCAAATAATTTTTGCATTTGATTTTTAGTTTTTCATTATAATAAAATGCATGATGAGGTTTTACTTTTTTATTATAAGCTTTAAAGTTTTCTTCATCTTTTAGTAATTCATGTTATTCAGTTATTGCTGGGTAATCATGTCTAATAGCAAAATGGATGGTTCCAGAAAGCATTATTATTAGTTTTCTAATTACATTTGCAGATTTGTGATGGATTCAAAGTGAATTTATATCAAACAACTTTTCTATTGTTAAAAATGAAATGTCAATAGTTTATTGTATTTAAACTTAAATTGACTTTTATCATAATATCATGTTATACCATTGTACACCTCAGTGTTTTCTGTTTTAATAAATACAGGTCTTTTCATTGAAAATCAATTTCCATACAGCATTTATTATATAATTTTTATTCCCAACTTCATTGCTACATGCATGTTTCACTTTTTTTCATATATATATATATATATATATATATATCATGACCTTATTCTTGTTTATTAAATTTATTGTATTGTATGTTTTATTTTATGATATTCATTCAATGTAATTTTTATCAATGTAACTTTAACATTTATAAAAAATTTCATAAATGTTCTGCTTTAAAAGTATATTGTTCAACATAATGTTTTTATTCGTGATGAAAAAAACTGTTGTTTAGTATTTAGAATGTTTCTGTTGAATAAAATTGATTTCATCACTTACATTGGCATTCTTGTCATACTGTGTTTATATTTTTTCTAAGTGTCTAGAAAAATAAATGTTGATAAATAGTTTTTTGAATTAGTGAGTACATTGAAACTTCCATTTGATCACATTTTTTCAAATAATTATCAGATATATTTTATCTCTCTCTCTCTCTATATATATATTTGTAATGTATAAATAAAAAATAGGAAACTGTAATTTTGTTTGTTTTCCTTTAATGATATCTACAAATTAAAATAAAATAACTGATTCATAAGTTGCATAGATTTAAAAAAAGGTGTCTATATTTTTTATATTTCATAATTTGAAATTGTAAACATAATTTATTCAATATATACTAATTTGAATTTCATGTTCTTTCCTCTGAGCAAACTGAAAACTTCAAAGTCTCAATATTAATAAAAATCATTACATAAGAAAAAAAAAATGTAATAATTTTATTAGTAAGCTTTAAAATATTAACTTATCTAAGAGTAATAATTTATTTTTAAAAAGAACTATATTTATAAGATTCAACATTCAATAATATTTAAATAATATGTAAAAAAAGATCATACGTAATTTGTCAAAAACACTGCCATAGTCATTTGTTAAAATGTATCCTTTGGATAAAAAAAAAGAGGGGGGGGGAGGATATAGGAAAGGAAAGAATAAAGCAGCACCAAACGAATTAAAAAGCGACGTTAATTAATTATGCAAAAACAATAATTCCATTGAAAATACTAATTAAAATTTTAATATAAGAAATAAAATTATATAACTACGAAAATATGAAGAAAATAATTCAAAATAATATCTTTAAAAAAAATCAGAAGTTTTTAATAATAATTCGGCTAGCGTAACATTTACTAAACAATGGTTTCAACAACGTTATCGGCAGACATCCCGACATGCGCAGAACTGTTGAAAATTGAACAGAACCGGTTTGTTTGGTACTTGACACGTGCCCGTGAATTGACCCCATTCCTGCTTTGTGTTAATAGTACTCCAAAATCGAATTTATGTGTTAGACATGTTTTTCACAACTGACTGATATCAAAATTTGACATAAAATTGCACTTGTAGTCACAAAATCCGATATTAAATTTGATAAATTGAGTCATTGCTTTTTTGAAGTATAGACTGACAGACAATCAATATGCAGTTTGATTTGGCTCAAAATGTTACAGGTATCTACACTACGGATGTTAACTTTGTGTGCTGAATTTTATCTATCTAGCTCTCTTCTAGATCTATCTAGCTTTTATAAATATAAAGCGTGTTAAATTATGTTCGAACAGCCGGAAAGACAGACTTCCTCTGAATAATTTTTACACAAAATTTGAAGGAAATCTTCAAATTTGGTGTAAAGATCGTATATCAAATTTCAACCATTTGGTCCAAAGCGGTTTTGAATTATCTTTGTCACAGACAGACGGACGGACATTTTCGAAAAATGTAGTTTTCGAACTCAGAGAGGTCTAAAACCTGGACATTCATCAAAATCCAGAGTTCAAATTTTTTGAAGATTGCTATACTTCCTCTATATTACGCATACGAGAAAGTAAAAATAATAGCAAGAATTACTTATCCTGTTACTTAAATTAGCGAATTAATAAAAATATAAAAATTGTAATTTTAAACTGTCAGAGAAGAAATGTTCGTGCCAAACTATGGAACGAAAACCGTGGTTTGAAATGTAATTATATATCATCAAGGTAACACATTAATTTTACAATATTTAGAACTGGATGATTCCATGCATATTGAAAGATTTTAGATATAATTTTTTTACATCGACATGCGCGTTAATTTTCTTTCACTAATCTTCAAAATTAAATAAATGTACTACATCAGTTTCTTAGCCATGAAAACTTGTTAAAGTATTAGGCATCGGCTGCTAAAAATTGCAAGAAAAATAAAGAATCTCGTTAGATTTAAATCGTTTTATAACTCAAAACATCAGGTCGTTTACAAACAAACTGAAAATTTCTGGCATTTCTACTTTTTCATATACGTTGTGTACAGGAATTATAATAATCGTCAAAAATTCGATTCCGAGATTTTGATAAATTTCCACATTTAAAATTCCCGGAGTTCGAAAAACACATTTTTGGAACATGTCTGTCTGTGACAATGATAACTCAAATACACTTTGGGCTAGATGTTTGAAATTTGGTATACGATTTTTACACCAAATCTACAGTTTCTAGAATAGGGATTAATCGCCAAATAACTCACCAAGGATGGCACGCTAAATTCTGTACAAATGCTAAATTCATTTAATATTTCGTAACTATTATAGGCCAATGTCATGCAATGCCATTCTCTGGTATGACAAGTTTATTAAACAATATGCGAGAAAGTTTTGGGGAAACCACTTCCACTGGTTTGAACAACATAACTAGAATTTTTCTGAATAAACTGTCAAATATATATACTTCTTGAAATTGAATAAAATAACTACTCTTTTTACAAAACGTGAATGATAGATAGAAACGGCGGTAGAAATTTTCTGACATGGGGTCAATGCATTCATACGGGTGAGGAGATGGAAGGAAGCAAAATTTCTCACTTTCATTATCAAAATAACACAAATAATTATTTCCTGTTATAATTAAATATTTAATAGTCATATATTTATTAGTTATTTTAATTATAAAAATAATTATTAACTAACTAATTGTACGGTTCCGGGAAATAAGAATTGTATGCCCAAATGACCGAGAAAAACAGAAGACGAAGAATCAGAAGTACGATTTCAAATGACATGTAGCATATAGCACACTGAACAATAATAGAACAAATTTTCGCATTATTATTGAAATTTTATTTCAAAATAAAATAAAAAGGGAAGCAAGAGAAAATAATCATTGTAGCAGTTGCATTACTCTTATCTTCTCTTTTGGATACTAGATGGCGATACCTGATTAAACCATCCCATATGTCATCCCATAGTGCATTGCGATTGTAATTAGAATGAGATGTGACGCTGAACTGTGAAACCGCGCGCGTGAATGTCTTGTCTTTGTGTGTTTGTTTAGTGTGTGAATGTGATTATTAAAAGAAATGTTCCTAAAAACATTCGTCCTAATAACTAATTCAATTAAACTTACCTTAATTAAATGGATGTTATATTGAAGTGAAATCAATTAAAAATTAAAGAACTTTTCGAAATGTAATTCGGATTATTCATCAAAGTATTATTGATGTTATTTTTGGTGAAGTGAATAAATAGATATTTAAAATAAAATTATTATTTCTCAGTAAAACAAAAAATATTAATAACAAATTTTTTAAATCAAAAAGTATTTGGGAAGAAATTTTGTTCAAAAAATTTCTTATGAAAAAAAAAAAAAAAAAAAAAAAAAAAAAACGAAATGTAAATATTTTTTTTAAACTTCAAGGTTGTGTTTTTCGATTCTCCAAACTAAATAAACTCTTAATTCTAAAAAGTGAGAATTATGATGAGAAACACGAAGTATTCATACGCTGTAAAAATCGTAAGGATTTCCTAAACATTCCAATTGTTTAAAAATTCTTTTTCCATAAATTTGACTTGCATCAAAAGGTAACAATATGACATGTTTGAAAACATAATATAATTTCAATGTTAAATGAATTTCATAAATTTCAATGTTAAATGAATTTCATAAATTTCAATGTTAAAGAATTTCATAAATTTCAATGTTAAAATTAAATTAAAAATAGTTCAGTCAAAATTTCAAAACATTAAAATGGAAGAAACTTACCTTTAATTATATATTTTTATTACCATTATTACCTTTAGCTTTAATAGCATACCTTGTGTTGTTCCCTCCTTCAACTTCGAAAAAGTGTGATCAAGTTGCCTGGAGCATATGAATCTATTTTAAGCATTACATAATATTAACAATTTTGTGACATTTGTTGCACTCAAGAATCGGAAAGTTAGAATTCTTTAAGATTTCTTTAGACTGACTTTTTATCAACTTAGCCGCACCATTTGCTTTTCTTGAACGGATCTTTGATGAATAATTTCAAAAACTAGAAAAAAAAAAAAAAAACCTCAATACATTTCTTTTCAGAAAAACAATTCGCATTTCATATTTTTATTTTCGTATTAGTGTTTTATATAAAATAGATTAAAAGTATACAGGGTGTTTATAATTAAACTTTCCCTATAAACACCATGCTACAACGTAAATGGGAGAACGGATTACAACGAAATTTGTATATATAGACTATTTCAAAATGCGCTCCCGGAATTTCAAAAAAAAAAAAAAAAAAAAAGTTCTAAAATGTCCACCAGAGGGCACCTTTTCCGGAGAAAAGGTGGAAAAGGTGCCCTCTAAATTTAACACAATAAACGACCAAAATGGAATGCAGAAACAACATTAACAATAAAGAAGAAGTATAATGAGTAAAAAACGAAAAAAATAATAAAAAAAAAACCCCCAAAAAAAACGAGAAGAGCTGGAAACTGCATAACGTTTCATGTGCGAAGTATCACAACTGATAAGTTATGATCTGCTGTTGGCAACACTGTCCATTCACTTGAAATTTTGCTGATGAATAAGGGTGGCAACATGGAGCACATTTTCTTACATTGTCCGTATATATATATATATATATATATATATATATATATATATATATATATATATATATATATATATATATATATATTCCGATCCCACTCTTATAATATTGAATATGACACCTAAATAATTTCGTTTTGAACTAATTTCATAAGTTTAAAGCGTCCTTTGATGTATATTTTAACTATGAATAATACCCTATTATATCACATGTATTTACTTTTTGTAATGAAATTGCAATCGGTAACATTTTAATAGTAAAATTATTGTACTGTATTGTATTATTATGCAATACATTATGAATCAAATCTGAAAAAAAAATGTATTTTAAGTTTAAGAAAATTTAATTTCCATTCACACATTTTTCTTATACCTTTGGTTTATGATGAACTCATATTATTTGATTAAAACAAAGCAATTATTCTTGGATGCCTCTATTCCAAAAGAAGGCTGATAGTAGCTGCCTGCGTTTTTACTAGTTTGGCGTTAACCGTTAATCAAACAAGGAATTATCATAAAGAAATAAAATACAATAAATTAGAAAATTTTCAAGATTCGTTGGTATAAAACAAACTATTAGAGAAATAAAATTTCGTTCCTATTTTTTTTTTTTTTAAGTATTTAGTAAAAATTTAAAAAAACAAGCCGAAAGTCATTTATACATTCTCTATATTATCGTAATTTCTCTATATTACCTATGCATAATACTGATACTCTCATTTTTCCAGACAATTCTCCCGACAAATGATCAAAACAGTCGATGAAATAACCACCCATTCACATTTTCATCTGTCTTGGGGATTTCTTAGCTGGCAGACCTAAAACAATCGTCAAAAGGCAACATATAATTTATTTGTCAACATATCCTGCCAAAAGAAGTTAATTGTTAGCCGGCTCACCAAATTCTGACAAAATCCGATTATTTTGAATGATTTTTCTCTATAATTAAGATAGAACTTAAATTGTCAGATTATTTGATATCTACCTCTCTACCCCTCCTTTTCGAAAGGTAAAGATTTTTGCCCACAAAACTTTTAATTTTTCATCGACAGAGGTATGTGTGTGTGTGTGTGTAAGGGGGGGGGGGTTAATCGGTCATTGACGAAAGAGAAATTGTCCCCCGTCCCCTAGTTTTGCAACCGCAGACGATACGTAGACTAACAATACCTGGAATTTTTCAATTTTTAACATTTTCATAGGATTGATTATAAATTTTTATTTTGATTATTAGAAAGCAAAACTTCTTAATTTCAAGTTAACTCACTACAATCTCATTTATATCATTCTTTCCCAGAATCAAATAAAAACTAACACTTCTCAAGAAAATGGAGAAAAAGACATCCCGTTGCTCAATCGATAATCCTTAATTTTATTTAAGACCAGATAATATGTGACTGGGAGGTAATTAAATCAGAAAACTGCTTCGTTCCATTTTCGAATTACCCTTTCTTCGCGCTTGCATCACTTCTCAGAATTTTAGAGTAACTGCATTAACCTGCTTCGGCATGCCGCTTCGAATATACAACGAACAGTCCTACCTGCTGTTCTGTCTTTGGGCACTGTTGAGGGTAGGTAGTTCCTTTTTTTTTTATTCTTGCAGAAATGGCATTTAAAATGTTCATCTATTTTTTTTCCTTGCATGTTAATAAAAAGAGAGTTATTTACGAAGGAATTATTTATTTATTTTTCAGTTGTTTCAGAATCAAAAAAACTTATTAAAATCACCTGCGCTATTTTTATTTGAGTCACAGTGAAATAAAAATGTAGCGGTTGATAGAAGAATACCGGAAACGAAAAACTGTTAGTTCAGTAAAAAAAAATTGTGCCTTTTCTCTTACTTTGTTTCATTAGTTTATTCAGAATGAGCTATATATGCAAACGAATGGTTCTAAAAATAATAATAATAAAACTTATCTAACTTACTCATTGTTCATTGGTTAATTTAAATAGCTATATATGCAAACGAATGGTTATGATAATAATAAAAATAATAAAACTTATTTGGAATGAAAATTCTGAATAATTGGTTAAAATAATTTGCTGAACTAGGAGTTAAAGTTTGTTAAATGTATTTTCAAGGAATCTTGGAAATAAAATAGTTTTCAAAAATCTATTTTCATTACTCTAAAAAAGGCAGATATCATTTTTTTCTAAATTTTCAATACCATTTTTAGTTTTTTTTTAAATTTAAAATACATTATGGTAAGATTCGATAATATTACTAATGTTTTTGAATTTTGGAATTAACGGTTTCTGAAATCCACCATCGGATGAGACTACTCGTTTCAAAGGAAAATTTAATTACATTAAGCGATTAACTAATAAAGAATTCTGAAAAATGTCTTTTTACAAGGAATTTTCAGTTACTCTTTGAGTTACTATAAATTATTAAAAATCATATATTTCAAAACTATTTTTTAAAGTCAAAATATTTCTATATTTAATCCGAATTCTAAGAGTCAAGTCAGCGCACATGCGCACAATCTAATCCTATTCTTTGCATTGTGCTTTGAAAACCAGATTTACACCATACTTAAACATATCCGAGTCGTAATGAGAATCTAGACCCCTCAGACGCTCTCGAGGTCCGAGGCTTGTTGGTTAGATTGGCAGGGTGTGGCGTTGTATTTTGCTGTCTAATATTCTAATCTCGAGAGCGACAAATAATTTTATAACTTTCATTTTTTTAAACAAATTTTACACATATTTCTCCGTTTCTCTTAGAGTTACTATGAATTATTCCAAATCATATATTTGAAAACTATATTTTAAAGTCGAAATATTTCTATATTTCATCGGAATTTTAAGAGTCAAGTCAGCGCACATGCGCAGAATCTACTCCAATTCTTAGCATTGTGCTTTGAAAAAAAGATTTACAACTTACTTAAACTTATATCCGAGTCGTAATGAGAATCTTAGACCCCTCTGACGCTCTCCAGGTACGAGGCTTGTTGGCTAGATTGGCGTTGTATTTTGCTGTCTACTGTTCGAATCTCGAGAGCTAGAATTTATTCTATAATTTTTCTTTTTTTTAAAAAAAATTTACATATATTTCTCCTTTACTCTTAGAGTTACTATGAATTATTCCAAACCATATATTTCAAAAATATATTATAAAGTCAAAATATTTCTATATTTAATCGGAATTTTAAGAGTCAAGTCAGCGCACATGCGCAGAATCTACTCATACTCTTAGCATTGTGCTTTGAAAACCAGATTTACACCATATTTAAACTTATTGACGAGTCGTAATGAGAATCTTACACCTCTCAGACGCTCAGGAAGTACGAGGTTTGGTGGTTAGATTGGCAGGGTGTGGCGTTGTATTTTGCTGTTCTTCTGTTCGAATCTCGAGAGTTACAAATAATTTTATAATTTTTCTTTTTTTTAAACCAATTTTACATATATTTCTCCATTACTCTTAGAGTTACTATGAATTATTCCAAATCATATATTTAAAAAAAATATTTTAAATTCAAAATATTTCTATTTTTAATCGGAATTTTAAGAGTCAAGTCAGCGCAAATGCGCAGAATCTACTCCTATTCTTAGTATTGTGCTTTGAAAACCAGATTTACACCATATTTAAACTTATATCCGAGACGTAATAAGAATCAAAGACCCCTCAGACGCTTTCAAGGAACGAGGCTTGTTGGCTAGATTGGCAGGGTGTGGCGTTGTATTTTGCTGGTCTTCTGTTCGAATCTCGAGAGCGACAAATAATTTTATAATTTTTCTTTTTTTAAAGAAATTTTACATACATTTCTCCGTTACTCTTAGAGTTACTGTGAATTATTCCAAATCATATATTTCAAAAATATATTTTAAAGTCAAAATATTTCTATATTTAATTGGAATTTAAAGAGTCAAGTCAGCGCACATGCGCAGAATCTAGTCCTATTCTTAGCATTGTGCTTTGAAAACCAGATTTACACCATATTTAAACTTATTGACGAGTCGTAATGAGAATCTTACACCTCTCAGACGCTCAGGAAGTACGAGGTTTGGTGGTTAGATTGGCAGGGTGTGGCGTTGTATTTTGCTGTTCTTCTGTTCGAATGTCGAGAGTTACAAATAATTTTATATTTTTCTTTTTTTTAAACCAATTTTACATATATTTCTCCATTACTCTTAGAGTTACTCTGAATTATTCCAAATCATATATTTCAAAAATATATTTTAATGTCAAAATATTTCTATATTTAATCGGAATTTTAAGAGTCAAGTCAGCGCACATGCGCAGAATCTACTCATACTCTTAGCATTGTGCTTTGAAAACCAGATTTACACCATACTTAAACTTATATCCGAGTCGTAATGAGAATCTTAGATCCCCTCAGACGCTCTCGGCGTACGAGGCTAGGTGGCTAGATCGGCAGGGTGTGGCGTTGTGGTTTGCTGTTGTTCTGTTCGAATCTCGAGATCGAAAAATAATTTTATAATTTTACTTTTTTTAAACAAATTTTACATATAATTCTCCATTACTCTTAGAGTTACTATGAATTATTCCAAATCATATATTTAAAAAAAATATTTTAAATTCAAAATATTTCTATTTTTAATCGGAAATTTAAGAGTCAAGTCAGCGCACATGCGCAGAATCTACACCTATTCTTAGCACTGTGCTTTGAAAACCAGATTTACACCATACTTAAACTTATATCCGAGACGTAATAAGAATCAAAGACCCCTCAGACGCTTTCGAGGGACGTGGCTTGTTGGCTAGATTGGCAGGGTGTGGCGTTGTATTTTGCTGGTCTTCTGTTCGAATCTCGAGAGCGAGAAATTATTCTATAATTTTCCTTTTTTTAAAAAAAAAATTACATATATTTCTCCTGTACTCTTAGAGTTAGTATGAATTATTCCAAACCATATATTTCAAAAATATATTGTAAAGTCAAAATATTTCTATATTTAATCGGAATTTTAAGAGTCAAGTCAGCGAACATGCGCAGAATCTACTACCATTCTTAGCATTGTGCTTTGAAAATCAAATTTCAGAACACTTAAAACTGATTGAAAGTAGTAATGAGAACCTTAGACCCCCTCAGACACTCTCGAGGTACGAGGCTAGGTGGCTAAATTGGCAGGGTGTGGCGTTGTGTTTTGCTGGTCCTCTGTTCGAATCTCGAGAGCGAAAAATAATTTTATAATTTTTCTTTTTGTTTAAACCAATTTTACCTATATTTCTCCATTACTGTTAGAATTACTATGAATTATTCAACATCCATATATTTCAAAAATATATTTTAAAGACAAAATATTTCTATATTTAATAGGAATTTTAAGAGTCAAGTCAGCGCACATGCGCAGAATCTTCTACTATTCTTAGCATTGTGCTTTGAAAACCAGATTTACACCATATTTAAACTTATATCCGAGTCTTAATAAGAATCGTAGATCCCCTCATACTCTCCCGAGGTACGAGGCTAGGTTTCTAGATTGGCAGGGTGTAGCGTTGTGTTTTGCTGTTATTCTGCTCGAACCTCGAGAGCGAGAAATAATTTTAAAATTTTTCTTTTTGTTTAAACAACTTTTACATATATTTCTCCATTTCTGTTAGACTTACTATGAATTATTTCAAATCATATATTTCAAAACTATATTATAAAGTCTAAATATTTCTATATTTAATCGGAATTTTAAGAGTCAAGTCAGCACACATGCGCAGAATCTACTCATACTCTTAGCATTGTTCTTTGGAAACCAAATTTACACATTACTTAAAACTTATTGCCGACGCGTAATGAGAATCTTAGACCCCCTCAGACGCTCTCGAGGTACGAGCTTTGGTGGCTAGATTGGTAGGACGTGGCATAGTATTTTGCTGGTCTTCTGTTCGAATCTCGAGAATTACAAATAATTTTATAATTTTTCTTTTTTTTAAACCAATTTTACATATATTTCTCCATTACTCTGAGAGTTACTATGAATTATTCCAAATCATATATTTCAAAACTATATTTTGAAGTCAAAATATTTCTATTTTTAAACGGAATTTTAAGAGTCAAGTTAGCGCACATGCGCAGAATCCACTCCTATTCTTAGCATTGTGCTTTGAACTTCTGTTCGAATCTCGAGAGTTACAAATAATTTTATAATTTTTCTTTTTTTTAAACCAATTTTACATATATTTCTCCATTACTCTTAGAGTTACTATGAATTATTCCAAATCATATATTTAAAAAAAATATTTTAAATTCAAAATATTTCTATTTTTAATCGGAATTTTAAGAGTCAAGTCAGCGCACATGCGCAGAATCTACTCCTATTCTTAGTATTGTGCTTTGAAAACCAGATTTACACCATATTTAAACTTATATCCGAGACGTAATAAAAATCAAAGACCCCTCAGACGCTTTCGAGGGACGAGGCTTGTTGGCTAGATTGGCAGGGTGTGGCGTTGTATTTTGCTGGTCTTCTGTTCGAATCTCGAGAGCGACAAATAATTTTATAATTTTTCTTTTTTTAAAGAAATTTTACATACATTTCTCCGTTACTCTTAGAGTTACTGTGAATTATTCCAAATCATATATTTCAAAAATATATTTTAAAGTCAAAATATTTCTATATTTAATTGGAATTTAAAGAGTCAAGTCAGCGCACATGCGCAGAATCTAGTCCTATTCTTAGCATTGTGCTTTGAAAACCAGATTTACACAATACTTAAACTTATAGCGGAGTCGTAATAAGAATCAAACACCCCTCAGACGCTCTCGAGGTAGGAGGCTTGTTGGCTAGATTGGCAGGGTGTGGCGTTGTATTTTGCTGGTCTTCTGTCCGAATCTCGAGAGCGAAAAATAATTTTAAAATTTTACTTTTTTTAAACAAATTTTACATATAATTCTCCATTACTCTTAGAGTTACTCTGAATTATTCCAAATCATATATTTCAAAAATATATTTTAAAGTCAAAATATTTCTATATTTAATCGGAATTTTAAGAGTCAAGTCAGCGCACATGCGCAGATTCTACTCATACTCTTAGCATTGTGTTTTGAAAACAAGATTTACACCATATTTAAACTTATTGACGAGTCGTTATGAGAATCTTAGAACTCTCAGACGCTCAGGAAGTACGAGTTTTGGTGGTTAGACTGGCAGGGTGTGGCGTTGTATTTTGCTGGTCTTCTGTTCGAATGTCGAGAGTTACAAATAATTTTATAATTTTTCTTTTTTTTAAACCAATTTTACATATATTTCTCCATTACTCTTAGAGTTACTATGAATTATTCCAAATCATATATTTCAAAACTCTATTGTAAAGTCAAAATATTTCTATATTTAATCGAAATTTTAAGAGTCAAGTCAGCGGACATGCGCAGAATCTACTCATACTCTTAGCATTGTGCTTTGAAAACCAGATTTACACCATACTTAAACTTATATCCGAGTCGTAATGAGAATCTTAGATCCCCTCAGACGCTCTCGAGGTACGAGGCTAGGTGGCTAGATCGGCAGGGTGTGGCGTTGTGGTTTGCTGTTGTTCTGTTCGAATCTCGAGATCGAAAAATAATTTTATAATTTTACTTTTTTTTAAACAAATTTTACATATATTGCTCCATTACTCTTAGAGTTACTATGAATTATTCCAAATCATATATTTAAAAAAAATATTTTAAATTCAAAATATTTCTATTTTTAATCGGAAATTTAAGAGTCAAGTCAGCGCACATGCGCAGAATCTACTCCTATTCTTAGCATTGTGCTTTGAAAACCAGATTTACACCATACTTAAACTTATATCCGAGACGTAATAAGAATCAAAGACCCCTCAGACGCTTTCGAGGGACTTGGCTTGTTGGCTAGATTGGCAGGGTGTGGCGTTGTATTTTGCTGGTCTTCTGTTCGAATCTCGAGAGCGAGAAATTATTCTATAATTTTTCTTTTTTTTTTAAAAAAATTACATATATTTCTCCTGTACTCTTAGAGTTAGTATGAATTATTCCAAACCATATATTTCAAAAATATATTATAAAGTCAAAATATTTCTATATTTAATCGGAATTTTAAGAGTCAAGTCAGCGAACATGCGCAGAATCTACTACCATTCTTAGCATTGTGCTTTGAAAATCAAATTTCAGAACACTTAAAACTGATTGAGAGTAGTAATGAGAACCTTAGACCCCCTCAGACACTCTCGAGGTACGAGGCTAGGTGGCTAAATTGGCAGGGTGTGGCGTTGTGTTTTGCTGGTCCTCTGTTCGAATCTCGAGAGCGAAAAATAATTTTATAATTTTTCTTTTTGTTTAAACCAATTTTACCTATATTTCTCCATTACTGTTAGAATTACTATGAATTATTCAACATCCATATATTTCAAAAATATATTTTAAAGTCAAAATATTTCTATATTTAATAGGAATTTTAAGAGTCAAGTCAGCGCACATGCGCAGAATCTTCTACTATTCTTAGCATTGTGCTTTGAAAACCAGATTTACACCATATTTAAACTTATATCCGAGTCTAAATAAGAATCGTAGATCCCCTCATACCCTCCCGAGGTACGAGGCTAGGTTTCTAGATTGGCAGGGTGTAGCGTTGTGTTTTGCTGTTATTCTGCTCGAACCTCGAGAGCGAGAAATAATTTTAAAATTTTTCTTTTTGTTTAAACCACTTTTACATATATTTCTCCATTTCTGTTAGACTTACTATGAATTATTTCAAATCATATATTTCAAAACTATATTATAAAGTCTAAATATTTCTATATTTAATCGGAATTTTAAGAGTCAAGTCAGCACACATGCGCAGAATCTACTCATACTCTTAGCATTGTTCTTTGGAAACCAAATTTACACATTACTTAAAACTTATTGCCGACGCGTAATGAGAATCTTAGACCCCCTCAGACGCTCTCGAGGTACGAGCTTTGGTGGCTAGATTGGTAGGACGTGGCATAGTATTTTGCTGGTCTTCTGTTCGAATCTCGAGAATTACAAATAATTTTATAATTTTTCTTTTTTTTAAACCAATTTTACATATATTTCTCCATTACTCTGAGAGTTACTATGAATTATTCCAAATCATATATTTCAAAACTATATTTTAAAGACAAAATATTTCTATATTTAATAGGAACTTTAAGAGTCAAGTCAAAGCACATGCGCAGAATCTACTACTATTCTTATCATTGTGCTTTGAAAAACACATTTACATAATACTTAAAATTATTGCCGAGTCGTTATGAGAAACTTAGACCCCACAGATGCTGTCGAGGTACGATGTTTGGTGGTTAGATTGGCAGGCGTGGCGTTGTATTTTGCTGGTCTTCTGTTCGAATCTCGAGAATTACAAATAATTTTATAATTTTTCTTTTTTTTAAAACCAATTTTACATATATTTCTCCATTACTCTGAGAGTTACTATGAATTATTCCAAATCATATATTTCAAAACTATATTTTAAAGTCAAAATATTTCTATTTTTAAACGGAATTTTAAGAGTCAAGTTAGCGCACATGCGCAGAATCTACTCCTATTCTTAACATTGTGCTTTGAAAACCAGATTTACACCATACTTAAACTTATATCCGAGTCGTAATAAGAATCTTAGACCCCCTCAGACGCTCTAGAGGTACGAGGCTAGGTGGTTAGATTGGCAGGGTGTAGCGTTGTGTTTTGCTGTTCTTCTGTTCAAAACTCGAGAGCGAGAAATAATTTTAAAATTTTTCTTTTTGTTTAAACAAATTTTACATATATTTCTCCATTTCTGTTAGACTTACTATGAATTATTTCAAATCATATATTTCAAAACTATATTATAAAGTCTAAATATTTCTATATTTAATCGGAATTTTAAGAGTCAAGTCAGCACACATGCGCAGAATCTACTCATACTCTTAGCATTGTTCTTTGGAAACCAAATTTACACAACACTTAAAACTTATTGCCGACTCGTAATGAGAATCTTAGATCCCCTCAGACGCTCTCGAGGCACGAGGTTTGGTGGCCAGATTGGCAGGGCGTGTCATAGTATTTTGCTGGTCTTCTGTTCGAATCTCGAGATCGAAAAATAATTTTATAATTTTACTTTTTTTTAAACCAATTTTACATATATTTCTCCTGTACTCTTAGAGTTACTATGAATTATTCCAAATCATATATTTCAAAACTGTATTTTAAAGTCAAAATATTTCTATATTTAATCGGAATTTTAAGAGTCAAGTCAGCGCACATGTGCAGAATCTACTACTTTCTTAGCATTGTGCTTTGAAAACCAAATTTCACAACACTTAAAACCGATTGAGAGTAGTAATGAGAATCTTAGACCCCCTCAGACACTCTCGAGGTACGAGGATAGGTGGCTAAATTGGCAGGGTGTGGTTTTGTGTTTTGCTGGTCCTGTGTTCGAATCTCAATAGCGAAAAATAATTTTATAATTTTTCTTTTTGTTTAAACCAATTTTACATATATTTCTCCATTACTCTTAGAGTTACTATGAATTATTCCAAATCATATATTTCAAAACTATATTTTAAAGTCAAAATATTTCTATATTTAATCGGAATTTTAAGAGTCAAGTCAGCGCACATGCGCAGAATCTACTCCTATTCTTAGCATTGTGCTTTGAAATCCAGATTTACACCATGTTTAAACTTATATCCGAGTCCTAATTAGAATCTTAGACCCCTCAGACGCTCTCGAGGTACGAGGCTAGGTGGCTAGATTTGCAGGGTGTAGCGTTTTGTTTTGCTGTTCTTCTGTTCGAACCTCGAGAGCGAAGATTAATTTTATAATTTTTCTTTTTTTTAAACCAATTTTACATATATTTCTTCTGTACTCTTAGAGTTACTATGAATTATTCCAAATCATATATTTCAAAACTATATTTTAAAGTCAAAATATTTCTATATTTAATCGGAATTTTAAGAGTCAAGTCAGCGCACATGTGCAGAATCTACTACTTTTCTTAGCATTGTGCTTTGAAAACCAAATTTCACAACACTTAAAACCGATTGAGAGTAGTAATGAGAATCTTAGACCCCGTCAGACACTCTCGAGGCACGAGGGTAGGTGGCTAAATTGGCAGGGTGTGGCGTTGTGTCTTGCTGGTCCTGTGTTCTAATCTCGAGAGCGAAAAATAATTTTTCTTTTTGTTTAAACCAATTTTACATATATTTCTCCATTACTGTTAGAGTTACTATGATTTTTTCAACATCCATATATTTCAAAAATATATTTTAAAGTCAAAATATTTCTATATTTAATAGGAATTTTAAGAGTCAAGTCAGCGCACATGCGCAGAATCTACTCCTATTCTTAGCATTGTGCTTTGAAAACAAGATTTAGACAATACTTAATCTTATAGCCGAGTCATAATGAGAATCTTTACCCCATCAGACAGTCTGGAGGTCCGAGGTTTGGTGGTTAGATTGGCAGGGTGTAGCGTTGTGTTTTGCTGTTCTTCTGTTCGAATCTCGAGAGCGAGAAATAATTTTAAAATTTTTCTTTTTTTTTAAACAACTTTTACATATATTTCTCCATTTCTGTTAGACTTACTATGAATTATTCCAAATCATATATTTCAAAACTATATTATAAAGTCTAAATATTTCTATATTTAATCGGAATTTTAAGAGTCGAGTTAGCACACATGCGCAGAATCTACTCTTACTCTTAGCATTGTTCTTTGGAAACCAAATTTACACAACACTTAAAACTTATTGCCGACTCGTAATGAGAATCTTAGACCCCCTCAGACGCTCTCGAGGTACGAGGTTTGGTGGCTAGATTGGCAGGACGTGGCATAGTATTTTGCTGGTCTTCTGTTCGAATCTCGAGATCGAAAAATAATTTTATAATTTTACTTTTTTTTAAACCAATTTTACATATATTTCTCCATTACTCTTAGAGTTACTGTGAATTATTCCAAACCATATATTTAAAAATATATCCTAAAGTCAAAATATTTCTATACTTAAAAGGAATTTTAAGAGTCAAGTCAGCAAACATGCGCAGAATCTACTAATATTCTTAGCATTGTGCTTTGAAAAACAAATTTCACAACACTTAAAACTGATCGAGAGTAGTAATGAGAATCTTAGACCCCCTCAGACTCTCTCGAGGTACGAGGCTAGGTGGCTAGATTGGCAGGGTGTGGCGTTGTATTTTGCTGGTCTTCTGTTCGAATCTCGAGAATTACAAATAATTTTATAATTTTTCTTTTATTAAAACCAATTTTACATATATTTCTCCATTACTCTTAGAGTTACTATGAATTATTCCAAATCATATATTTCAAAACTATATTTTAAAGTCAAAATATTTCTATATTTAATCGGAATTTTAAGAGTCAAGTCAGCGCAGAATCTACTACTATTCTTTGCATTTTGCTTTGAAAAGCAAATTTACACAACACTTAAAACCGATTGAGAGTAGTAATGAGAATCGTAGATCCCCTCAGGCGCTCTCGAGGTACGAGGCTAGGTGGCTAGATTTGCAGGGTGTAGCGTTTTGTTTTGCTGTTCTTCTGTTCGAACCTCGAGAGCGACAATTAATTTTATAATTTTTCTTTTTTTTAAACCAATTTTACATATATTTCTCCTGTACTATTAGAGTTACTATGAATTATTCCAAATCATATATTTCAAAACTATATTTTAAAGTCAAAATATTTCTATATTTAATCGGAATTTTAAGAGTCAAGTCAGCGCACATGTGCAGAATCTACCACTTTTCTTAGCATTGTGCTTTGAAAACCAAATTTCACAACACTTAAAACCGATTGAGAGTAGTAATGAGAATCTTAGACCCCCATAGACACTCTCGAGGTACGAGGATAGGTGGCTAAATTGGCAGGGTGTGGTTTTGTGTTTTGCTGGTCCTGTGTTCGAATCTCAATAGCGAAAAATAATTTTATAATTTTTCTTTTTTTTAAACCAATTTTACATATATTTCTCCGTTACTCTTAGAGTTACTATGAATTATTCCATATCATATATTTCAAAAATATATTTTAAAGTCAAAATATTTCTATATTTAATCGGAATTTTAAGAGTCAAGTCAGTGCAGAATCTACTACTATTCTTTGCATTTTTCTTTGAAAAGCAAATTTACACAACACTTAAAACCGATTGAGAGTAGTAATGAGAATCGTAGATCCCTTCAGACGCTCTCGAGGTACGAGGCTAGGTGGCTAGATTGGCAGGGTGTGGCGTTGTATTTTGCTGGTCTTCTGTTCGAATCTCGAGAATTACAAATAATTTTATAATTTTTCTTTTATTAAAACCAATTTTACATATATTTCTCCATTACTCTTAGAGTTACTATGAATTATTCCAAATCATATATTTCAAAACTATATTTTAAAGTCAAAATATTTCTATATTTAATCGGAATTTTAAGAGTCAAGTCAGCGCACATGTGCAGAATCTACTATTTTTCTTAGCATTGTGCTTTGAAAACCTAATTTCACAACACTTAAAACCGATTGAGAGTAGTAATGAGAATCTTAGACCCCCTCAGACACTCTCGAGGTACGAGGATAGGTGGCTAAATTGGCAGGGTGTGGTTTTGTGTTTTGCTGGTCCTGTGTTCGAATCTCAATAGCGAAAAATAATTTTATAATTTTTCTTTTTGTTTAAACCAATTTTACATATATTTCTCCATTACTGTTAGAGTTACTATGAATTATTCCAAATCATATATTTCAAAACTATATTTTAAAGTTAAAATATTTCTATATTTAATCGGAATTTTAAGAGTCAAGTCAGCGCACATGCGCAGAATCTACTACTTTTCTTAGCATTGTGCTTTGAAAACCAAATTTCACAACACTTAAAACTGATTGAGAGTAGTAATGAGAATCTTAGACCCCGTCAGACACTCTCGAGGCACGAGGGTAGGTGGCTAAATTGGCAGGGTGTGGCGTTGTGTCTTGCTGGTCCTGTGTTCTAATCTCGAGAGCGAAAAATAATTTTTCTTTTTGTTTAAACCAATTTTACATATATTTCTCCATTACTGTTTACATATATTTCTCCATTATGATTTTTTCAACATCCATATATTTCAAAAATATATTTTAAAGTCAAAATATTTCTATATTTAATAGGAATTTTAAGAGTCAAGTCAGCGCACATGCGCAGAATCTACTCCTATTCTTAGCATTGTGCTTTGAAAACAAGATTTAGACAATACTTAATCTTATAGCCGAGTCATAATGAGAATCTTTACCCCATCAGACAGTCTGGAGGTCCGAGGTTTGGTGGTTAGTTTGGCAGGGTGTGGCGTTGTATTTTGCTGGTCTTCTGTTCGAATCTCGAGAGCGACATATAATTTTATAATTTTTCTTTTTTTAAACAAATTTTACATATATTTCTCCGTTACTTTTAGATTTGCTATGAATTATTCCATATCATATATTTCAAAAATATATTTTAAAGTCAAAATATTTCTATATTTAATCGGAATTTTAAGAGTCAAGTCAGCGCAGAATCTACTACTATTCTTAGCATTGTGCTTTGAAAAGCAAATTTACACAACACTTAAACTTATATCCGAGTCGTAATGAGAATCGTAGATCCCCTCAGACGCTCTCGACGTACGAGTCTAGGTGGCTAGATTGGCAGGGTGTAGCGTTGTGTTTTGCTGTTCTTCTGTTCGAATCTCGAGAGCGAGAAATAATTTTAAAATTTTTCTTTTTTTTAAAACAACTTTTACATATATTTCTCCATTTCTGTTAGACTTACTATGAATTATTCAACATCCATATATTTCAAAAATATATTTTAAAGTCAAAATATTTCTATATTTAATAGGAATTTTAAGAGTCAAGTCAGCGCACATCCGCAGAATCTACTACTATTCTTAGCATTGTGCTTTGAAAAACAGATTTACATAATACTTAAAATTATTGCCGAGTAGTAATGAGAATATTAGACCCCACAGATGCTCTCGAGGTATGAGGCTTGGTGGCTAGATTGGCAGGGTGAAGTGTTGTATTTTGCTGGTCTTCTGTTCGAATCTCGACAGCGAGAAATTATTCTACAATTTTTCTTTTTTTTTTTAAAAAAAATTACATATATTTCTCCTGTACTCTTAGAGTTACTATGAATTATTCCAAATCATATATTTCAAAACTATATTTTAAAGTCAAAATATTTCTATATTTAATCGGAATTTTAAGAGTCAAGTCAGCGCACATGCGCAGAATCTACTATTTTTCTTAGCATTGTGCTTTGAAAACCAAATTTCACAACACTTAAAACTGATTGAGAGTAGTAATGAGAAT
Organism: Argiope bruennichi; assembly: GCF_947563725.1. NCBI lineage: Eukaryota > Metazoa > Arthropoda > Arachnida > Araneae > Araneidae > Argiope > Argiope bruennichi. The sequence continues at coordinate 121,045,678 of NC_079159.1, forward strand.
CTTAGACCCCTTCAGACACTCTCGAGGTGCGAGGCTAGGTGGCTAAATTGGCAGGGTGTGGCGTTGTGTTTTGCTGGTCGTGTGTTCGAATCTCGAGAGCGAAAAATAATTTTATAATTTTTCTTTTTGTTTAAACCAATTTTGCATATATTTCTCCATTACTGTTAGAGTTACTAAGATTTATTCAACATCCATATATTTCAAAAATATATTTTAAAATCAAAATATTTCTATATTTAATATTAATTTTAAGAGTCAAGTCAGCGCACATGCGCAGAATCTATTACTATTCTTAGAATTGTGCTTTGAAAAACAGATTTACATAATAATTAAAATTATTGCCGAGTCGTTATGAGAATCTTAGACCCCACAGATGCTCTGGAGGTACGCGGCGTGGTGGCTAGATTTTCAGGGTGTGGCGTTGTATTTTGCTGGTCTTCTGTTCGAATCTCGAGAGCGAGAAATTATTCTACAATTTTTCTTTTTTTTAAAAAAAATTACATATATTTCTCCTGTACTCTTAGAGTTACTATGAATTATTCCAAATCATATATTTCAAAACTATATTTTAAAGTCAAAATATTTCTATATTTATTCGGAATTTTAAGAGTCAAGTCAGCGCATATGAGCAGAATCTACTTCTATTCTTAGCATTGTGCATTTGAGCTTTAATTTGAAACAGAGGCGATAAATCTTCAACCAATATAAAAATTTTC